>NW_026571153.1:30097675-30105182 GCF_026225935.1 Boleophthalmus pectinirostris | reverse complement strand
CAGCAAAAACTGAACAACCTTTCTCTCTCTCTAAATGTATCTAACATTTTTGTCATTTTTATATTTTTTTCACACAAACTATTTACAACATAAAAATCACACCACACAAAACCTATCTAAAAATGTTCACACTAAAACACACACCAAAACTATTTACAACATAAAAATCACACCACACAAAACTTATCTAAAAATGTTCACACTAAAACACACGGCAAACTATTTACAACATAAAAATAATATGTTTTTTTTGTTTTGTTGTTGCATTTGCTGCAAGACTCCAGATCCTCTTCTGTGACTGAAAGATAAACCGAAGAAGGATCAGTTCTTAAAATAAAAGGAGTACTTGTGTCTTACTGCAGTAAAAGGCCTCTGTGGCCCACTTGACCTTTTCCACTCCTTCCAGTCCTTCTTGCGCTCCTCCAGGTAGTCGTCCATCTGCACCACCCAGTCCGGCCTAGGTCCAGGGAACAGGCGGGCAGCATCCAACTCCTCCAGCGGGAGAAGAGGGGCAGGAGAAAGAGGAGGAAACCTTCGGAAGCTTCGGAAGCTTCGCAGGGCGAGCGGGCTCGGCACAAGCGGGGCGCTTCCGAGACTGAGGAGCACAGTGTGGACGCCTGAAACCAGAAAGCCTAGCATCAGGGAGAGGGATTACCTGAAGGCCCCTGGCGGCAGCAGCAGGGACGGGCCTGGGGTGCGCAGCAGCAGCAGCGGCGGGCACAGGGCGCACAGCAGCGGCGGGCACAGGGCGGTGGGCAGCAGCGGGCACAGGGCGCACAGCAGCGACAGGCACAGGGCGGCGCACAGCAGCGGCGGGCACAGGGCGGCGAGCAGCAGCAGCGGACACAGGGCGCACAGCAGCAGCGGCGGGCATACGGTGGCGGGCAGCGCCGGCGGCAGCAGCAGGCCTAGGGGGTAACACGGGGTCACTAAAAACAAAAGAAGAAGGCAGCACAGAAAAGCTGAACTGAGGAGTAGGAGAAGGCATCGTGGAAGTAGGAGTTTGTAATGTTTGTGTGTGTATGTGCGTGTGTGTGTTTATGTGTGAGGACGTAGAGCGAGAGGCGAGTTCCTGTGCAGGACGTCTGGACGCCTGATGGATCACCGGGCCAAGGACCGCACGGATCTGTGGAGAGAAACAGAATGTGTTAAATACCAGTGCTACCAGAGCTCACAGCTTAAGAGTCCAGCAAAACCAGAGTTGAGAACATAAAGAGTTCAATTAACACTCGGCATGAGGCCATATTCAAATTTGGTGTTGCAATTATTAAGGTGAAAATAAATGTAATTAACGATTATATCACAGTAATTATTCAAGTTACTGACCGTTAATTAATAAATATTTAAATGATATTTAAACAACCCATTCTGGTGTTAGAATGGCATTTATCTCTATTAGCGATTATCACAATTATAGAAATGTCCCATGAACAATTATTGTCTGCAGTTTTTTATCACGATAAATGATATCATGGTTTATTGGCCCATCCCTAATTAATACATTAACACATTACAAGAGGGGTGTAGCAACCAATAATGTAACAAGGGCTAAAAAACTCAAACTAAAGATTGGTTTCTATTTTAGACACAAACATTGCTTTTCTTTCAGTGCTAAGAAAAAAACAGTGCAAGCAACTTTTCTGTCTATTCTGGACTATGGTGATACTTTATGCATGTTTGGTCATTCACTCTGCACAACCTGCACTCTGTGCATCATGGATCACCGAGGGTTATCACCAATGACAAGTCTCTCACTCATCACTGCTCTCTTTATGGTTTAGTTGGCTCGACAATTTGCAGAAAACAGCATTGGTTAATAATTCTTTACAAAGCCATATGGGGAAACTTAGTAATGTTCTTAATATCAGGTCAGATAGTTATGGGCTCCGCTTTTCCCCAAGGTTACTTTTCACCTTACTTTTTTGGTATATTTCATATATAATAACTATATTCTTATAATGTATTAATAGTAGTAGACTATATTGTTATTAAAGTTAGGTAAATGTGACTTTAAACTCCTTTTTGTTTGGTGCATCTTTAATTTAGCTCAAAATATGCTTTCATTTGACATGTGGAAATTGTCATGTAAGTTATACCATTTATATTGTCAACCTGTGAAACCTAACAATGCTAAAAAGCACAAGGAAATTCTATTGAAAATTCAAGACTTGTCAGTATACTTAGTAGGATTTGGGATCGAAATTCTGGGTATGAGCTAATTTTAATGGAACATTACAGTGGACTGTATGGTGATGGTGATGTGTAATCTCATTTTGTCACAGTCCAAGAAAATCAGGTGTATCTTTAAAAACAGAATTTTAGCCTAAACCATTTGGGAAAAGGCCTGCATGCTTAACTACAATGTTCCAATAAAAGCAGCAGAAGTCCTCTTCTAGTACCTCAATACATGTTTTATTTGCTAAGGTTACTTTTCTACATGTATCGTCTCACTATAATCACCCTATTATTAGACTCTAGCTGGAGTCAATGATCAGTTAAGTGACCGCTAGAATCTAACTCATTCTAAGTGGAGTCACGGGGAAAAAACATGACACCTACAGCAGATATTTAGGAGATTAGAAGCACAAGAGCTCACATTTCTTGGAATAAAGATAAAATAAACATGACCTAGACACTGATAAAGGGGCATTTGCTTGACTAATGATTGCTTTTTGAGTAACATGATGAAAACCCATAAGGACTATGAATCAGGAACGTGACAAACCTCACGTGTTCTTCACAAATGTCTCGTAGTCCGATGCAGAAGGTGGTCAGTCAAAGTCTGGGTGAAATTTTGTCAGACTTGTGCCTCTTTTATCCAGAAATCATCGATTGAAGGTCTCAGATACAAGTTTATGATCTCAGCCAAGTTTTGCAAAGTTTGCAGAGAGCGCGCATCACTCAAAAGATGCACTTGACAACAAAAGCGCTGTGCGTGCGCGCCGCCGGCAGAATGTGCTTACGTTAGTACGTGCTTCATCTTCTAGACCAGGGCTACTCAATTACAAACTCAAAAGGCCCACTTACCAAATGTACAGTGTTTCCAGGGTCTGAAAAAGTCTCGGTGTATTTCCAAACTTAAAACTTCGAACAAAAATGTAGTAAATCCACATGGAACATTTGAACTATAAATACACGAGCTAGATGGCTAGGTATAGCTAAGCTCCGTCTAGCTAAGCTAAGGGCGCTCTGCTCCCATTCCTCCTGTACCGCTGTCACTGCGCATGCGTCCTGTAGAGCCGCTCTTCTGTCTGGATCATGTCAGTCGATCGCATCAATACTTCTGTACCACAGACAGTGTTTGGAAGGTTACTTTTAAAATGTAATCCCCTACAGATTACAGATTACACACCCCAAAATGTAGTTTGTTACGTAATCCATTAAATCACTTAAAGTGAGTAACGTAATCTGATTACTTTGGATTACTTGATATTGTCATGTTTTTTAAACGACATGAATGTAGCAACCACATCCTGAAAATTCTTGTTTGTTGTCTTCAAATGTCTGAGCCCAAGTCTCCATGAATAAGCAACTGTTTGCTGTAGAGAAACAAAGACCACGACATCTTAATATAAGAGGTTTTGTCTGTTAAAAGACAGTAACAAGATCAGTCTTTCCTTCACCATATTAAAAAATATTATTGATAGAGAAGTTATTTTTTATATGAGATCACCTTAAATTATGTCAACCTACTGTTAGGTGTCATGTTGTTTAGACCTGGTTTAGTCCTGATTTTTAGACCTGGTTTACTCCTGATTTTAGACCTGGTTTAGACCAGGTCTAGACCAGGTCTTTAGTTCTGGAACACGGAGGGAATGAAATATGCAGCACTTTTTGGGCAATAAATCCAAACAGTGATAACTCTTGGTTCTCACTTCCATATCCTTAACAAACTGGTTTGAATATTTGCTTCATATAGTTTTCTACCATATGGTACAAGATTAGGTTGAAAAACCTCTTACTTTTTGACTCATGAGATTTTTTATTAAGAAAGGTCATGGTAACGGAGAGAAAAGTAACGGAGGGAAAATTGTGCAAACAAGTAGAAGGTGCAGGATTTTACATCATTTGTCAGTTTTTTCTTCCAAATACTTTAATATTACTTCAAAATGAAAAGAAACTATTTCTATAAAATATGTCAGTCCTTCCAAGCTAATTTTTATCATTTTAAATATATTTTTTTGAAAAATCATGTCCCTTCATCAACAGTTCAAAGATGGAATAACACAAGATATGATGAAATACATCCATTTATTTACATGATTTTTGGGTCTTTGAAATTTGGGAAATAATTTTTGTTCCATGTTTCATACATGGTCTGTTTAAAACGTATGGAACTTTAGAACCAAAAATGGTACAGAAAAAAGGTCAACAGTTTCATAAACTAGAGTACATATGTATCTGTTCAATACATTTTTATATCAGATGCATTAACTTGAATTTTTGGCCTTGTTGTTTACTTCTGCTTGACCGGGGCCCCCAGTTTTTAATTTTGGCCTCTGTGAATTTGAGTTTGACTCTCCTGATGTACATCATTCATGCAGTATTATCCATTTTAATCTTGTTGTTATGTAATCATATGCAAATGTGATCATGTGAAAGCGCTTTGGAACCTCTGTTGTCATGGTAACGCAGTGGGAGTTCTTTGTGAGGTTCCGTGGAAAAGTGTGTAAAGGGTCACAGCACACTCCAGTCTCCAGTCAGAACCACAGGCCTGAAGATGAGTGAGCAGAGCGAGAGCAGTGTCCAGAGCGTCCAGAGCGTCCAGAGCGTCCAGAGCGTCCAGAGCGACGCTGTGCTCCTCGTACAACACCAAAGATTTCTCGTGCACAAACCGATCCTCATTGACTCCAGCCAGGTTTTTAGGTAAGTGACAGGAACAAAACGATGTGCGGTCAGGATTCACCAGAACAAAAGAGAATTTTAGAGCGTCTTTATAAACGGACACTTCCATCTGACGTTATGGACGGACGAATGAAATGTGCAGGAGCTGAGGCTCCAGAGACACAAGAGACACGAGACTTTCACTGCAAACGTCCAAACACACACGATCAGCCAGAACATCACGACCAGACGAGCCCTGTCCACTGTCCTGTGTCCTCTGACCTCGACCGTCACAGAGGACAAGTCTAAAACCTCTGACCTCGACCGTCACAGAGGACAAGTCTAAAACCTCTGACCTCGACCGTCACAGAGGACAAGTCTAAAACCTCTGACCTCGACCGTCACAGAGGACAAGTCTAAAACCTCTGACCTCGACCGTCACAGAGGACAAGTCTAAAACCTCTGAGCACAGACTCTGTCCACACGTCTCACCTGTCATGTCTCTTCACAACTCACTTCTGCCAAAACACTTTTAGGAAACCTGTCCTCAAACATCTGTCCTCAAATACATGACCCTCAAACACTTCTTTTTAAAAATGGTTCTCAAACATCTGTCTACAAATACTTGTTCTCAAATGTATTATTTTTTAAATTCACATAAATCCAGGAGAAACAACTGAAGTGTTGTGAATCAAATCTCAAAGATCCAAAGTCACATCTGGAGACATTTTTGCTCAGCTCTTGCTTCTTCTGCTCCGACATCTGACTGAAGTGTGTTTTTGTTTTTTAGAGCCATGTTTGAACGCTGGGACCATCACAACGATAAAGTCTTCACAGTCGGTGGAATCTCTCCTGAGACCATGTCCCTGGTGCTCGAGTGGATCTACACCAAATCCATTGTCCTGTGCGCGGAGACAGTCCAGGACCTTCTGTTGGCTGCTGACATGCTGCTGCTGGACCAGCTCGTCCTGCTCTGCTTCCAGTTCATGGAGGAGAACATGAGCCCGGAAAACTGCATCGGCATCTGGAAGTTCTCGGATGTCGTGCTGTCCAGCAAAACTCGGGATTTGGCCCGGAGGTTCATCCTGAGGAACTTTGAGGAGGTGATGGACTGTGAGGAGTATCAGGATCTCACTGGAGAAGAGCTGAGTGGGTTTATAGAAAGTGACCAACTCCACGTCAAAGACGAGACGGTGGTTTTTAAGGCTATTGTGCACTGGACCAACCACAATGTCCAGGAACGCAGAGAGCATTTTCCACAACTGCTGTCAAAGGTGAGTTACCAGTCGTGTATTTTACTTCTGTGGGGTTTTCACTGTTCACACATCACATATTTACATCACCACGTCAACTTTTATTGTTTTAAAAAGGCTATAATCGCCCAAAACAACATATCCACATGTTTTATAACCTTCACTTTTGTTTTTGACGCTCTGAGTGTGGCCCCAGAGAGATCGCTAAATGACTGAAACATGCGTGGATGACTCTAAAACTTCTTCAGGCTGGTTTTCGATGAGGGAATAAAGTTATAACATGGTAGAAATCTCCAAAAGTAGATTTTACATCATCCTCCTTCTTTAAACTTTTCACACCAAGATAATATTTGTGTTTCTGAGTCCCACCAGTTTTAAACAAAGATTATACGAGGATTATAGATCAAAAATGAGACTAAACCACAGGAGTTACAAATATTTAGCACCGTATTTGATTTTCACAGTTTTCCAGACGTGAAAAACAGAACTAGTTTGCAGTGAGTCAAAGTTATTCTTACTTACCTTTCGCATTCTGAGCCCAAATTATTCACCACGAGTTTTTAAACACTTTTCACAACTCTCACATCCCAGAGAGTTTCATAAATACACAAAAGCGGGACACAAAACAACACACTACGACTTCACAAACCTGATGTGATGTGCAGTAGTTTCATTAGTAGGATGAACCCTGATTGTGTTGTGATAAAAGGCGACATGGAGATCTAAATATGTTCTGTGTTAAAAGTTAATCCCCCATAGAATCAAACAGCCGCTTTAATCTCAAATGAAAGTACAAACTCTACTGTACTGTGTCCTAAACGTTGCTCTTTTGTCTCTTTCAGGTTCGTTTCGCTGAGATTTCGTGCAACTTCATACATGACAACATTCTCAATAACCCCCTGGTGAACAACATCTCCTGTTTATCCATAATGACAAACGCCTTGGACACCATCTCTGAACTTCTCATCAACCCCGGCGCCCTGCACCGCCTGCACCGCCCCCGACTCCCTGAAGTCGTCCTCTTGGCCGTCGGAGGCTTGAGCAGCGGCAATTTCACCAATCAAATCGAAGCGTACGACTACAAGGTCAATCGCTGGGTTCACATCATGAACTCCGAGAGGCCCAGAGCGTACCACGGCTGTGTGTTCCTCGACGGCTCGCTCTATTGTGTCGGAGGATATGACGGACTGGAGCATTTTAAACAGCGGGCGGCGTCTGGACCTGGCGACCAACACCTGGCACGAGATGCCCCCCATGAACCACAGACGCTGCTTCGTGAGCGTGGCGGTGCTGAACGGCCTCATTTATGCCATGGGCGGCTTCGACGGGAACACGAGGCTCAACACGGCCGAAGTGTTTGACCCCCAGACCCGCTGCTGGTCCCTGATCACCCCCATGAACGAGCAGAGGAGCAGCGCCAAATGTGCCGC
>NW_026571153.1:30090642-30094921 GCF_026225935.1 Boleophthalmus pectinirostris | reverse complement strand
TTGCACTTTAATAACTCGGAGCACTTAGAACATCAATCAATCTGTACCTAGTACCAGTTGTTTACACTTGCCAAAGTAAAATTCCATGAGAAATTTCATGAAATTCTATTGATGTTTACTGTTTCCACCAAGACTCTGAGGTTTAGTGCAGAAGACTTAAATCTGAACTGATTTTTTTTTTCTTTTATAACATCAAAAAAAAAAAATAAAAAAATAAATAATAATAATAATAATAATAATAATAATAATAATAATGTATAATAAAATTAAATATTATATTCAAAATTGTTATTTTAAAGTTATTTGAGAAAAACAGATTTTTCTGCCAGACCCTTATGGACGCTGTTATATTGGAACTTAAGAGTCTCGGTGGACCCAGATTTTCTTTTAATTGGTTTTGTCACATTTTAAAACTGGGTACAAGCTGAATTTCTGACACTGGGGCAAATGATGCGCCCTAATGTTTGTGCTTTTACTCACTGTGTCGTGTGTCCATGTGTCTGGACAAAAGTTTCCCCTGAGAATCAGAAACTACACGTGAGAAGTGTCAGACATCAGGTGAACAGTTCATTTTTATTTGGATTAATGCATGTGGTTTTAGATTTATATGATCAGACCTCACAGATCCAAACACACTGGTGTCCTAGTAAGAATAAAGGATTTGTATTTTTGTAATCAGTGTGTCTCAGACACTTTGTTCAAGCCCCGTGTGACAGACTCTGTGTGACAGACTGTGTGTGACAGACTCTGTGTGACAGACTCTGTGTGACAAAGTGTGTGTGACAGACTCTGTGTGACAGACTGTGTGTGACAGACTCTGTGTGACAGACTGTGTGTGACAGACTGTGTGTGACAGAGTGTGTGTGACAGACTGTGTGTGACAGACTGTGTGTGACAGAGTGTGTGTGACAGACTGTGTGTGACAGAGTGTGTGTGACAGACTCTGTGTGACAGACTCTGTGTGACAGACTCTGTGTGACAGAGTGTGTGTGACAGACTCTGTGTGACAGACTCTGTGTGACAGACTCTGTGTGACAGAGTGTGTGTGACAGACTCTGTGTGACAGACTGTGTGTGACAGAGTGTGTGTGACAGACTGTGTGTTGTGTGTGACAGAGTGTGTGTGACGTGTGTGTGACAGTGTGTTGTGACAGACTGTGTGTACAGTGTGTGTGACAGACGTGTGGTGTTGTGACAGAGTGTGTGTGACAGTGTGTGTGACAGGTGTGTGACAGACTGTGTGTGACAGACTGTGTGTGACAGAGTGAGTGTGTGACAGAGTGTGTGTTAATGACAGACTGTGTGTGACAGACTGTGTGTGACAGACTGTGTGTGTGTGTGACAGAGTGTGTGTGACAGAGGTGTGTAACCAGTGTGACAGACTGTGTGTGACAGACTGTGTGTGTGACAGAGTGTGGTGTGACAGACTGTGTGTGTGACAGACTCTGTGTGACAGACTGTGTGTGACAGGAAGAGGCTGATCTTATATCTGAATATTTCATGAGGTGTTTGGTTTCAGGGTTGATCTTTTGTATTTGGGTCTTAGATACTTTATTTACTTATGGTTATTTTCATTGATTTGAACATAGTTTTACACAGCTAATGTTTTTCTCAGTGGTACATAAGGCAAAACAAGTTTATCTGTACAGAGCAATTTGTACACAAAATAATTCAATGTGCTTCAGAAATGCATTAAAATCACAATATAAACAAATCAATACACAAATAATCATCCTAACATTAAAAAGAGAGAGAGAGAGACATTAAATGAGAGAGAAGAGTGAAGAATAAAAAACTTTTCAGTCAGGTGCAGCTAAACAGAACAGTTTTGAGTCTGGATTTAAACAGAGTCACAGAAGAGTCTGTCTCACATGTTCAGACTGTTCCAGGTTTTAGCTGCATGAACCTGAAACTGACTCCTCGTGTTTAGTCGTGACTCTGGGCACCAGGAGGAGGTCAGTCCCTGAGCTCCTCAGAGTGCAGATGGTTCATGTGGCACTAACATGTCACAGATGGACTTTGGTGCTCGGTCATGGAGAGACTTGGACAAGCAGAGCTGCTTTAAACTCTATTCTCTGAGTGTATCAGGCTCTGTGTTTTATCGTGGCCACACCTCCTTGTCCAAGTCTGATCCTGTCAGATCTCAGAAGCTCAGCAGGGCTGGGCCTGGTTTGTACTTGGATGGAGACACTGGGAAAATCAGGAGCCACAGGAGGCACCAGTCACAAACACCATCATTGTGTCCTTAGGCAAGACACTTCACCCACATTGCCTTGTATGAAAGTGGTGTGTGTGTGAGTGTTGGTGTCGGACAGAGGGACCGATGGTGCAGACTGGCAGCTGCACGATCGGTCCACCATCAGTCAGTCTGCCCCAGGGCAGCTGTGGCTACAGTAGTAGTTTACCAGCACCAGGCATGGATTGACTGAATAATGCTCTGTAAAGTGTCTTTGTGACAAATGTCTGTGAAAAGTGCTATAGAAATAAAAAACTTACTTACCATTCGTTGTTCTTCTGCTGGACAAGACCTGCTCCTCAATCGTCCTCTGCACCTGTCGGCACCTGCACTTTCTGCACTTGGTCACTTGGTTTATTTAATGGAGTGAGATGGAGAGTTTGGTAAAACTTGTTCTGTTCTGTTGTTTTATGTTATAGTTTATCTGAAGAACTGTTCATATGTGACATTAACAGTCTGTTGTTCTCTCTTCTATTGTTTTTACTACAACTTGACTTCACACAGGAAATGTCTGATTTAATAAAATTCATTTCCCCCCAAAACTGTCTTATATATGTTTTTTTTCTTCTTCATTATGCATCGTTTTTGCTGGTGCGACTTTTACTCCGGAGCGACGTATAGTCCCAAAAACACAGTACACGTGAGTTCTTTAAATGTAGAAAAGAAAAACAAAATCACACATAAGTTGGATTTCCCACCGTTTTATTAACAAACAGCGGCTCTTTTACAGCAGCAGCAGCAACAGCAGCTCAGCTCTTCAGTGCATCGTTCTTTTACAGATTTACCAACATGAAACATTTAGGCTCTTTTGGTCTGAAAATAACATGAATCTTCTGGGACCGTGATTGTCATTTATTTATACATTATTCTACTATTTAACGGTCCCCTGTTCTTGTTCCTGTACAGGTCAGATCTGTGGAGAGGCTAACTGATACTTTGCAGCTGAAGTCAACAACAGTCGCCGGGGTTGTGATGCTAACTGGAGGCATGCTCTGTCTGAGGTTTTGTTAAGACTTTAATCTGAGCTTCATTTCAACACGATGAACTGACTGAACTGGAACTACAACAGGAGAGATGATTTTTACTGTTAAACGAGTCCCTCTCAAATAGGCCTGTAACGATAATCAATAAATCAATCAATCGTACCATAACTTTTAACGAGCTCGATAACTTTTCCGTCTGCAGTAAATTCTATTTGCATGTTTGTTTGTTTTCCTCGTCTGTCTCGCTCTCAAAGAGACTATCGCTCTGACTCTTCTCGTTTAACAAGTGTAATGACGCTTGAACCAATGTGTGCTGTGTTTATCATCTGTCTGTGCGGTTTAACATGAAGCCGCTGTGAGAACCAAAACACTTCATCGCCAAGTGACAAAACAAGTCAACACGAGTGAGCGGGACACGTCTCAACGGTCACGTGCGTCAAATTCAGCCAAACGACGAGAAGAAACATGTTATTAGGTTCTTTTTGCAGACCTCGAGTTTTATTTTTGTTTGTTTGTTTAGCGGTCTACCTCAGAGTGGTCACGTGATGTTGCTGTGACGTGTCCGCGCAACTGATTTAAACAGGTTTTGGTGCTGTCTTCCCACCGCTGGAGACAGGACGACAGCGCCACCTGCAGTGCCACTTCCTCAGGACAGTATCCCAGGTGTGTGAGAGTAAAAAAGTCTCCTCGTCCCGGTTTATCGTCCTGTGGGCACGTTTCTGTATTTCAATTGCTTCTTTAATCCAGCGGCGATGTTTGTTTTCCTCTGTCCCTGTGACGTTAATAACATAAAGTATCGGAACACCAAATGAATCTCATTGGATGAGAAGAAATGTCTCAAACCCCACCAGCTGATATATAAACCCAATCCCGAGTGACAGAAGTAGCCCCGCCTCCGAGAAAGACCAAAATCCACTGAAACCCCACAAGACTCAGACATGATACCAGACAGGACAGTCTCCCTCAGAGTGAAATAACATCTTCTGTCGCAGGTTAATACGAACATTTAAATGACCAAAATAACGAGGCTACAGCAGCAGCCACAGAGAGACGAGCCACTA
>NW_026571153.1:29995642-30085642 GCF_026225935.1 Boleophthalmus pectinirostris | reverse complement strand
TCATGCTAAGACCATTACTGCATCAACCGCACAGTGTAGCGGGTGTGGTTTCACTCGACGCCTCCCCTGGAACATGCAAAAGTTCAGATGTATGATGTTTAATGACCTTATGTCCTAATATATGGTGTGTCCGATGGAGAAAAGCAGATTTCTCCTGCTCACCACATCAGTTTTGCTCTTCAAATGATGACAGAGACAGTGTTGGGGAGTAACAGATTACATGTACAGATGTTACATAATCAGAGTACAAAAGATGAGTAACTGTATTCAGTTACACGTACTGTTTCAGAGAGTGGTAATTGGATTACAGTTACTTTGCTGAAATAAATGGATTACATGGCGGTATTTTCCTGTTTTCACATTTTTAAAAATGAATATTTTGGTAATTCCACTCATTGCCAGAAACCCAAACAGAATGCAACAATAAGAGCTGTGTAAACGTCTTGTTAACGTTGGTGGCATCAGTCACACAAAGGACGAGGTGGAGGAGCCAGTAGAACAGAGCCAACAGTGCACACGCAAAAACCTCACTTCCTATTTAAAGAAGAGAGGCGCCGCGCTTCCTCCGGTGCACCTCGAAACTACAACTAACACCCAGACTAAAACCAAGACTAAAACCAGGACTAAAACCAAGACTTAAACCCGGACTAAAACCAAGACTTAAACCAGGACTAAACCTGGACTAAACCTGGACTAAAAGACAGCAGTGATCTCATATAAAAATAATTTCTCTATCAATAATATTTTTAACATGTTTAAGGAAAGACTGGTCTTTTTATTGTCTTTTAACAGACAAAACATCTTATGTTCAGATCCTTGTCTTTGTTTCTCTACAGTAAAACAAAAGTCTGTTCATGGAGACTTGGACTCAACAGACAATTTGAAAAGAACAAACAAGAATTTTCAGGATGTGGTTGGTACATTCATGTAGTTTTAAAAAACATGACAATATCAAGTAATCCAAAGTATTCAGATTACGTTTCTCACTTTAAGTAATTTAATGGATTATGTTACAAACTACATTTTGGGGTATGTAATCTGTAATCTGTAGGGGAATATGTTTTAAACGTAACCCTCCCAACACTGGACAGAGAGAAGCAAATCTTTTTCACATTTATTCATTGTGCAATTGAATGAAGACGAGTAGAAGATCTCTGGTGAAACACATAACACAAAACATCGCTGTAGTGTAGGTAGGTAGTTTTTTTTTTTAGATATAAGTAACAACAGAGGAGGTAAAACAACACTTACGGCAATAGGATCACGTGACCAATAACTTCTGGGCTATAACATTTACAATAAAACCACTGAAGTATTATTAACACAAACTGAATAAATAGATAAATATTGTTACAAACAGTGAACCATAAGCAGTAATAATAAAAGTGCTGAGTGCTATACAATAAAATAGTGTTCAAATGATGTGCTGGCAACATCAGCGACCACTGTGAAGAAAACCTGCTTCACAGACAAGGACTCTGGACGAGAAAACCTCCTACTTGAGCTCACCCGGCTTAGGACACAGTCAGCACCTGCTCAGAGACTTCCACCCTTTGCCTTTGCTTTGCCTTGGTAACAGGGGCAACGGACTTCCATCATCTGTGGTCCCAGTCCGCCCCTGCTCGGTAAGACAAGGTTGCGGTCTTTGGCTCGTGTCATTCGAAGTTGATGTTTGGGTTCCTCCTTTAACGACGGGGATAGAACTCCAGAAACATGAACATTTTGATTTCAAGAGAGGCGACTGGGGCACTCTTTGATGCCTTTAGATAAAACCCAATAACATAACCCTTTGAGACCAGTGTGAAAATGCAGTTTATCTGGAGATTGCTTTCTAAATTGTGAGCTGTAAACCTTTCTCTTTTCCTATTGTGTACATTATTAGAGCCCGACCGATATGGATTTTGCTGTGGCCGATATGAAACCGATATAATGGGAGTTGGAGCTGCCAATAGCCGATATAATCGCCGATATATTTAGTGATGTAAAAATTCACTGTAAATGTTGAATTGTTTAAAAAACTTAGGTTTGGCTCTGGTGGATTTTAAATTGGGTTTATTTAGACAACATTTATTGTTATTCTGACTCTTTACATCATATTTACAGACAGTAGGTTGGTTTAATGGCATTTTTGCATCACATTCTAGACACTAGTGATGGGTATTCCAGTTCTTTTTAGAGAACCGGCTCTTTTGGCTCGGCTCACTAAAAGCTGCTGGTTGTTTTGGCTCCCAAGTGGCTCTTCAGATTGTTTTGTTGCAAGCAGGTCTAAAGCACGTCTAAAGCAGGACTGAATCAGGACTGAACCAGGTCTAAACCAGGACTGAAAAAGGACTAAACCGGGACTTATTTATTTTATGCTAAACTACAGTCAAATATGCTCGTTTTTTTAATTTTTATTTTATTTAATCCTACGTACACGCAAATTTCTCAAAGTTTCGTTTTTAGCCGCTGCCGCTGTCAAACCACGACTCACGCGGCGTGAAGAGAAAAAAAGTGAGAGAAAGAGAAAACACGGCTCCCAATAAGGATCAGGCTCCCGTCGTTCCCTTCAAAGAGCCGGTTCTAAGAGTCATTTCGTTCGCGACGGACCCATAACTAGTGAAGAAAGTAGCGCTATTAGCCTTTAGCCGTAAATACGTGCGCGCCGCGGTAATTAATTATATGAGCAAATGTCATAATTCACACGTCTGTTCACAGCTCATTTACATATCAGTGCAGGTCCAGTAGCAAATATACTTCCAATATAGTCACTTTACAATAGACCAATAGAAAACAGTCTGTTTATGTGCGGGAGCTACAGCAGCTAACCCATAACAAATGACAAAAACTAGCTTCAGAGTCGACATATTTCCAACACTCACCGCTCACACAGGCTCCTCCCACATCACAAATCTGCACTAATAAATGTCCTTTTAATCCAGACTCAAACCGATTGTCCGTAAAAAGAAAATAATGTCAGTGTTTGGATCTGTGTCTGCAGGTGTAAACAAACACATGTGAGTGACGCGACTCTGTGGTGTGTTCAGGGACAGTACGGACACACACACACAAATGACTCCGTAGATAAATACTGATGTGGAGCCACATATTAGGACATTTATCTGTCTGTAAATTGGATTAAATGAACAGAATGTAGAGAGTCTAAGATTTATAACGAGGTATAACATGCCCCACGTGAAATATCGGCCCCTATCAGCAGCAGGCCGATAGCCGATATGCCCAAAGTTGCCCATATCAGCCGATAATATCGGCCAACCGATATATCGGATCGGGCTCTATACATTATAATAGAGATAAGTGTAAAATGGGCCCGGTAAAATAGTAAAAATTAGACCTGGTTTAGACCTGGTTTAGTCTTGATTTAGCCCCTGGTTTAATCCCGGTTTAGACCTGGTTTAGTCCTGGTTTTGTCCCTGGTTTAGATGGGGTTTAGTCCTAGTGTGGTCCTGGTTTAGTCCTATTTTTTTGCTGGTTCAATCCTGCTTTAGTTCTGGTTTAATCCCTGGTTTAGTCCTGGTTTAGTCCTGACTTTGTCCTGGTTCAGACCTGGTTTAGTCCTGGTTTAGTCCTGATTAGTCCTGATTTAGTCCCTGGTTTAGTCCTAGTTTTGTCCTGGTTCAGTCCTGCTTTAGTCCCTGGTTTAGTCCTGATTTAGCCCCTGGTTTAGTCCCGGTTTAAACCTAGTTTAGTCCTGGTTTTGTCCCTGGTTTAGATGGGGTTTAGTCCTAGTGTAGTCCTGGTTTAGTCCTATTTTTTTGCTGGTTCAGTCCCGCTTTAGTCCTGGTTTAATCCCTGGTTTAGTCCTGGTTTAGTCCTTTTTCAGTCCCGCTGTGGTCCTGTTTTTTTTCCTGGTTTAGTCCTGGTTTAGTCCTGGTTCATGTGTTGTCTTTGTTTTATGTTCTGTCGGTGATTCTGAACGGTGTTAATGTTAATAACTTGAATTCGCATCATTTTGAGTAAAAAAAAAACTTCAAATATTACAGATTTTTACTGCTCTGGTGCCCGGTGGCGAGATTCATCACATGGATGAAGTCACAAATCTCCTACCCCACTTCAAAAATCCCACTACACCACTGTCAGCAAAGTTTACCAGCACGTTGCAGGTACAGGAAAGGTGTCACCAGCATCGTTAAGAAATTCACCCAGTTCACAGTTTGCGCTAAAACTAGACACTCGTGCACAGATCCACGGTCTGAAATGGCGCAAACCACACTCAACCACAAGTTCCACACAAATCGAATCACCAACACAAACATGACGAGGAATAAAATCAGAAACGGCTTTAGTTTCGATTTGTCCGTTTTGGCGTTGGAGCCTGGTTTGGGCCGAAACAGCACGACAAGGACGGACACGGAGCAAAATAACATGGCCAGAAACAGTATCGCGATTTCGATCACTTCCGCGGCGAATAGAAACTTCACCGCGCTGTGGATTTTTAACATTAACATCGTCTTGACAAAGCTGATGAACCAAACAATCGAAGTGCTGCTGTAGCGTATCCACAAACCGGCTGCGTTTCGTTTCAGACTGAGGTACGTTATCGGGTAAACTGCGGCCGTGTACTGCTCGACGCTGGTGTAAACGGGGAAAAATGATTCACCGTATCTTGGAAAGTTCACCATGAGCTTAATAAAGTCTCCGCTGTAATCTATGAACCACAAAATAAAACCCAAAACACCAATTAGCTCCATGACGGCCATGTTGTAGGCGAAGAAGTCCGAGTGGTTGGCGTGAGACGTGGCGTTGCTTTGTTGTTTCCGGCGGAGAAGTCCCAAATAAAGAACGTAGATGGAGAGAGGGAGAATGATCAGGATGTAAGAAACAGTGAAACCGTTGTTACACAATGCACCTTTAATTTAAAGGATTTAAAGGGACTCGGGACACGACTTGGAGCCCTTTGACTTAAGAGTTCACAAAACACTGTACTCTGTATAGTTCATAGTTCAATATTGTCAGTGCTTAATCTTACACAGGATCAAACAGAAACATGTTCTCTCACTTCTACATTTGTGACCAGGACTTTTCTAAGGACAAAACTACTTTCATATGAATTCCTTTGGAAGGAGACCAGACTCACATCTTTGTAAAGTATTGGACAAGTGTGTATTCTGGATCCCAGGCAAATAAATAACAAAAATATAAAGCACCGGTGGTTCGGCCTCTGCAGCAGTGGGCTGATATAGTAGCCTCATGGTTCCAGTGGGAGCCACAGTCACCAACACAAAGTCCTGAAGAAGATCCTGTCCAGTAGTTTTTATTGACTTGGTGAAAATATATTATTCCCTGGACGTCTCAAGATTTGTTTCAGTTAAAAATACGAGCTGTGTTTGATCATTTGACATTAAAAACTTAAAAGGACTTGAAGTTTAAAGTATATGACTTGGGTTTGAGACTTGAAAATCAGAGACTTGGTCCCACCTCTACAATAATCCTCTATATTTAAAATAATAATGGAACTCTTTGTTGCTACATTTCAGTGTGTAAACCTTAGAAAGTGGAGCCTCCACATTGAGGTGGACAATGATAAAGCTCTCATCTACACATTTGAGCATTCTTTAACCCTGAGGAACTCAGGCGACACTGTGACTGTAAGTTCTTCAACTTCTACATTTAACATGGAAAGAAAATGTTAATTTAAAGATTCACATAATGTACATTATTTGACTTGTTTCTAATCACCAAGCCCATTGAGATTTTTAATCTTTCTTTCAAGATATAAAGATTATACATGTTTATAATAATGTCATAAATGAGGGTAATTCTTATTCTATTTCCAAATCGCTCTTCAGATTTATGCTCAAGGTCATTGTCCATCAGATCCAAGTATTCGCTTTGAGAAGGAATGGGAGAAACCAGATTCGATGGAACACTGGCAAAATAGCCATAGCTTCTCTCTATGACGACACAAATACGGTAGATTCACAACTGTTCACTTTGTACTCACCTCAAGAAAATTCAAATTGAAGTAATCAAAATATTTAGTGTTTTGTTTTTAGTGAAGGACAGGATATGTGAGCGGATGTTCCCTACCCCATCCGATACATATTAGCAAACTAAAACTGACTTTATTGTGTAAAATGTTTATTCTCACATTCTGCTCTTTTGTGAATAAAGTGATTGTCAAGTCAAAAAGCCCAGCCCCTGCACCAAGTCTTCACCTCCACTCCTGAGCCCTGTCTCCTCTCACCTCTGCTCCCTCCTCTTCCTCTTCACCGCTCCTCCTCTCTCCTCCCCTCCCTCTTTTATGAGTTGATGAGGTTATTTTGAGTCTGGCCAGTAGATGGCAGCAAGACCAAAAAACCAGGTAACCAGGTGTGTCTCTGGAATCATTTCATTAGGCCCAGGTGCACAAACACAAACAAAACCAAACAAAGGAATGTGAAGGAAATTTACCTTCAAACTTAGTTTTAAGTTTAAAGTAAATAGAAAAAATAAATTCAATTTAAGTTTGAAAATGCCAAAATAGAGCTAAGTTGAATAACTAAATTGTTTGTTTATAAAGTAGTAAATCTGATTTATAGTAAATGATGTAAATTCTAAGTTAAAGAAGCTCTAGTTAAATATATATATAATATATATATATATCAATATATATATATATAGTATATATATATATATATATATATATATATATATATATATATATATATATATATATATATATGTTATTTAGCAATTTAAAAAAACTATTTATTTATCAAAATTTGTCTTGAAATAATAAAATATCACATTTCATGTAGTCATTTAAAACTGTATAAAAAACAAGTTATATTTAGGATTATAAATGTATTTGTAAAATTATAGATTGGTAAAAAGTTTAGCTATTTAACTTCATGTATAAAATGTATACTAAAAAAAAAGAAAAAAAAAATGTGTTTCTCACCTTCCACGGTGGTTGGTCTCTCACCCTCATTCAGCTCGGGTCGTCTACCAGAGGCCTGGGAGCTTGAGAGTTCTGCGCAGTATCTTTGCTGTTCCCAGTACTGCACTTTTCTGGACTGAGATGTCCATTGTTTTTCCCGGTATCTGTTGAAGCACTCTTCCAGTTTGGGGGTTACAGCCCCGAGTGTCCGATCAACACAGGCACCACTGATGCCTTTACTTTCCAGGCTCTCTCCAGCTCTTCCTTGAGCCCCTGGTATTTCTCTAGCTTCTCGTGTTCCTTTTTCCTGATATTACCATCGCTTGGTATTGCGATGTCCACCACCACGGCTCTGCTCTGTTTCTTATCCACCACCACTATGTCTGGTTGGTTCGCCATCACCATTCTGTCAGTCTGTATCTGGAAGTCCCTCAGGATCTTGGCTCGGTCATTCTCCACAACCTTTGGAGGTGTTTCCCACCTTGATCCTGGGGTTTCCAGCCCTGTACTCTGCACAGATGTTTCTGTACACTAGGCCCGCCACTTGGTTATGTCGCTCCATGTATGCTTTCCCTGCCAGCATCTTACACCTGCAGTTCTGTGCTGGACTGTCTCAGGAGCCTCTTTGCACAGTCTCCACCGTGGGTCTTGTCTGGTGTGGTAGATCTGGGCCTCTATTGCTCGAGTGCCCAGGGTCCTGCTCCTGAGCAGCCAGGATCAGTGCCTCTGTGTGTCCTTCAGACCAGCCCTCTCAAGCCATTGGTAGGATTTCTTGATATCAGCCACTTCAGTTATGCTCCGGTGGTCCGCCCCATGTAGGGGTTTGTCCTGCCATGATGGTCCCTCCAGCACCTCTTCCTCTGGACCCCACTGTCTGAGACCTTCTCTGAGCACCTCATCTGCCGGGGCCTTGTCCTTGATGTACTCAAGGAGCTTTGGATGTTTTCATCCTGGACAGTGGTTCCCACACTCACTAGTCCTCGGCCCCTTCCTTCCGGCCTGCGTACAGTCTCAGGGTGCTGGATTTGGGATGGAACCCTCCATGCATGGTCAGGAGCTTTTCGTGTCTTAACATCTGTGGTCTGTATCTCCTCCTTTGGCCAGCTTACAATCCCTGCGAGGGTATCTGATACTGGCAGGGCGTAGCTGTTGATTGCCTGCACCTTTTCTTGACCATTCTGAGACTGGCCTCCTCTCTGGTTCCCGGGTCTTTCTCTTTCTTCTCCTTCTTCCGGATAATAACATCACTACATCACTGGATAGTCGTCCCTGATTGGTTGACACGGTGTTGAGCTCAACTTCTGGTGCCTGAAAGCTCAAGATCTGCTGTGGTGAGGGCAGATTTGCACTGAGCTGATGCCTGAAAACATGCTGCAAAAACACAAGACGCCTTAGACGCACGTCCACAGACCTTAAGTATAAACTGGACGCCTTGAAGCCCTGGTCTGAACACAGCTTGAATGTGTGAGTGGTTCTGTGATGTAAAGCGTTTTGAGCCTGAGGTGGAAAAGTGCTGTTTAAAAATGTGACCAAGGACTTTTTGTTTGATTTTACTCATTTATACAGTTACATATTTTTATTTTAGCTTTATGTATTTTAACACTTTTTGATGATTGATGATGATTATTATGATTGACTCTCTTTTATTGTCTTAATTGGTCTGTGCAGCACAAACAGTCCTGTTTGTAAAATGTATAAATAAATTAAACTAGAGTGGAGTGAATGTTTCGCTGCAGTAACAGCACCGGGCGACAGTAGCTCAGTTGGTTCAGGGTTTTTTCCACTGATCTGAAGGTCAGTGCTTCGATCAGATCCAAGGTTGGCAGTGAAGATTTCAGCTCCCGCAGATGAATGCTGTTGTTGTGTCCTTGGGCTAAACACATCACCCTCCTCACCCCCAATGCCTGTGAAATGATTGGGACATTTGTGTTTTTGCACTGCTCCTTCAGATATGATTTATTCTGAAAAGTACAAGTTCTTCAAATAGTAAGTAAGAGCAACTGAGAACCATCTCTCTCTTCTAACCCAGGACCTCCTCGATGTGAGTTGACAGAACTGTTAGGATAAATAACTAGGCTTAGGTGGTGTATAACTACTGCTGTGATCAAACTTTATTTATAAAGCGCTTTTCATACAAAAATGTAACAAAGTGCTTTACGGTGATTAAGAACAATCCCACATTTCATTCCAGGGCATTACAGTCGTCTATTCAACTGGTGATAAAAGCATCATTGTCTCCGTGATGATGCTCTACAGTTATTGATGTACTGCTATATTTTATTATTGTACTATTATAATTCACTATATAATGACAGAAAACAGGGACTAGATTACAGCTGAGGGATACAGAGATAGTTTACGTTCATGTACAAGATATTCTATTTCTATCTATATGTCTAATCAATTAACTAAATAGGGCAAGGACTTATTGATAGGGACATGCTGACACACGACTCATCACCCTGAACAGAGCAGCAAGATGCTCCTGTAAGAGGAGTGAGATAAATCCGGGGGGAACCTTGTTGTATAAAAATCATTGTATAGGTGTAAATATTCAGTCTCTGCACGGGAATGTCAGCACAGACTCCTTGCACAAGTAGTGATGGGCGAATGGAGCCTTGTGAAGCACTGACACCTCAGTCACAATATTGTCTCAAATGGTTGGGCGTGTCTGAGGCCTCGGAGAAACACTGACCTCCAGTGGACAAATTTAACCTTTGGCACACAGGTGTCTCAGCATCGATGAAGTATTGTTAGTGTAAAACAATACTTATGTGCAGAGCGACACCGTACCAACAACAAAAATAATAATGATGATTTAAAATAATATGTAAAGAGAATCCGTGTGTCATTCGTTCATTCATTTTTCAATATAAAATCAAAAATAAGAAAACAAAAAACAACTGCTTTCTTCGTTATTTGTCTCCAAAACCAAAATGAAAAAACAGATAATTATTCGTTTTTTCAGTTTTCAATTTTGTGTTTAAATGAAGAATGGAAAAAACGGATAACGTTTCCGTGACTTCCATGACTGTGATGCTGGACTTTTGCACCGCGTACGGACTGAACCAGGACTGATCCAGGTCCGGGACAAGAGTGGGACCAGTGCGGGAGCAGAGGGGACCAGGGTGGACTCTGAGCTTTGACTCAGAGCCTCAGCTTCAAGCTCCGGCCCTGCCGTGGGCTCTGAGCCTCCGGTCTGGTCCTGGTCTTGTCTTGGTCTCAGGCCCACTCTGGTCCCGGACCTGGTCCATTTGAACCAAAAGCTCTTAGTTCAGTTCGTTTTCCTTGGTGTGAAAGCGTCAGTTGGATGCTTTGCACCACCTTCTTGAGCGAACCAGAGCATACACAATGACATGGAACCACTCAATCCCGCTCTGGTCCCGGTCTGGTCCCCGTCTCAGTCCCAGTCTGGTCCCGCTCTGGTCACGGTCTGGTCTCGGACCTGGATCAGTCCTGGTTCAGTTCGGCATCTCAGTCAGTGAAGTCACATAAACAGGAAATGGCCGTTATCTGTTTTTTTTTTTCCATTTTTCATTTAAACACGAAATCGAAAACTGAAAAAAAGAATCATTATCCGTTTTTTCATTTTTGGAGACAAATAATGAAGAAAACAGTTATTTCATTTTCTTATTTTTGGTTTTATATCGAAAAACGAAAGAAAGAATGATACACGGATTAAAGAGCAACATAAAGGTGGAATTAAATCAAAGTGATCCCAAAGCATGGATCTCTTTTTCCACTTGTAGATGCCATCGAAAATGAAACAAATGCCAAAAGTTGCCAAAAGTCACCAAAATCACCACTAACGTCACACAATACTCCTCACTACCCAACATTTTTAAGAAATATTGGTGCATCTTTTATACTGTAGCGGTTTAGCGCTCGTCAAACCACAGAAGTGCGCTGAACACTCTGAAGCACTCTGAACCAATCACAGAGCGGAACATTCACTGAGCCAATGAAACGCTTCGATACACTGAAGAGATTGACACGCAGAGTGAAGCAGTAGGGGGATGGACCGACACTTCCACACTTTGGTCACGTGAGCGGCTGCTGCGAGACGAGCTCAGAGGCAGTGCTTCAGAGCAATTTGTTTCAGAAAGTTTCATTTGCCCATCACTATATACAAGCATGACTTTGGAATAAGTAAACTATCTGGACTTTATTTTTGTTTCAAGTGTAATTTTTTATCTAAGCAGAAACTAACGAACACGTGAGGAAAAGGTTGGTGTGGGCTCGCTCATTGCCCCACAGCTCAGCCGCTGTGTGTTGGAGTTCACCCCGGTGAACGAGAGGGTTGCGTCCCTGCACCTTCGGGTCGGGGACAGGTCTCTCACTGTGGTGTCGGCCTACGGGCCGAACAGCAGTGCACAGCACCCGGCCTTCTTGGAGTCCCTGGGAGGGGTACTAGACAGTGCACCGACTGGGGACTCCGTTGTTCTCCTGGGGGACTTCAACGCCCACGTGGGCAACAACAGTGACACTTGGGGTGACTGGAAGGAACGGCCTCCCTGATCTGAACCCAAGCGGTGTTTTGTTTTGTTGTCCATAACACCATGTTCGAGCACAAGGGTGTCCATAAGTGCACGTGGCACCAGGACACCCTAGGCCGGACGTCGATGATCGACTTTGTAGTCGTGTCATCTGACCTCCGGCCGCATGTCTTGGACACTCGGGTGAAGAGAGGGGCTGAGCTGTCAACTGATCACCACCTGGTTGTGAGTTGGGTTCGCTGGCGGAGGAGGAAGCCGGAAAGACCTGGCAGGCCCAAGCGTGTAGTGAGGGTCTCCTGATTCCGGGGGAGGCTGGAGATATGGAGTCCGAGTGGGCTTCATTCTCGGCCTCTATTGTCAATGCGGCTGCTTGGAGCTGTGGGCGTAAGGTCTGTGGTGCCTGTCGCAGGAGGAGGAGTTCGGGGAGGCCATGAAGAAGGACTATCGGACGGCCTCAAAGAGATTCTGCCAAACCGTCCGGCGCCTCAGGAGGGGGAAGCAGTCCTTCACCAATACTGTTTACAGTGCGGGGGGAGAGCTGTTGACCTCGACTGGGGACGTTGCCCGGCGGTGGAAGGAATACTTTGAGGATCTCCTCAATCCCACCATCACGTCTTCCGAGGAGGAGGCCGAGGCTGGGGACTCGGAGGCGGACTCATCCATCACCCTGGCTGAAGTCACTGAGGTGGTTGGAAAGCTCCTTGGTGGTAAGGCTCCGGGGTTGGATGAGATCCGTCCTGAGTACCTTAAGTCTCTGGATGTTGTGGGGCTGTCTTGGCTGACACGCCTCTTCAACATCACGTGGCGGTCGGGGACAGTACCTCTGGACTGGCAAACTGGGGTGGTGGGCCATCTGTATAAAAAGGGGGACCGGAGGGTGTGCTTACCTTCCCGGTAAGGTCTATGCCAGGGTACTGGAGAGGAGAATCCGGCCGATAGTCAAACCTTGGATCCAGGAGGAGCAGTGTGGTTTTCGTCCTGGCCGTGGAACACTGGACCAGCTCTACACTCTCCATCAGGTGCTCGAGGGTTCATGGGAGTTTGCCCAACCAGTCCACATGTGCTTTGTGGACTTGGAGAAGGCATTCGACCGTGTCCCTCGTGGTGTCCTGTGGAGGGTGCTCTGGGAGTATGGGGTCCGGGGCCCTTTGCTAAGGGCTGTCCGGTCCCTGTATGACCGGAGCAGGAGCTGTGTTCATTGCCGGCAGTAAGTCAGACCTGTTCTCGGTGCATGTTGGACTCCGCCAGGGCTGCCCTTTGTCACTGGTTCTGTTCATTGTGTTTATGGACAGAATTTCTAGGCGCAGTCAGGGGCCGGAGGGGGTCCGGTTTGGGGACCACAGGATTTCATCCCTGCTGTTTGCAGATGATGTTGTCCTGTTGGCTTCATCGAGCCAGGACCTGCAATGTGCACTGGGGCGGTTTGTAGCAGAGTGTGAAGCAGCTGGGATGAAGATCAGCTCTTCTAAGTCCGAGGCCATGGTTCTCGATCGGAAAAAGGTGGCTTGCCCTCTCCGGGTGAGTGGGGAGTCCTTGCCTCAAGTAGAGGAGTTCAAGTATCTCGGGGTCTTGTTCACGAGTGAGGGGAGGACGGAACATGAGATTGACAGGCGGATCGGTGCAGCTTCGGCAGTGATGCGGTCGCTGTATCGGACCGTTGTGGTGAAGAGGAGCTGAGTCGAAAGGCGAAGCTCTCGATTTACCGGTCAGTCTTTGTTCCTACTCTCACCTCTGGTCATGAGCTCTGGGTAGTGACCGAAAGGACAAGATCGCAAATACAAACGCTGAAATTTAGTTTCCTCTGCAGGGTTGCTGGGCGCTCCCTTAGAGGTAGGGTGAGGAGCTCAGTCACATGGGAGGAGCTTGGAGCAGAGCCGCTGCTCCTCCACGTTGAGAGGAGCCAGTTGAGGTGGCTCGGGCATCTGTTCCGGATGCCTCCTGGGCGCCTCCCTCGGGAGGTGTTCTGGGCATGTCCCACCCGAAGGAGGCCCCGGGGAAGACCCAGGACATGCTGGAGGGACTATGTCTCTCGACTGGCCTAGGAACACCTCGGGATTCCCCCGGAGGAGCTGGAGGATGTGTCTGGGGTGAAGGAAGTCTGGGAGTCCCTGCTTACCTGCTGCCCCCCATGACCCGGCCCCGGATAAGCGGACGAAAATGGATGGATGGATTTCAGAACCATTCACCTTCCATTAAGACATGCTCTTTGGGTTTATACTAAAACAACTCATCACTTTGGACAAATTCTCTCTATATATTATCTATTATATATTCACAAAACCAAAGTTTGAAACAAGAGACCTATATTTTCAGTATTTCAAAATAAAAAACAATCCACCCGGAGTTCAAAGCACGCAAAAGCCATAAAAACTTAAAATGTATTTGAAAAGTACAAACTGTAATCCCCAACCCCTGACCAGCGCTTCATTTTATTTATTCTTTTTCTTTCCCCGCCTTCTCGATCTTACTCTTCTCTTATCTTAAAACACAAGATTAACTCGGTTGCAGCTAACACTGTTATAAATCAGTGTACATCTATAACCTTTTTTTTTAAAGTCGCTGCTCTGTATCACTTTTTTCATTTAAAGAGGAGAATTGTACAACTTTTTTTTTTTAGGTTTCTACCATGTTATAATTAGCCTGATTCATCAGCCGGTTTCACTTTGTGGAAACCGTCTGACCTTGCAGCATTAGGATTTGTTCGCTCAACAGTAGGTGGGTACTTTTTTTATTTAATCAATCACTGCTATTTGGTCGTGATGTATGTAATGCGCCAAATCCCGTAGGAAGAAGAACAATAACGTCTTTCCCCTTGATAAAATTCAAACATTCTCTTCGTTCTGGCTTTAAATCCTCAATCTCTGGAATCGTTGTCAACACAGAATTTCGACGCTTTGTTTACTGTTGTGCTGTGTCCTTGAAGTCCAGACTTTGTCCGTCCATCCAGTGACTTCAGGAAAGTTGCATGGTGTCACAAGTTTCTCGCTCACTCCAAACTTTCTTTCTGCTGCTTGATCGTTTATACCGTTTTCAGCTGCAGATTTCACGACTTGCAGCTTGTAATATGATTTTCTTTTTGGAGGCATTTGTGTTCAGTTTTCTCAGTCGTCTTTATTAGTTTGTTTAAATTGTTCAGTGGTGCAGAAGTAATGATGTGATGACTGACATGATACAGACAGGACAGAGGCTCTATTTGCAGGAGACATGTGCAGTAGAGTGAAGTGACAGTGGTACAGGAGGAACAGGAGCAGCAGATACTCATACACGCTTTATTGTGAAAATTTTAATATATAAGTCACATCTGAGTATAAATCACAGGTATTGAAGAGTACTATCACTCAGGCTTAAGAACTGTACAGGTGTTAGCTCGGATTGTGATATTCGCCCTGGACTGCCGGCCAGGACACAGGAGACAGGATGCAGATGGTAAATTTAGGAGGTTTAATGAAGCTCAGGCATCATCACAGAACATTATTGGTAGTGTGGTCTATAAAGAAAAAGAATAAACAAATTAAGTTACTGTACTATAGTGATAAAGTAAAAGGTGAACTGCTAAGCATATAAAAAACATAAATAATAAACATAGATGGACTAAATAAGAAGTACAGGAGAAAGACATAATATAACTATACGGAACATACACGGCACAACACAAAAAAATAACATTAGCGTCTAAGCTAAGCTAAGCTAACTCCCTTATAAACTTAACTGTACAGGTATTACAGGAACATGAACAACACATTGTGACAGGAGTAAAACAATGACAAAGGACTCATAAAACATCCATACAGCCCCGGATGCCATAAACTTACTTTTTGTCAACAACGCACAACTTGAGCTGGCGATAGGTGTCTGCACGCCCGAGCCTCGTGAACTCATTAAGACAGCGGTACCGTGCGCTCTGAACTAAAGCATGCATTAACTCACAGCACCACTAGTGGGCGCTCCTTACAAACTTACTGCCTTTCTAACAACAGGAAACACCCAAACCATGAAAAAAGTGTGACTTATAGTCTGAAGAATAGGGTAATACTTGTGTGTATCCTGCACTGCTGCACTTACACACTGTTTTGGTGAACACTGGAAGTAAAAGTAGCATGGGCTCAGAAAACTTCTCTGAAAAGCACAATTTCTTCCAAGTAAATGTAGTACTACTCACCTCTGCTTACCCGAGACCTTCTTGCTGTGAGGTGACGATACCATCACTCGTAAATAAAAACACTTCCCAACTTTCCAACTACAACTCCCAGAGCTCATGATGAAGACCTGCTGTCACGGACTGACGAAGAACAAACTCACAAGTGCGCATCAGCATTAGCTACAACAACTTGAGCAGCGTGTGAGCGGGGTGACGCACGGGGGCGTATGAAACGCACGAGCGTCTGACACAGTGGAGCCCCCCGCAGGCCTCGGTCTGAATGACAGCTGTCAGCGCCACACTCTGACAGGTGCAGAAGGTTCAGAGAGGAGATGATCCAGGGAGCCGCGCCTGTCTGCTCCAGTCAGGTGAGACAGGCCGACAGGAGTGAGTGACAGGATCTGGGGTACTGGGAACACTTTTACTCTTACATCAGAGTTTCACAAAATGGAAAATATCGAGACACTTCAAGTCACGTAAATATGCAAAAATGAAAGTTATGATATTTTCTAAAAACAGTTTTGTGTTGTTTGTTTAAAGATGCACTGTGTGACTTTTCTGGTGGAGGGTCTGGAAGCCAGACCAGAGCATGTTCTTGGGCATTCACATTCTTAAAAAACAACAGTGACATGAAGTATTTCCATTGTGAATAAGTTTGTAAAATGCTTTTTTAAAACTCTTTATAATACTTCTTACTGTGTACTAAGGTTCCTCTTTGAGCTGTTGTGCAGGGGCCATTATTAATGTGACACACCCTGTAGTGCAGGGGTCTCCAACCTTTTTCTTCCGGTGAACTACCTTTACAAAAACAAAATACCAAAGAGCTCCTTTTCGTGGTCACAAAAAATGAATGTATCGAAAGACACCTAACACATGTGTCAATTTCTGCAAATAACGTGTTGCATGATTTAACTTCTACAACACAAAAATGTGTGTTAACATCATTAGCCAATCACAAAACGACTACAATTAACACAAGTTGTGTAGTCCCAAAGAGAACTCATTGATGTGTTGAATTCAACACGTGGTGGTGTTTTTAACACATTCAGATTAAGAGTGTAGGAAAGCCTTAGATGGGGAAGTTTTGTTAACAAACATGTTGCTATTTTAAATGAATATTTATCTCGTAGGCCTATAAAAATGTTTTTGTGCCCATGTTATACAATACAATACAATACAATACAATGTAATACAATACAATGTAATACAACCCAGTATAAAAACTCATTTTTTCCAGACACCGTCTCAAAATAGAAGCCACTAACTTGGCCTCATGGGGTCAACTGCTCGCCTAAGTTGAATGCCACATTCTGGAACATTCCAGGCGATGTTCCATGCACCAGAAAAGTTATGCAACAATTTTTAAAATAATCCCATTTCAGAGGTCACCCTCGGGAGCACTTCCTGTTTGAGTTGTTTATGGAGGGGAGGAGACACAAGCACAGTATGTCTACTTTGAGAAATCACTGTTGTTTGGCTCATTCCTGTAGTTCAGACCAAGACTAGATGAAGCTCTGGAGATGGGTCCACTGCTCCGGACAGACAGTGGCATTGAAGACAGTGGCACTGGGTCAAATGCAGAGGACACATTTCTCTACAGGAACTAATGTTGGATCAAACAATGATCCGACATCAAGTCAAGTTAATCCACATCCAGACACTAAGACACTAAGAAATGTACTAAGTCAACACAAGGTGGCGCTCTGCTGTAAATGTGCTTCAGTAGATCACAGTTTCACAACAGGAAGTAAACAGCATTTGGTGTCCTAGAAAACTGTGATGCTGCCGTAAGTGTCCTGGCCTCACAAATGCTCACACACAAAACATGTGGACACGCTGACAAGTGTTTATGAACATTCACAGTGTGGTGCGTCACTGAGGCGGCTCTCCACTCTCATATTACGACATGAGGGGACTTTTAGTCACTGCATCACAAGTCTGCAGCCCTGACTCTTTTTATAAGTCCTACATTACACAAACAGACTCTTGTGGACTGTATCAAAAACACACCTGGAGTTGTGCTTTGTTTCATTCACACGTTTGAGTAATCCTGCATTATTTTGACATCTCCAAACCTCAAAAGGCTCTGTTCCACCTTGTGATGTCATGACATGGTAATAACAACTAAGTTTAGTAGAGATTGGCAATTCCAGAGTTGAAATTATCCAAATGATTCTAGTGAAGGTGTGTGGAATTTAAAAACACAATGGAGCACTTCCTGTATTACCACATGACATCATAAGGTGGAACAGAGCCTTTTGAGGTTTGGAGATGTAGACAGACTAAGTCTTTTCAGTTTGAGAAAAGAACTCAACCTAAATGTGCAGGATTTGTGTAATAAACATGTGTGAATGAAACAAAACACAACTCCAGGTCTGTTTGTGATGAGGAAACCTTTTAACATAAATACAAAATGTAAACAAAAAAAAAAAAGTTCACTGAAAAAAAAAAACTTGTAAAATTTACTAGAAAAAAAAACTCAACAATTTGCACTAGCACTTTTTAAGTAAATTTCGCTGCTAATATCAGGTACAATTAACCTGTCAGTATTAAAGGGACAGTCCAGAATTTTGAACATAGGACTTCATTTTCTAGTGAGCCAGAGTGTTGGAGACGTGTGGAGACACTTTTTAAATATTCCATCCAGCCCTTGTATTTGCAGAGGTTGCTGGTGCTAGGCTAGTGCATGTCAATGGCCATAGTTAGCCTGCCACTAAAAAAAGCAGCCAAAGCAAATCTGTTATTACTCCAGACTGTCAATGTAAATGTCTGTGTCGATAAAATAATTTTAGAAGTAAAACCAACCTTGCATTCGAAGGATTTCTGTCTGAGCAGCAGCAGTGAGTTGTACTTGGCAGCAGCGGACTGATATATGAGAAAATAGTCCCTCAACATGTGACGATTCATGCAATGCAAGATTAGTTTTACTTCAAACATTATTCTATCAACACAGACATTCACATGGACAGTCTGGTGTAATAATAGATTTGTTTCGGGTGTTTTGTGGAGTGGGTAAGACTGTTTTTAGTGGCAGGATAACTATGGCCATTGACATGCACTAGCCTAGCACCAGTGACCTCTGCAAATACAAATACACTGGACTGATTATTTCAAAAAGTGTCTCCACACATCTCCAGTACTCTGGCTCACTAGGAAATGAGGCCCTATGTCCAAAATTCCAGACTGTCCCTTTAAGTAAAATGTACTTACCACCACGATTAACAGTCATGACTTTATTGTCAAGAGTAATTGTTAATTTATATAAAAAAAAAAAAAAGTAAGTAAACTATATAAAATTTTGTCAGAATTAATTGCATAGCTGTGATGAAATAATTAAGTAAATATTATGTCTAGTATTTATTGATAAATAAATGGTAAATGATTCCATTTCTAAACAGAGCTTTTCCACTTTCAGGACTCAAAGTGCTTTACAACAAGTAAATACACACTCATTCACACACACCAGTGGGATTTGTTTTGGATTTGAACCACCAACCTTTGGATCAGTGGACGAATACTCTTATACTATACTCCTAATACTACCATCTGAGCTATTGCTGCCTCAGCCCCAAATAAGTAGCTTTTATGTATTCATCTTTTGTGTACTCAGTAAATTCATGACTGTTAATTGTGGTAGTAAGTACATTTTACTTAATACTGACAAGTTAATTGTACCTCATATTACAACAATACAATTTACTTCAAAAGTGATAGTGCAAATTGTTATGAGGATTTTTTCTACTAAATCTTACAAAGATATAAAGAATTGAAATTAAATAATAAATGTAAATAGTGCAAAAGCCGCAAAAAAAAAGCATAATATAGGCTCCAGGGTTCCGACAGTCATGGAAATCCTGGAAAAGTCATGGAAATTGAAAAATGTAATTTTCCAGGCCTGAAAAAGTCATGGATTTTTGTAAATTCTATCAAAGTTTTGGAAAAGTCATGGAATTTTAGTATCTCTTTCACACAACTCCAGCTTTCTGTTAAGTTATCATTAGACTATTATGATTATTTCCAAACGTCTGCACCTTTTGTTTAAAAGAGACGACAATAAATGCACTGACAGGATTTTGAATGTTAAAAAACTATAATCCCAAACCATAAGGTGAGTGGAAAGAGTTCACATTTCATATTTAGACCTAAAAGTCTGATCAATTCTACATATGTAGTGAAGGCTGTACCAAATGGTGAAGTTTCTTGAGTGCATCACATGTGCATATTAAACATTGAATTTATATATTTGTTTGATTATTATACATTGAGTTGTTTAACCCCTGAAATCTTATGTATGTTTAAAGGTACCACTATGTGAAACAGGTATGCTTTTAAGGTAATCTTTTGCAGATACAGGTTGTGTTCTTTTAAGGAAATTCATTGCAGAGCAGCAGCAGTGGAGATGGTTCGGCCTGGTGCGAATCTAAACAAACTGGTGATTTACATTTGGCTGCTGTCAAGCCCCCTGAACCTAAAGGAATGCAGAGAAACTCCAAGGAAGATTCAAGGCGTTACCTGTTCAACATATTATTTGCATATTCATATGGATGTCTATAAAATCTGGGTTGAGGTATTCAGAGGCAGTCAGATTTGCCTGATTTAAGACCTGTGTAGCCGTAGGCAGTTAGGGACAATGATCTGACCCAGAGCTCTGTATTAGAATTGTATTTAATAGGCAATAAATTCTTTTTGATTTTAATCGATCGATTCCAGTGGTTATTTTTGAGAGAACACGCTTAATGGTTTTTTGAAGATACCTAACATTAGGTGCTGTAAAGTCATGGAAAATTCACTTTTGGGAACCCTGAGGCTCTTTAATGCCATACTGTGAAACATTCTGTGCAAAGCAATAACAACACCCTTTAAAAAACAGATGGCAGACCTGCTATAAGAAAAGTTACACAGTATGGCATTAATGGTGTAATACAGAATAATGCTGCTCTCTGCACCGCCTCACAAACTTGTTGATGAAACGCTAAATAAATAAATCCGATCGCATTAGCGCCAGTCCGTCCTCCACGGGCCCAGCGGACTTGTGTACCACCCTCTTGAGCACCCGCGGGTGGCACCACGCTCCTTCAGATGGAGTGGGTGGGGGATGTGGGGGGCTAAGCACAGATTAGAGGAGGAGAAGAAGCCACTGCAGATGATGTGATACACTCAATTAAACAGGAGCGACGCTAGAGGGCCCCGAGGGGAGCGACAGTGAGCACACCCCATAGCCCCCTCACACACACACACACACACACACACACACACACACACACACACACACACACACACACACACACACACACACACACACACACACACACACCCCGTAAAGACAGGAGATAAACAAAAAATAACACTAACACATATACACAATCATAAAAAAACCAGCATTAACACATTTGCCACATTTGCCGTAACCCCCACCACATTCACACACAGCCCCCCCTTACACATGTATAACCTCCACACCTCCACACCCCACACCCCCCATCCCATCACCCCCATCACACAAACATACATGCACACATGGTGGATTTACATGCTTCTTGAGGCCATTACATTCATTTTCTGGAAACTGATCCTGACCTTAACTGTAGTCTCCTGAAAATCTAAATGTCTCTTTCTGATCTGAATGGTCACTCCCATAGACTGTATAAAAGAAGTGTTCTAAGAGAGTGTGACTTCACTCATAGTGTTCAGCGCCGCTCAAACGAGGCTCATGGTTATGTGTTATGAATAGGATTTTTTTGACAGACAAAATAGCGAAAAAACAAAACACCAGAGTGGGTTAATATGAACATTTTAAGACCAAAATGATGTTGCTCACTGCAGCAGGTACAGAGAGAGGGAGACAAGATCCCACTGTAACTCAACTGGAGCAGGAAGAGGAGCACTTACTAACTATGTCCACTCATATATACAGTCTATGGTCTCTCCGTAAAGCCCAGCACCTGCACCAGTCATGAGTCAGTGCTAGTGCAGCCTCTGCAGCTCAGGGAGGGAATTCTGAAAGTTCTGAGCTTCACATGAAGCCTGAACATAAACTAAGAATGAGACAAACTTGTGTGTGTCTGTCTGCAGGTGAAGGCTCTGGAGACACAGGTTCAGTTGTGATTGTAATAACTTTTTATAGTAGGCCTTTAACTCTGTCCTTAACCCATCTGAACTCGATCTTAAACCATGTTGTTTTTCTAATTATAAATGAAGTAGTGATTTTTGTCCCTGTAAGGCTGACAGGTCTCATGATGTGGTGGTGTGTACAGATCTGAGTCCCCACACTGTCATAGAGTCTGTCCCTGACGCCCTCAGCTCTGTCACATACAGATGTGTAGCTTCCTGTGCGTTGCATAAATCACAGATATGGCCCCAGAGACGCTGGGTAACTGCTCCAACACGTGTGTGTCACTCTGAAGCCTGATAATGTGTCATTTGTGTGAGGGCCCCCGAGGGCCCGATGCTGAGATATTCAAAGTAAATGAGAAGTGCGTGGACAGGCGGGCGCCGAGCAGGAGCGCTGTGGATGCAGACAGAGATTAGCAGACAAACACTAATTACAGAGAGTTGTAATCCGCACACAGCTGGCCCTGCAGCTCCTCGCACCACCTGCTCTGAGCCTCCAGACCAATCAAGTGCAAAACATGCTCATTACTTTTATTAAACACCAGCAAAATAACCATCTGCAGCTCAGCTCAGGAGCCCGAGTAGACAGGAGCTCTGGCTATGTGGAGGTGGGCCAACTCCAGGTCCACAGGACACTGAGGACTCCAACCAGATCCTCCTCCAAGTCCTACACAGCGGGAGGTGTGGAGCTGTGGACCCTCTGGAGCTGTGGACCCTCTGGAGCTGTGGCCCTTCTGGAGCTGTGGACCCTCTGGAGCTGTGGCCCTTCTGGAGCTGTGGCCCTTCTGGAGCTGTGGCCCTTCTGGAGCTGTGGACCCTTTGGAGCTGTGGAGCGAGTGATGTCCACAGAGATCATTATGAGCTCTGTGCTTGAGATCCCAGGGACTGTTGAACTCCATCAGGTGAATGAAATGCTCAGTACTTAATGATGTACTTTTTCTCATAGTTAATTCAACAGAAATACTTTGTCGTTGTCACGGTGATTACTTTTTATTTAATTTTCAACAGAAAAAAAGACAAATCGACAAAAACCACAAAGCCGTGTTTGCGTCAGCGCCTCCACCTCTGTTTCTGAAAACTTGTACAGCGTGTGAAACTTGGAGCTATATTTAGAGTATAGGAAAAGCATTTGGACTACTTGGCCACACTCCGCTGCCACCTCCCAGCATGCCATCTGCTTCTCACGGGCCGCTCGGGCGCGCTGGGCACGCCAGATGAAGACGCAGATATCTCTACTGCATGCATAATTCACACTGTTAATGCACCAGCTCTGAGAGGGCGGAGAGAGGGAGGGAGGGAGAGAGACACAGACAGAGAGCAAATGAAAAAGGGGGAGAGAAAGAGAGAAAGTGAGAGTCGTGTGTGTGTGTGTGTGACAGACATGTGACAGGTTTAACAAAGACTCTGAGTATTGGATCTATGTCGAGGTCTCACTTTTTTAAAGCTTTGCAAATCCTGACTAAAATTCTAAAGAGGCTGCACTTGGTTTTTCATTTTGTCTGATTAAGGAGAGGGTTTTATGCAAAATACACGTCATCTATGTATGTTTGAGTCATCTAGTGATCTTGCTGTGTTACCAAACATATCCACATTATTTTAGCACAGCCCTAATAGTAAGTAAATGTATATATTTTAGGGCTGGGCAAAAAAAATAAAAAAATAAAAAATTAATCGCATGAGTTTGAGTGTGATTAATCATGATTAATCAAATGTTATACGCAAAACCATTTAATGAATTAAAAAGTAGAGTATAGTGCACTTTTATTGGAAATGTAAATGAAAGAGCCAAACATTTGTTGTACAAACAGCATTTGTTTCAGAGTTGAACCCTCAGAGTTTTCAAGGTTTTCTGAAGGCTCAAGAAAAAAATGTTGAATGAATTTTTGTACTACTAATATATTTTTTCAATATTTTTATTCAGTGAGTAATTAACACAACACTAGTAATAATTTCTACATCATTGTTATAAACTTGGACTGATATTTCTTGGGAAACAAAGGGTTAATATAATGGAGCAGAAATGGACCAATCACAGTTTTTCTTCCAGTGGTTTCTGGGTAAATCAGTGACTCCCCCTGCAGCACTGAACTAAACTAACACCTGCAGGACCCTCAGCGGCTGGAACGAATACCCTGTGGTAGCGTTATGTAAGCGAGACCACAGCGACGAAAACTGCTCTGGACACCTCTGTTTGGACGCATCAGGGGCGTTGGGAAGAAAAAGGAGGAGCTAGGAGCCTGTAGAAGCTCAGAGCCTGCGGCCGGAGCCAGAGCCCGTGGCCCGCGGAGGCTCGGGCACGTTCCATCTCACATGGTCAGAAAAAAGTGAAGAAAGTGTAAAGAAAAGACGTCAAACTTAAAGAAACGCTCGCAGTGGACTTTTTCAAAATAAAAACCAGTGAGCAACAGACATTTCTAATAAAAAATAAATAATAAAATTAAAACTGCGTTAATGGTGTTAAAATAATTGTCAGCGATAATGAATTAATTAGTTAACGCAAAATTAATGCGTTAAGAGGCCCGGCCCTAATATTTTTATATATTTTGTGCAGCTTTATAATCCTAAACCTGCAAAAATGTCCCCCACATTATTTTCCCCGGCAGATCTTTTACTTTCTTTTACTCCAGTGCAGGGTGGGCTGACTCCTTGTTTTTCAATAACCCTGTAAATGATTCACTTTTTTTTATTTCTCGAAACTCTAAGAATTTTGGAATACAGATAATAATTCAGATCAATGTTTAACACAATGTCCTCGGTATCGGTGGCTCTAATAACACATTCTCTGACAGTTTTCTTGTCACATTTTCTTTTTTGGGGTCCGCCGCCTATTCCAACATCCCTTCATTACAACGTACCTCTGTTTAGATGCGCAGATTTTCCGTCACTTTGTAGTATCACTATTCCAACAAGTTCTTCAATGTTCTTAATGTCAACAACTATTAAGTCCTTGTTGTATCCTCCTACTTTACTATCAGTTTCTGATTTTATGATATATGGGAGCACAAAGTATAATAGGCTATCACAGTAATACTCCGACAATGAAAATAAAACAAAAAGTAGTGGGACGCTTGAAAAAGAATGTTTATGCCTCTACTTTATGGCCTTAAAATAGTTCCATAATATACACACATGATAAAACATGTATTATTCTTTCGTTTAGTCCTGGTTCAGACCTGTTTTAGTCCTGTTTTAGATCTGGCTTAGTCCTGTTTTAGATCTGGTTTAGTCCTGTTTTAGATCTGGTTTAGTCCTGTTTTAGTCCTGGTTCAGTCCTGTATTCGTCCACACTAATCCAGTGGAAAACAGCTCCAGATACAGAATGATCTGGTGCTGCCAGCTCCCATGAATTCATCTGAGTACAGATCTGATCCAGCACCATGTGGACGCCTGAAAATACTGATACTCTGATGTAGGAGCTCTAGTTGAGTCCTTATTGGACCACATCACTGTGACTCGCCCCTTCCTGATTCACTGGGTTTGTGACATTGGTCATGTGATGCTATTGCAGAAAACAGTTTAAACCAGGCATGTCCAAACTATGGCCTTGGGCCAAATGTGGCCCTCAGACAAATGTTTCTTTCCTCTCAGGCTTCCAGGTGAATTGGCCCAAATTACCTTGCATCAATTAAAAATTAACTTTTTACTGCAAGTTCCTTTTGAAAATCTTTATAAAGCTAATGTGTGGTTTTAAGGATCTTAGCAAGAATAAAGACTGATGGCTCATTCTAACCTGTTAAACATGCACATATTTCAGTTATTCACCGTATTGAGCTCCAGTCTACAACCCTCTGCTTTATCTGTATTTAGATATGTGGCCCTTGATGAAAAAAGTTTGGACACCCCTGGTTTAAACAAAGCAGAGACAAACGGGAAACAGTGTAGCTAGAAATACTTGCTAGTACAAAAAGACTGTTTTCCATCTCTAGAAATCAGCTGCTGCAACTTCAGACACAGTTAGCAGAACAGTCGTGTCCTTTAGTCCGACAGAAGCTGAACCGCATCAGCGCACAAGAAGCGAGCTGTTTTTTTGAGCACATAGTTCATGCAAATGAGTCATGTGGTTTTAAGTTTCATTTCTGTAAAACATAAACAAATATGCTCAAAACTGTGTGGATAGGGAAGGCTTGTGGACACAGAAACAACATTTCTGGACACAAATCATTTCCTATACGGTGATTTGTTTCAGTGTAACCTAACGTAACCTAAATAGTACACTGGAATAGCAGCATGTAACCATCTTTTTTTAAGAGGTGGTGCAAAGTTTTCCAACAAAATCATGAAGAACACATGTCAGAGAAGAACATGAACACAGAAAATTGTGAAGAAAAGTGATCATCCTCATCATTGTCTGAGGTTTCTGAGAGAAGCAGGCTGCACAAAGAGTAACAATTTGGTACAGTGCCTTGAGAAGCAAAACACCAAACTTATAACACAACAACATTTTCATCATGTCCAAGAATAATTGCATCTGTTCTGAGTAAAAGCTGTATTTGAGTCAAGCACGTTTAGCTCATATCTAGGCGCACAGTTAGGTCGCGTTTCCAAAATGTAAAATCAAACTCTTCCCAGCAGAGTTACAGCCCTCCTGGAGCATGTGGCATGTCTGGATCAGCCGGCCTCAGAGCTGCTCAGATCTGGAGCGTCCCGGAGAGCAGACAGCCCCCCGCGGAGTGACACAGAGCTGCTTTTGTTGGACACGACTTGTACCAGCTCCGCTCCTGCTTCCCCCAGATCAGAACCGCTCAGGCCCAGACTGACGGGCCACTTAGAGCAACCTGACAGCCCGACGGGAGCTCCGCGCGCACTCCCGTCTCCATGGCAACCTCTCCCGACTTCTCCTCCGCCGCCCCGTAGTGGAGTTCTGTTCTGTTCTTCTGTCAAGCCCCCCCCAGGCACCCCACAGAGGAATGAGAGACCGAAATGCCTGGAAAATGCGCGCTAATTGGGTTTAAAATGCCCTAGAAAGCACCTGTCAGCTGGCATTGGCGTCAGTCCTGCAGCGAGGCTTTTTTCAAAAGATCAGGTACAAAACGCGGATGTCTCCAAGTCATCTGCTTTGATCCATTTTTGATCAGAGCCGGTCCCTGGTGGAGCATTAGGGGCAGGTCTGGAGGTGTCGGGGTGTGAGAGGCTCTTTCCCCCAGGGCACGGTGAGGAGAGGGTCTGCAGGAGTCTGGGAGAGCAGGCCCACGCTCCGGAGAGAGAGACAAGCGTTTTCACCCCCGCCGAGCCTAAACCTAAACCTGGGAACGTGAGTCTGGTGTGAGCCTGGCACACTGAGGGGCAGACGTTTGAGTCATGACTGAAAATACTGACCAAACTATTGTACTGACGCTAATCTACTTGTTTGTGAAGTGAGATGATGTGAGAGCCCCTTGTTTGGGACAGATTCAACTGTTTAAAGGAAATGATATTTGCAGTGACATCATGCTTATGGTACCGGGCCTGCCTCCTGTACGCCGCGTCTTTAAACCAGAACTAAATCAGGTCTAAATCCAGGTCTAATACCAGGCCTAAACCAGGTCTAAACCAGAACTAAACCAGGACTAAACCAGGTCTAAACCAGAACTAAACCAGGTCTATACCAGGACTAAACCATGTCTATACCAGGTCTAAACCAGGACTAAACCAGGTCTAAACCAGGTCTAAACCAGGTCTAAAACCAGGACTAAACCAGGACTAAACGAGGTCTAGAACCAGGACTAAACCAGGTCTAAACCAGAACTAAAACCTGGACTAAATCAGGACTAAATCAGGTCTAAACCAGGTCTAAACCTGGTCTAAACCAGGTCTAAAACCAAGACTAAACCAGAACTAAACCAGGTTTAAAACTAGGACTAAACCAGGTCTAAAACCAGGAGTAAACCAGGTCTAAACCAGGACTTAAACTAGGACTAAACCAGAACTAAAACCAGGACCAGGAGGTTTATTCCTGGTTTTAACCTGGTTTAGTCCTGGTTTTAGTCCTGGTTTTAGACCTGGATTTAGTCCTGGTTTTAGTCCTGGTTTTAGTTCTGGTTTATGTTCTGACTAAGCAATGAAAAAGTGAGGCTGTCTTGCAAAAAATGTCATTAAAAAAAGAAAAACAACAACAACAACAACAACAACAAAAACCACCCCTAAACTAAAAGCACTGCAGCTTTAGTCCATGCATGAGCTGGTACCATATTGCTTCATATCGCTGGTATTGTTGTGCTTGAAATATTCCACAGTATGGCATTGAGCTTATCTATCTCCATGGAGACAAGAAGGCAGAGGTGGGGACATGCAAGTCGTGACTTGGACTCGAGTCAGACTTGAGTCACTATTTTTAGGACTTGAGACTTGACTTGATAAAATGGACTAAGACTTGGGACTCGACTTGGAGGTCAGTGACTTAGGACTTGGACTTGAGGTCTGTGACTTGAGAAGACTTGATGCTTCTCCTAAAACTATGTTTTTAGAAAATACTTTTCTCTTTACAATTGATAAATGTGGTGCTGAATTTTAAAGGAACAAACTGGAAAATGTCCCTCCCACTTCTGTTTGTCACTTTGGATGGAACTGAAGTACTGTGATATAGTATCCTCAAATGTACTACAGTAATATACAGTACAATACAGTACAATACAGTACAATACAGTACAATACAGTACAATACAGTAATACAGAGGGAACTACACATTTCTGTGCAAACTACATGGCAAGATAACTCTTGTTAAGCACTTTTAGTCTGAATTCTTTCTATTCTGATCTTGTTAAGAGAATTAAAAAGGAAAATAAGCATTTCTACAACTCTTATATAAATACTCATGTAGAAATATGCCATGAGTTTTAAAGAACTATTTAGTTTAAAATTCATATAGATAAAAATATAAGCTGTATTTAGTATTTTGGTTTAAAGACTTGAAATGACTTGAAGTTCAAAGCACACGACTTGAACTTGACTTGGGCCAGTGACTCGAAACTCAACTTGGACTCGCTTGCTTACTTGAGACTCGCAAAACAATGACTCGGCCCCACCTCTGCAAGAAGGTGACACCAACAGGCAAAGTTACAGATCAAGTTGTAGATAAGTGAACTGCTCACAATAAGAATTCTTGTGCTTTGTTATTTATGACAATGACAAGTGTTGAACAAAATGGTATGAACGATCCCAGACCAAAACCAACACATGCTTCTCAGATTCTAGCTCCAGATGGGGTCAAGAGCCAGATTTCCTTTTTGAGTACAATGCACTTTTTGTTGAAATATCCAAAAGGTAAATTCACAAATGTTGAACCTGCTCATTTGTGTTAGTGACAAGACCCTAAAAGTCACTGTATTGCAAAATGTGTGAAGAATCTCTCGGTCGTGCAGGTAGAATCCATGGCGAGGAGAAATTTCAGTTTGTCGACTGGACAAAAGTTAGTTTGGTTGAAGACTTTTAGAGTAGGTGTGTTAGTTTCAGAGTAGTTAGTTCGCTCCTCCCTGCAGATATGAGGAAGTGTCCACCAGCGTCTGACCAGAACTGAAGAAGCAGCTTGGATAAGCTGCGAAACATCTTCAACTAGGGATGGGCATTCGATGAAATTTTCTTAATCGATCGTCGGAAGAATTAACGATCGATTATCGATTAATCATTAACGTTTTTATATTAAAATGATCATCATTATTATTACTATCTGCACTACTAATCTGCGTAAATAAATTCAACTTTATGTAACCCACTTCAAGGTATGTACACGTCTCGACCTCTAGGTTCGTAGGAGCTGAGAATGTAGCAATAACCAATGACACAGGTAATTGTAATTAAATGTAACTTTTAGTTAGAAAATAATAAGAAATGCACAATACAATTACAATTACAACCTATGGGCCCAAAATAAACTAAAATAAAATGTCTTATTAGAATGTTCTTCCCGGGAGTGTTGCCTTGCAACTTCAGTGTTCAAGTCAAATAAGTCAGGGGAATAGTCAAGTCATGGAACGTATCCAAAGTAGCTCTTGTGAGTATCGATCAGTGGGATTGGCACAATCCTACCACAGGGTCCCCTGTATGGGTGGTAGAGGCTCACGATTCGGCTTGGAGGCTCACCATCAATGGATCCTCTCAGCAACTCGTTGAATGCCAAGACTGGGATCACTTTTCCATGACCTGTGTTTACAAAACAGGTTTTATAGTCCAATTTCTCAATTGCAATTAGATTCACACAAAGACCTTTACATAGGTGTTGTACAACAGAAATTTATCTTATCAATTGGAAAAATAACTAACGATACTTGGCAATAAGCAACTGCAGCTATTTCCCAAATGGGTGGCTCACATCGTCTCAACCCACAGTAACAACAATGAAGTTGATATTCATATGGATCACTCATGAATTTCTTAATGATCAATTATCCATTAATCGACTAATCATGCCCATCCCTATCTTCAACCAAACTAACTTTTGTCCAGTCGACAAACTGATATTTCTCCTCGCCACTGTATTGCAACACAAATCTGCATTTTAACAAGAGTCATTTTAGTTAGGTCTGTCGAATGTTGTGATGACATCTGAAAACAACACCAGCGAAAAACATCTTCAACTCTCCACTGTTCTACAACTAGGCAACTTCTTTGAAATATGATGAAACAATGCAAAACTTCTTAACCTTATAACTGATACAGTAGTGGTAGAAGAGAGTCGCGCAATATTACAACGTTACAATAGTGTGATGTCGCGTGAACCCAACCGGTCCACCCAAAGAACACACAGAACGTACGAAAGGCCTTGTATAGTCTGGGAGTCAGACCGGGGACCTTCTTGTTGTGAGGTGAAAGCTGAAGTGAGTTCAGGTGTGACATCACTGAAGGCTTTGAGTGGCTCTGCTCCAGAACAGCTGTCTCTGTGTTCTGTGCTGTGAGGAGCACTCAGACTGAAGCACGCTGACAGTAGCATCCTGTCTGTCTGTGAGCGTGTGAGTGTGTGAGTGTGTATGTGTGAGTGTGTACTAGTGTGTGAGCGGAGGAGGAGGGGGAGGGCGATCGTCTGGAGTGGAAGCAGGTGGGACTTATGTAATCTGTATGTGCTGCATGTTACATTAGGTTCTATTCATCTATACATAAATAGATAGATAGCGACAGCAACATTTCCACTGCGCTTTTCTGTGTCCTTTGTGTCTCAGTCAAAGGTCTCAGTGCAGTTTCACACAAGGACAGGTCAGGGAGCATCAGTAGATCTGTGTAGGGCCGTTTGAGGAGAGAAGCAGTCCTCAAGCAAAAGTGTTTCTCCTCTGTGTGCTGCAGCAGCTCAACCAGCCTCCAGGGGGAGCCACGTGAGCTCTAGAAAACCTCTCTTTTACTCCGCTCTGTTCTTTCCAACGCATCCAAAGTCCAACTGGAGGGACAAACATTTAGAACTTATGTTGGAGCTCAGGCCGGACTCAGACACATCAGCGAGTCAGCTGTTTCCTGTCTACTGTAAAACCACTCGCTCAAGACTCGTAAGTGTTCAAAGATCAGAGCTCTGCACTTCTAGTTTAGATACAAGTCAAAATGAAATAACGTGCAATACTTGATTTTTAAAGCATAAAAGATTGGAGATAAAATACACAAAAAGTCACTAGAGTCACTATCACAAATCTACAGTTTCACCTCGATCCGTGAGCTGTGTGGATGTAAACAGACACACCTAAGGAACTACTCTCACCTTTTTACTTTTGAAGAATGCCTCAAACTGGATTAATAGCACAGCTTTTGTGGACTTGATGTCAGACAATTTCTATGGATAATGTGGATGAGATGTTGCTCGTGACGGGCAAATGAGACGGAGCTCCGGAGCACGTCTCGTTCTTTCTGAACAAAAATCACTCTGAAGCACTGCCTCGGCAGCCGCTCACGTGACCAAAGTGTGGAAGTGTCAGTCCCTCCCCCTACTGCTTCACTCTGCATGTCAATCGCTTCAGTGTATCGAAGAGTTTCATTGGCTCAGCGAATGTTCTGCTCTGTGATTGGTTCAGAGTGTTCAGAGTGTTCAGTGCACTTCTGTGGTTTGACGAGCGCTAAACTGCTACAGTATAAAAGATGCACCAATATTTCTTAAAAATGTTGGGTAGTGAGGAGTATTGTGTGACGTTAGTGGTGATTTTGGTGATTCTGGTATGGTGTCTGTCTTTCTTTTTCTTTTATTATTGGGGCCCGGTCAAGCAGAAGTAAACATCAAGGCCAAAAATTCAAGTTAATGCATCTGAAATAAAAATGTATTGAACAGATACATATGTACTCTAGTTTATCAAACTGTTGACCTTTTTTCTGTACCATTTTTGGTTCTAAAGTTACATTTGTTTTAAACAGACCATGAATGAAACATGGAACAAAAATTATTTCCCAAATTTCAAAGACCTGAAAATCATGTCAATAAATGGTATTTCATCATATCTTGTGTTATTCCATCTTTGAACTGTTGATGAAGGTACATGATTTAAAAAAAAAAAAAAAAAAAGCATTTAAAATGATAAAAAAAATTGCTTGGAAGGACTGACATATTTTATAGAAATAGTTTCCTTTCATTTTGAAGTAATATTAAAGTTTTCGGAAGAAAAAAGCCAAATGATGTAAAATCCTGCACCTTCTACTTGTTTGCACAATTTTCCCTCTGTTACTTTTCCCTCCGTTGCCATGACCTTTCTTAATAAAAAATCTCATGAGTCAAAAGGTAAGAGGTTTTTCAACCTAATCTTGTACCATATGGTAGAAAACTATATGAAGCAAATATTCAAACCAGTTTGTTAAGGATATGGAAGTGAGAACCAAGAGTTATCACTGTTTGGATTTATTGCTCAAAAAGTGTATTATATTATATTATATTATATATATTATTATTATATTATATACATATTTCATTCCCTCCGTTACCGACATGAGTTTTTTTATTTTTTGTCAACAACTTGAAAGAATATCACAGGTTTAACTTGACCCTGTTGGAGTGTAACTCTTTCCTACATTCTGATACTTTACTTATTTCAATAGTCCCTCTAGTTTCTGAATAAGAGACATTTGAATGTAAAAAGTCTGCCCGTTTCCCTCCATTACCGCTTGACCGGACCCATATATAGATTGTGCACGACCAGAGATGTGCGAACTGAATTGCCCTTTGGGATTAATAAATTTGTTGAATGATTGACTGATTAATTGGTTCTTGTTACTACACGAAGCACGACACACGATTAAGTGAAAACTCAGCCTGAACTCAAAAACAGTTGCACAAATGAAAAATCGACTCAAAAAGGGCCAAAAATCGCACCTGACTTTAGAGGCCACACAAACAATATCCTACTTGTGTCATTAAGCCGATGAAAATAGTGTTCTCTTAATTGTGTCGGGTTTGTTTGAGCCCGATCCACACTCAAGTGATGACCAAAGTTTGAGTGAATATCTAGGCTTGATATCAGTTGCAGCTCGTCTTTGGTCGTACAACTGTTTTAAATTTTGTTTGTCCTGGTCTCTACAAACCACGACTTTTAGCGACAACTCAAGATTTCCCCTGGCTTCTTGCACAGACTGCATAGATTTGGGAAAAACAAACAGCTAATTTCACAGAATCAAACAATCCTTCAATCAAAACTGTGTCCTTTGAACTGCACATGGGGCACATTTTAGTTGGTTAAATCCCATAAAACAAACAAAAAAAGTGCTCAGTGTGCCAGGCAGGTAGCCACAAGAGCACGGTTGTCATGGTTGTCTGTAAAATTTCCTGAAACTCAACAAACAATCAGTCAGTGATAGCGGAATCAGGGCCAGTGCACAAAAGCAGACACTTCTGAAGTTTGGTCCAACTCTCAAATCTTTCTCTTATTTATAATTTCGAACTTCTTTTTGCTTTGGATCATTTCTGCTCCTGTCAGTGTGCTGTGTGTACGCTTGAGTGAATGGTGAGAGCGAACACTGACCTCCTCCAGCAGTAGATGACAAACAAAGAGTTCTGACCCGAGTCCTTGTGGGAGAGTTTTGTAGTGAAGGCTTCGGTCTCTGCCTGCAGTCATCATTGTCAAGGACTTTGAGTGAGTCATCCAGATCACTTTCATTCAGAAATCATGGAAGGACTGTAAAAAAAAACAACTTCACTCTCTTGACTGTTGACATAGTGCACAAAAATGCCACGGACTCATACTAAATATACTCAAACACGCGGCCCAGTGGGAGCTGCAGATGTCACTGACAAAGCTATTAAAAGTGTTATACAAAATTGATTTTTCAAAGCCTTCTATCATGTTATTGCATTTTTTTATTATTATTTTTTTTTACATTGCATTTTTCAGTTATGTAGTGATCTCTCCCGGACCACATCACCCAGGCTCCCACGCGCTTCATTTAAGAAGATCATATGGAGAGGAGGGTCCATGAAAGAGAATTATACTCCTCCTGTAGCCTTGGCAGTAGCAGTAGTAACAATAATCAATAAATCAATTAATCGTATGATAACTTTAAACGAGCTTGATAAGTTTTCCGGCCACGATCATTTCTATTTGCATGTTTGTTTGTTTGTTTTCCTCCTCTCTCTCTCTCTCTCTTTAGCAAAGAGACTAAATATCAAAAGACTTCTATCACTCTCTGACTCCACTCGTCTCCTTAGCGTAATGATGTGTCATGTCAGCGGGGTGAAACAAAGACACGCAAAAAATAAAGTGCTTTTGGCCTATCCGGCTTTTATTGGCTTGACACATACGAGAATGGCCACATTAACTAATGCTCTTAACCACTACCCCGCGCTCGAGCGCACCCAATCCCCAAAACCCCAACACAAAACCCAAATCCCCAATTCACTGTGCAACAAAACAACAAAATCAGTCCGTTATTAGTCCACCACCCTTCACCATAACCGTCCCGAGCAACTTCCCCCCAAAAAGTTCCAGAAGTCTTACCCCCCCCCCGCTGTGCGGCGGCGTGACGCAAGTTTGAAGAGTTTGCGATGTTACTCACGCCACCCGCGCTCCGGTTCCTGACGCACAGCCCAGCAGCTCCCGTGGCGAAGTAACATTCCCGCACGAATGGAAAACACAATAATCCACAAGAAATAGCGATATATTCCAAACAGCGTGGTTCCACGGCACAGATAGCTCCTGGCAGGCGTCCAATATGGCGTGTGACGTCACACCCTTTGCGCGTGTCCGAGTGCGCGTCTCTCTCCCCTTAAATCCCCATGCGTCCGGAGAGGGCGCAACGAAGAGTCTGATATGGCCTAAATAATAATGCCACATGAATATAAATGACCATACACAATAGATATTATTAACAAATAAGCCTTTCACCCACTGAGTGAATAGAAATAGGTGAAGACCTAAGTGCTCTTTACACACGTTCTGCCCTGGCCGTCCAGGCTTTTTTTATAAAGTGATGCAAATGTCTGGGTTTTCATGATCTTTCATTGGGCCATTAAACTGAGCGGCTCTTGTAGCTCTCTGTTCCCTCAGAAGGAGCAAGCAGACACAGACGGTCAGCCTGCAACATGCCAAAACGCAAATGCGCATTTAATGATGACTTGTACAAGAAATTCTCTGCTTTCCATCCCGGTCGAGACAAGTGGTAGGCCGTGTGCACAGTGTACAAAGCAGGCACGTATGTTTCAGTGTTCAGTGGGGGTGTTTTGCAGGTGAGAGTAGCTCAATGTCGATGACGAGGCCCCACCTCCCACCCCCCTACGGTGTCCTGGTTTTAACAAACGGAACTATGGCCACCCTAGCATAGACCGTGGGGTGTATTCTGTACAGATGGATTATTTGTTTATCTACACAGCGGATGTGTGCGCAGCCTGAGTGCAGAAAGCGCCGCTGTCTGTGCGATGAACATGAAGCCACAACACAAGCGAGCTCCGCCGTCAGAACACTAAAATCGCAGTGTGACAAAACAAGTCACGATGCCAAATCGACATGAGTGAATGGGATACGTCTCAACGGCCACATGCGTCAAATGCAGGCGAGTGCGCAAACGACAAGAACAAGCGGCTCAAACTCCAACAGCCATCATACACCCATACCTGATCCACACAACTAGCCCCACCCCCGAGAGTCCGAAATCCACTGAAATCCCACAAGACACTGACACGATACCAGACAGGACAGAAGCTCTTTCTGCAGGAGACATGCACAGAAATTCCTGCATAAAAAAGTGGACTAAGCGAGGAGTCAGGCTTTATATTATGAACATGATTTTCTGCTGGACAAAATAGTGAAATAGGATCCTGTGTCGCGGGTTAATACGAACACTTCAAGTCCAAAATGCCGAGGCTCACAGCAGCAGCCACAGAAACAGAGAGACGCAATATTCCGATGGAAGTCAATGACTAAAATCACTTTTAAAGGCAATTTTGTTACAGACACTTAATAATCCATTTTATTTATTGTTTTGGTTATGTTTGGTTTAGTCAAGCGCATTTTTTAACAAGTCTTTGCTGTGAGTCAGACTACGTTAGGCTATTCTTATGTTAACAAGTCTATTTGATTTAAGCCTATTGTGTTTTTGTGTTAAGTGTTCTTTAGAAAGTAAAGTTTATTGATTTTTGAAAGGGTGTGTTTGCATTTTTATTCCATTGTCATTATATTACTTGAAAATGGTCTCAAAATGTCAATATTATCGTTCATGGCAGTCATTTCTTTATCAGTAAATCGTCCAGCAGAATCTGTTATAGTTACAGGCCTACTTAGCAGAATTAACTTTTTCTTTTCTTTTTTCTTTCAAGCACATAGTTCCTGAAAGAGCTAAGGCAACATGAATTAATTAACCCAAGATTAACAAGGTCATAAATCATTCAAAGACTGCAGGACATTCTGACATCCCATCACTTTTACATATTACCTGGAAATTGGAAAGGACCTTGCGGTGGCAAAATCAACCCCAGATACTTTACAGACGTCTCTTATCATCCATAGCCAACGATGGAAATAACGGCATTAAAATAAACACCATTATTAACAGACAGTGTTGGGGAGAAAGAGATTAGATGTCCCGGCATTGCGTAATGATGAGTAACTGTATTCAGTTACAATTACTGTTTCAATGAGTGGCAATTGGATTACAGTTACATTGTTGAAATAAATGGATTACACAGCGGTATTTTCCTGTTTTCACATTCTGGGCTATATCCTTTTTAAAAATTTTTATTGCGGTAATTCCACTCATTGCCGGAAACCCAAACACAACGCGGCAATAAGAGCTTGTAAACGTCTTGTTAACGTTGGTGCAGTAGGACAACAGCGCCATCTGCAGTCAGACATCTGCAGAACTGTATCCCAAGTGTGATATAGTTGGTATGTCCCCTCATCCCGATTTACAGTCCATTGGGCACGTTTCTGGATCATGATGGCCACCCTGATGCAACAGTGGTACTCTGGTTGATCTCTGTCTATGACCTTAGCACTATTCCAAATCCCTCTTGCAGTGGCCTGATATTGTGGACTTAAATCAGACCTACTCTGCAAAATCGACTTTTCAGAGCTTTTAACCATGTTTAGTTTCTAAGCCAGATATCAAAACATCCTCTTTTCTAGAGTACTGCTCCAAGTCCTCTACTCGCTGTTCAAGTTGCATTATGAGCTTGTCTTTTTCTTTCACAAGAGCTTTCAGGCCCTGGATCTCCTCCAGTAAATTGTCCAGACTTGATATCTTATTTGACAAGTCATTCAGTATTGTTTTTTTTTTTTTTTGACCTCAAAATCCTCCCCAAAATCCACACCTTTTTTCAGTGTCATGGTGTCTTTCCAAAGTTGTTGCTTTCACTTGTCGTTCACTCCCTGCTGGATCCCAAGCAGACGACGCCGGTGAGCGCCGCACCCAAGGGCAAGGCCTGACCCACCCACGCCGTGTAGCGCCATGCGCTCCAGGGAGTCATGATCAGGCGAGGCCGGTGTTAGCCGCTCTGCTACGTACAGTCCCTCCACCCAGTCCCGCTGTGTAGCCTCGTGCGTACTGGGGAGCCTCGAGCTGGTGTAGCCGGTGTCGATCACTCTGCCCAAACAGTCTCTTTACCCAAACACGCCATGTAGCCCCCGTGCATACTGGGGATGTTACAGTTGTTTCCCCATCTCAATGAGCCTCTGAAGTTGTATTTGGAGTGACTTGTGCATGTTTGAACTATCTTTCATCTTTAATTGCTTATTTAAAGATACCATATTGCCAGTGTTGAGTGTTACTGTAACTCATTACAGGAGCATAACTACTTTTTTTGGGGTAGAAACAGTTTAACACTCTACTACTGAAAATTTGGTAACAAAACGTAGTTCCCTTTTCAATTCGACCGTCCTTGGCCTGTTGAGTTGAATCCGTTGGGCAGACAGCAAGTTTACCTCTAAACAGTTTCACATCCTTTTCAAAAGCTCTCTCTTCAAAGTTCTTATCAACTTTCTCTTATGATTCTTGTCGACTATCGGTCTCGCGCTGGTATTTAGCCTTAGATAGAGTTTACCACAATAAAGTAATGAGTAAAGTAAAAAGTTACTTTCCATAGAGGGTAACTAAGTAAAGTAAGGGTTTTTAAAGAAGTAACGAGTAACGAGTAAACACTACTGTTTTAAAGTAACTTCCCCAACACTTCATATGGCGGATCAAACACTGTTTTCACTATCACTGGTACACATCCACTGTTCTGTATTTTCTTAAATCAGTGATACGAAGGAGTCAGCAAAGAAAAAGTCGTACAAATGACAAATATCCTTTACTTTCTCGTGTAACGTGCAGCTATCCATAGGCGGGGCCGTCATCTGCACAGCTCTTTGTTGTAGTGACGTTTACGCCAACGTCAGCTCCCATTGGGATCAGAGTTTTCTAACATGGAAGTCAGCTGAGTCGTTTCTTTATTAAGTTGTTTTAAATGAATATTGTGATTTAAAATGTCCAGATTCTAACAGAATTGTCATAGATTATAACTACAGAGCAGACACAAGCACAATAGATCTGATTTAAGTTACAGACCAACTTTCTCACTCCTGGGACACAGTTCTGAAGAAGTGGGACTGCAGATGGTGCTGTTGTCCTGTTGCTCCAAGCAGGAAGACAGAGCCCAGATCTGTTTAAATCAGCAACATCACGACACTGAAGAGGAAGCAGCAGAGTGCAGCTCAGACTGTGATTGTATGACATAAACAGAGTTCTGGTATAATCACAACACAAGACCTAACGAACCTAAATGAACCAAAAAAGATCTTCAGTCATGTTTTGGACTTGGAGCCTTGAAATGTTTTGTATGGTCAGAATTGTGAAATTATACAAACTGTGTCTGAATTCATTTTAAGAGCGGATAATAAAGCACAGTGTTTGACCTTCAGAGTTGTCGGTAAAATTCATTATTGTTGGGTTCAGTTTGAAGTATACTCTGTGACCTGTCCTCGGGCAAGGAGGCACCACACTACTGCAAACCTGATGTAAAACACTCACCCACTGTCACACTCATCTGTGATATTCATGCAAGCACACTCATTCACAAAATACTATTGAAGACTGGGTTCAGACCATTGGACATACAACTTTCGGAGCGTTTACCAACAGCTTGTCTCTATGGAGATGTCATGGCTTTGTCAGGAATGTTCCATAGTGTGGAGTCAAGCATTGCAGATGATAAAATTAACAACAACTAGCATGCCAACGGCACACTACAATACACAATGGGCACACAGCACCTTAAGAGCTGCTTAAACACTCTATGTGTACTGGGCTTTTAATAAAGCACTGTGAGATGACTGTTGTTGTGACATTGATTTAAAATGAAACTCAAGACAGAAAACACACTCAGCCTGGGGTTCGAACCTATGACCTTCTCGTCCTGAGGAGACAGTGTTCACTCTTCATGTACAGCACAGGCTGGCTCAGCGTCGGCCGTACAGCGGGACATATAAAAGTGTATCACATTCTGAAGAAAAGGCGAACAGGGTTTGTGAAATATTTCCCGTGGAAAGAATGGCTCTGATTTGACGGCACGTGTGTGTGAGTGCAAGAACTCCATCTCATGGTCTGATTGCCTGAGCTCTCTGCATAAAGGAGCGGCGCTTTCATTAAAGCTCTGATAATTCACACAGATATTCTTTAGAAATCAGTGCCTATTCAGCAGTGCACAGGCAGAGACGTACGAGAGGGAGGGGGAGACGGGACTGTGATGAGGAGCACTGGGAACATTCAGGACCACCCAGATGTTACTAGACAACCGGTAGGTGGTCCAGGTGAGGGAGGAGAACAAGGAGACAACGGGCATTTGAATAAGTTGATAATAATGCCACAAGCTGGACAACAGCATTTCAGTCTCTTGAGACATTGACACTGATGCTGTGATTCCACCACATGTGACCCTCTGTGCTGCACTCTGCCACAGAGCACCTGTCTGAGGGAGGGCCTCACTTACTACAGGATGTTTAGGCTGTGCATGTGAAATAAAAGTCCTCAAAATTCACGTGGCACTGTTTGGTTATCAAAGCCTCATCTCGTCTGGTCTCAGAAGCTCAGCGGCTCAGGCCTGGTCAGTGCTTGGATGGGAGATTACTGAGAACATCAGGTGCCACAGTGGGGCCAGTGGCTCTGCTGTTGTGTCCGTAGGCAAGACACTTCACCCACCTGTCAGCCTGCCCCAGGGCAACTGTGGCTTCAATAGTAGTTTATGATTTCTAAATGAATACTGCACTATAAATGTAAAATGAGTATAAATTGCGAGACAAATCTGAAGCATTATAATTAGAGCTGCATCATGTGAAATCCGCTCAGATCTACAGTCGCTGTCTATCAAGCAGGTCCACTCAGTACATGAAGTACATAAGGTGTATAAAGTTGGGTGCCCTGCCTTTACAGGGAGCATTAAAGGTGCTGGTCATCATGCACCCGCCCACTAAGGAAATACTGCCACACCACTGGCTCTATACACTTTTGTTCAGACCCTAAAATAATGAAATAGCTTAAATGTTCCAAACTCATCATTAACATTCAGAATACAAGCTTTAAATAAAATAACTATACTTCAAGTTAACTATTTTTCATTTGTTGTTTCCTGCTTACAGATGTGTGGTCCAACACATTCCACCATTCAAAGGTAAAAACATATGAGAAAATGTGCCTCTTTGTGCTTTCTCCTTCTATCAGACGTGAGTGCAGATGGAGAAAGTACACCGAACAAATGGATTAATGAGCATGTCGTGATGATGGAGGAGAGGAGATGGAGAGATGTTGGTAACTCTGATTATAGACATGCGCAAGATGTTTGTGTAACTGCGGGAGCGTGGTGTCTAAGAGGCTTTCTGCTCTTGCTCTTTGGACTCTGCGATTGGATGAAATTGCAGTTGTGTTTTAAGATGTTTTCCTCAGTCCGATTACAGTCTTTATTTACGGAGCGGAGTGCTGAAGATAACAGAGCGCTCCCACAGAATTTTGGGGCATTTTCAAACTCAAGACGTGGGACTATAGGAGTCATCTTTGTTTTCGTGGAGGAAAGCAGATTCTGGATTTCAAAACACAATTTAGATAGAAAATATGTTCTAGTGAAAATGTCTTCTCTATATTTTAAAGAAGACGCGTTGTTAAGGCTAAGGCACGTTGTTGTTTTGTCCTCTGCGTTTGACCCATCCTTCAGTCCTGCTGGGGTATCTCATCAGACGCAAACTGTCTCCAGATCTTGAGTTAGTCTTGGTCAGAACTGCATTAGCTGGAGGATTTGACCTAGTATGTTTTGGGTCGAACCAGAAAGGAAAAACCCACCTACACCCAAAGGAAACCCACTCAGACACAGATAGAACATGCAAACTCTGCACACAAAGACTTGAGAACGACTTGGGAATGACCTTAATAGAATCTGAAACCTTCCTGCTGATACCTGTGAATAATTAAGTTTTCATTTGGACATTTTAAATCACAATCTTGATCTAAAATTACTCAGCCAGTGGGAGCGTCATTACAACAAAATACAGCTGGGTTCGGTCAAGTGGTAACGGAGGGAAACAGGGGCAGATTTTTGACATTCAAATGTCTCTTATTCAGAAACTAGAGGGACTATTGAAATAAGTAAAGTATCAGAATGTAGGAAAGAGTTACACTCCAACAGGGTCAAGTTAAACCTGTGATATTCTTTCAAGTTGTTGACAAAAAATTTAAAAACTCATGTCGGTAACGGAGGGAATGAAATATGCAGCACTTTTTGGTCAATAAATCCAAACAGTGATAACTCTTGGTTCTCACTTCCATATCCTTAACAAACTGGTTTGAATATTTGCTTCATATAGTTTTCTACCATATGGTACAAGATTAGGTTGAAAAACCTCTTACTTTTTCAGTCATGAGATTTTTTATTAAGAAAGGTCATGGTAACAGAGGGAAAAGTAACGGAGGGAAAATTGTGCAAACAAGTAGAAGGTGCAGGATTTTACATCATTTGTCAACTTTTTTCTTCTGAATACTTTAATATTACTTCAAAATGAAAGGAAACAATTTCTATAAAATATGTCAGTCCTTCCAAGCAAATTTTTATCATGTTAAATCAATTTTTTTTGAAAAATCATGTACCTTCATCAACAGTTCAAAGATGGAATAACACAAGATATGATGAAATACATCCATTTATTTACATGATTTTCAGGTCTTTGAAATTTGGGAAATAATTTTTGTTCCATGTTTCATACATGGTCTGTTTAAAACGTATGGAACTTTAGAACCAAAAATGGTACAGAAAAAAGGTCAACAGTTTGATAAACTAGAGAACATATGTATCTGTTCAATACATTTTTATATCAGATGCATTAAGTACAATTTTTGGCCTTGATGTTTACTTCTGTTTGACTGGGCCCATATACCACTGATAAAGAAAAGAAAATTGGAGAATAAAGAGAGTACGTCACAGTGGGCGTGTACCGGTGGCAGAGAAAACGAGGCTCGATTGGAGCAATGACATCTTGAAAACAGGAGAATAACGATGACTCAAACATGCACCAATCACTCCAGATACAACTGCAGAGGGTCAAGGAGACGGAAACAATTATCACATGGTTAACAGGTTAAATGGTCAGTCACCAGTCATTGATCTGCCGACCAAGGCAAAAATAACATGATCGACAGAAAAGGGTTGAGCAAACCTATCAATCACCCACAGGTGATTGATGGGCAGATAGAGGCACATTATTGACTTCATCAGCAGAAAAATTCCATTTATGTTATAACTTTAGATTTTGGTCAAACTTGATACCATTAAAAGCCTACATTATTTTTTCATATAATTAAATAGTTTGTGTCAGTATGGACCTGATCTTGTATAATAGATCTCTGAAGCAGGCCGATTAGGCAAAATCCACTTGTAACATGTTATGTTACAGCCAGCTATAGAATGTGCCTCTTTGTTCTGATGCTTATGGTAGTGTTGTAGTACTCGAGACCAGTCTTGGCCTTGAGACAGTCTTGGTCTTGTTTCGGACTCAACCATGTTTGGATTCGGTCTTGTCTCGGTCTCGAACTCTGACATTCGACACGTGATAAAACGGAGATAGATTTATAAAAACATTGATATATATGCACTAGAATAGCTGTAAAATACAAATAAATTCTGAAAATTGCTAATTCGGCCCTGATTTCAGCACGGGCACAGTGGCTGAGTGGCTAGCACTCATGCCTCACAGCATGAAGGTTCTGGGTTCAATCCCCAGTCGCCCAGGCCTTTCTGTGTGGAGTTTGCATGTTTCTCCCCTTGTCTGGATGGGTTTCCTCCATCAACCCAAAACATTCAGTTAAATACAATCAATCACTGAATCTGCCCAGGGACTACAGGTGGAAATGAGCACTGATGCTACAACCTGGTACAAACATCTCTCCTGTCAAGGTTAATGTAAAAATTGTGCTCTGTTTCAAATAAATAAATTAAATTAATTAAAATTTGGTCTCCATGGGCCATAGTCTTGGTCTTGTCTTGGTCTCAGCCTTTAAAAGTGTCAGTCTTGTCTCGGTCTCGATCCTCAGAGGTCTTGGTCTTGTCTTGGTCTCAGGACCCTGTAGTCTCGGACTGGTCTTGGTCTCAATTAGTGCAGTCTTGACTACAACACTATTTTATGGTGACGTCAGCTCCCGTTGGGCACCACAGTTTTCTAACACAGAAATCAGCAAACGTTTATTAAGTCATTTTAGATCAGTGTTTCAATTTAAAATGTTCAAATTGTAACAGACGGATCCACAGGTGGTATAGATAATAACGACAGAACACACACAAGCACAATATGTCTGCTTTTATATGAACACCAGAGATCAGTTGCTGCACTTCAAATCTTCAAATAATAACGCGTTACACTAACCCCTTAAAGCACTCGACTGTCATCATTATTGACTCCACACTCGGTGGAGACACTGGGAGGGCATCTGACACACAGGGACATTACAGAACATGTTTGTCTAAACTACAGGGATAGCAGCTTTTCCACAGCACACCCCAAGGAGACTGCTAATTGAATTCTCTGCAAGGAACATTATATTACCTAATTGCAGCATTTGTAATTTTCTAATTGCGACCATTCAAATTATGATTTTGTTTTGATTGCTGTTAATCTAGCATCTCTGGTCAAATTGGAGTAAACGCGCCAAGAGTAGACTTGAAATCACAGTCCCTTTGTTCGGATGCATGCTCCCTCGGCTGATTGCTGTGCTCCATGTGGTGGTCCTTCAGCCGTCGCCATGACAACAGGCGGCGTTGCGATCCGGCGCGGAGGGTCACACCTGACGACAGCACCACACAGGCACCAGCTTGTCTCAGCACCTCACAGACACACAACACACCACAACACCTATCACACGCACACCTGTGTCCTGGATCACCATGTTCTCATTCAATAGAAGAGCTGTTTCTGATAACTATTCTAATGCCTGTTTATTCTCAAAGGTCCTAAATTATGCAAATCGGACTCTTGTGAGCTTTAAGTCATGCTACAATGTTGTTACCTGCTCAAAAACACACTAGCACTTGTATTTGTTTCATTCACACATGTTTGAGTAATCAATCCTTCATCATTTGTCTACATCTCCAAAGCTCCAAATGCTCTATTCCACTTTGTAATTTTCAAGTTAACATCTGCCTTCTAGCTTTAGATCAGCATCTCTAGAGCTGAAATAATCCAAATGATTCTAGAGAAGGTTTATGGAGTTTAAAAACACAGTACTTCAAGATGTTCATTTTGTCTTCTTATGTACTTTAACTTCATGGGTACATTTTAAAGACAATACACTATAGTGCTTTATTTCCCAAGACTGGATCGCGACCCTCAGATGGGTCTCAAGAGATTTTTTGGGGGGTCACCTTGTCACGACCTGCATACATCTACATGTTTTGTATAATTTCTAATCTTTTTGTAATTATTTTATTGACTATATTGTTCCAGTATTGCTGGTTCAATTGAATGTTGAAAAGAAAAAGAAATGGGCCACATTTAATAGGTCACTTCTGGATCCTTTTATTGCTGCTTCAGTGACTATTTTTCATAGTTTAAAACTTGAGTAATACTAATTGTTAATAATAATAAAATATGCTCATTAATGTTGATGCTCAAATCCAACTTTATTTTGTGATTTATGAATAATGTCTATTGACTTGGGTCACGAATGATTGTGACTTTTAAAATATGGGTCCCCCCAAAAAAAAACACTGGTTTAGTGTATTTACCTTGTTGACATGTTTCAGCTGCTGCATCTTCAGAACTGTCACCGGTGTCATATATCAGATGTTGTTGGGTCTGGTCAAGTGGTAACAGAGGGAAACAGGGGCAGATTTTTTACATTCAAATGTCTCTTATTCAGAAACTAGAGGGACTATTGAAATAAGTAAAGTATCAGAATGTAGGAAAGAGTTACACTCCAACAGGGTCAAGTTAAACCTGTGATATTCTTTCAAGTTGTTGACAAAAAGTAAAAAAACTCATGTCGGTAACGGAGGGAATGAAATATGCAGCACTTTTTGGGCAATAAATCCAAACAGTGATAACTCTTGGTTCTCACTTCCATATCCTTAACAAACTGGTTTGAATATTTGCTTCATATAGTTTTCTACCATATGGTACAAGATTAGGTTGAAAAACCTCTTACTTTTCAGTAATGAGATTTTTTATTAAGAAAGTTCATGGTAACGGAGGGAAAAGTAACAGAGGGAAAATTGTGCAAACAAGTAGAAGGTGCAGGATTTTACATCATCTGTCGCTTTTTTCTTCTGAATACTTTAATATTACTTCAAAATGAAAGGAAACTATTTCTATAAAATATGTCAGTCCTTCCAAGCAAATTTTTATAATTTTAAATCCATAAAAAAAAAATCTTGTACCTTCATCAACAGTTCAAAGATGGAATAACACAAGATATGATGAAATACATCCATTTATTTACATGATTTTCAGGTCTTTGAAATTTGGGAAATAATTTTTGTTCCATGTTTCATACATGGTCTGTTTAAAACATATGGAACTTTAGAACCAAAAATGGTACAGAAAAAAGGTCAACAGTTTCATAAACTAGAGTACATATGTATCTGTTCAATACATTTTTATATCAGATGCATTAACTTGAATTTTTGGCCTTGCTGTTTACTTCTGCTTGACCGGGCCCTGTTACTTCCTGTAGACGTGGTCAGTTGTTGTTACTTCCTGTAGGTGTGGTCAGCTGTTGTTACTTCCTGTGGGCGTGGTCAACTGTCGTTACTTCCTGTGGGCGTGGTCAGCTGTTGTTACTTCCTGTGGGCGTGGTCAGCTGTCGTTACTTCCTGTAGGCGTGGTCAACTGTCATTACTTCCTGTGGGCGTGGTCAGCTGTCGTTACTTCCTGTAGGCGTGGTCAGCTGTCGTTACTTCCTGTAGGCGTGGTCATCGGTCATTACTTCCTGTAGGTGTGGTCAGCTGTGATTACTTCCTGTAGGCGTGGTCAGCCTGATGGATTTGATGTTTTGGTTCAAGATCAGAAAGCAGAATGAGCAACACATGACTCTTTCATTTGGGTTGCCAGTTTCAATATTGAAATTCTGATCTGCACGGTGACTCCCTAAAGCCCTGCACAAATCCTGAGTCAGTGCTAGTGCCGCTTCTGCAGCTTAGAGAGGGAATTCTGGAGGTTCTGAGCTTCACATGAGACCTGAACATAAACTGAGAATGAGACAAACTTGGATGTGGACTGCTACAAATCTAAAGGACTATAACATACACTTTATCGTCCCCATAAAGAAAATTGTCCTCTGCATTTGACGCGTCCTTCAATGCCTCACTGATGAAGCCTGTCAGGAGCAGTGGGCGCAGGGACCTGTCTCCAGACCTCAGCTGGAGGATTTTACCTCGTGTGCATGTTTTGGGTTGTGTGACCTTTTAGTTTCTCACGAGAACCAACAAAACATGTCCTCTGCGGCAAATCCAGACAAAGAAAACATGATTATGGATATGATTGTTTCCTTCGACGTCAGAAAAAAAATCTATTCTCCCTGTGCACATGTGTGGAACTGTTCTATGCATATATTAGACATGGCACGGCAACAGGAAGCCCCATCACTCCTCTGCACACACATACACATATTCATAAAGCATATTCACAAGACGTATGCCTCAGACAGAAGCAGGGCCAATGTCAATTTGAGCTGAGGGCTGTGGAGAGAGAGACTCTGCTCTCTGTGATGCAGGTCCCGCTGGGCTGTGGCTCATTTACCTCCAAACAACAGAGAGGGCAGACAGGACGCTAGCAAAGGGCTCTGACAAGACCCAGCGCCTGAGGGGGGCGCTAGTGAACCATAAGCAGGGCTTGACATACATTTCTTTTGCTCATTGAGGATCACAGACATGGTTTATTATAAAATCTGGTTAGGACAGTCATGTACAAACTATAGCCCAGGGACCAAATGACCTCCTGCTGAATTAGCCCAAATGATCATAGGCAAAACTTTTCATTGCAGATTTTGTGCATTGTGTTGCAGACCTGAAATAAATGCTCCAAGCCTTATTAAAGATTGTATCAATGCTGTGACAAATGTACTGGTGTGTGCTCTTCTGCTTCCAGTTACATCTGTTTACACGAGAACACTTGCAGGTAAAAACGACAAAATATTTTATCGGAAGTGTTTTTCGTTTAGACCAGGGGTGCTCACACTTTTTCAGCATGTGAGCTACTTACAAAATGACCAAGTCAAAATGATCTACCTAATACAAAGCCAAGCAAACTGCACTGAAACACTCTGTGCCCCTTTTTTGGACCCTCCCCCACAGTTTGAGAACCTCTTCTTTAAGAGAACTTCCTCTGGCACTTTACACAAAACTGTGAAAAAAGTGAAGGAAGATTTTTAAACCTGTTTTTTAAAGTTCCAAACTGGAGTTGCATTCTTTTCTGGTTTTGCAGTGATATTTACCAGCCTCTGCACGTTTACCAAACCAAACACACATCGTGACAAACATAGATGCATTTGTGCACTTTTGTTAGGCAAACTTCAGCCAAATGTGGCAGTAGGTCTGTTCTGTAGATCCGCTCTATGCTGTAGACCTGCTTTGTGCCAACACTGGAACACAAATTTAGACTGGTTTTTGCTTCACGTTTGGTCTTGCTCTTCTAATCAGCCGCACTGTGGGAGGGGCTTGTGTTCGCTGTACGCAGGAAGGAGCGAGAGCGTGAAAAGGCGAGGGGCGGCGTGCTGACGTGAGGCAGATGGACAGGTAGGATGTTTAGGAAGTTGAACCTGCCCTGTGATGCACGCTGGTACACGAGGGCACACGCTGTCGCAGACGAGCCGTGCATAGGGAGCGTGTGTGTTTGTGATGTGACGTAGAGTCTCCGCGGGTTTCAAATGAGCGCACAGGCTGCACTGAGACGCCCCACACGCTCCTGCACCCGCTACAAGTTTATTACCAACAGCAGCGGCCGTAATGAAATATGATCACACTTGTTGAGTGTCAGACCTTGAGTGAGAGACAAGACCGAGTCCAAACGCCATCGAGTCCGAGACGAGACACAGAGATCTACCCACACGACCTTGGCAACTACCGCTTCATGACATCACAAGGGGAAACAGCATGATGAGTTTTGGCAAGTTAGACAGACTAATAATAAAGGATTACTCAAAAATGTGTGAATGAAACAAAACACAACACAACTCCAGGTATGTTTTTGATGAGGTAACAGCATTGACATACAGTAGACAGTGACACTGTTTTTGGGGCTTAAAAACGCACAAATCTGAAACCACCCTCCAGAATGTAAAAGTTGAATTTGCTCCGCCGTAGCATTTCTGTCCGCACTGCCCAAGACTCAAAACTCTGGTCAGATCTGCTCACGTCACGTACGCATTTAAGTCAAATACATCACTACCTAGCGTCAACACCGAGCCGCCTGACATGCATACACAATCCAATTCCACACACTTTTGCGTCACTGTATTCATGCAGATTTCCTCCTGAAAACGCTCGTCTAAACGCGGAATAAAAAGTGAAGACGCGATGCCACTTATACCGTCTTCATATAAACGTAGTCTCAGTGTGAATATACCGAGTGGAGCACATTTGTCTGTTTGCACCAACTAGGTTCTTTCTTTTACTATTTTCTTTTCTAGATATTTTAATAGAATAGTGGACAGCCCCGCTCCCTGCATGTGACCCCCTTTCACCAGAAACATGAAGGACTCAGTGTTTGCTGTTGTATAATGTGTTTGACCAGAGATATGGCAACGGCCACCAAGGTCTGCCTCTGTCTGCATCTGATAAGGAAGAGAGGAAAATGTAAAAGAGAGGAGGGATAGAACGAGAGAGAGAGAGAGCAAGAGAAGAGAGAGAAGAGAGGGACAGCACAAAGGGAGAAAGAGAGAGCCGTGTCCCCTCATCGACTTCTGCCACAGGCTGCTAGGTCAAGGCTCATAGACCAACATTTAAAAGAATAATTATAACTCTAGTTTGCACTACACTTATGCTGTACCTACCTCATTAAGCAGACCTATTGTGCTTGTGTCTGCTCTATACTTATAATCTATGACACCCATGAATCATTATGTTATAATTAGCACCTTTTAAATCTCAATATTCATCTAAAACCACTTAATAAAAGAAACAGGTGCACTGACTTCTAACTTTGAAACATCACTGTAAACGTCATCACAACAAAGCACCACATCCTGCCAACTCCTCCGACAGATAGTTCACTTGTGAGACACTGATTTTTTTTCTTTTCATTTGTACTATGCAAAACTAGTCCAATGAGGTTCATTTGGTCTTCCGAGGATTTATGTTATTAGGTTCTTTTTTCAGACCAAAAGTTTGTTTTCATACTTGACAGTTTGGACTGCTCCCTGCGCTCTTCCTCAGAGTCGCTGTGATGTGTCCTGTCAGCTGATTCATACAGGTTTTGGTGCTGTATAAAAAAGGTTTCAAAAGAAGCGCTTCCTGGACCTCCAGAGGATAATATACACAGTAGATAAAACTCAGTGGTGCTCTTTGGGAAGGGAAGTCAGTTAAAAGATGCAAAAAAAAAAAACAAGGCACTCACTGGTTAAAATAAAATGCCTTTATTAATTTACGACATGTTTTAATGGACACCTTACAAAGTCCGCATTTCAGCCTATGGCTTTCCTCAGGGGACAAACAGGTTTTGGTGCTGTCTTCCTACCGGTGGAGGCAGGATGACAGAGCCATCTGCAGTCCCACTTCCTCAGGACAGTATCCCAGGTGTGTGACAGTAAAAATGCCCCCTTGTCCTGGTTTATAGTCTTGTGGGCACATTTGCGTATTTCCATTGCCTCTTTAATCCAGCAGATGCAGATGGCGCTGTCGTCCTGCCTCCACCAGTAGGAAGACAGCGCCAAGACCTGTTTAAATCAGTTGAGCGACACGTCACAGCAACATCACGTGACCAGTCTGAGGAAGAACGCAGGGAGAAGTCCAAACTGTCAGATATGAAAACAAACCCTTGGTTTGAAATCAGAACCTAATAACATATACTATGCAAAGCTGCTGAATCCTACATGTATCACAACCTGTATTATCATGTATCGCAGGAGCAAAGAGGTCCCAGTCTGCAGCTCTGGACCAACAAACTACCAGGAGCTCTCCACCCTCTTCCAAGTAACTCACTAAGGGATTTCTGCCTAACTTTGTGCTCTAATAAATAGATACCGTAATTTCCGGGCTATTAGACGCGCTTTTAAGCCTCCAACCCCAGCCCCACAATCCAAAGCACCCTATACATGAATCCACTCAGGTGTCCCAGCACGACTTCAGTAAACTACAAAGCCGCACCACCCACAGCACACACAAACACACACGGAGCAGACAGCGACCGCGCAGCGAAACACACCCACAGACACACTCATCACTCCACGCCGACGAGGAACGGAACGGAGGAACGAACCGAAAAAGTGAGTGCAATGTGCCACTTCTAGACACAACTGAACAACTGAGTCACTGCGAACACACCGACAATCCAGCGGTCCCAGACAGCACCCTCCCTACACGCCACAACTGAACAAAGCCCAGAGTCAACGTGAACGCCAACAAAGTCCCACTGACCCATCCAACTGTTGTGTTTCCTTTATAGTTTATTTGTGAAAAAAGTTTGAAGATAGACCATTCAATGACAGTGCGCCTTATAATCCAGAGCGCCTTATAGTGCGGAAAATACGGTCATGGTTTATAGGAATCTAACTGTTCCTCATCTAAGGCTTGCCGTGGCTCTTATATTTACTAAATTTTTGTTGGGTGAAAAAAAGTTGGAGACCCATGTGTAACATGTACCCTGAACATAGTGCCTGCTGTTTATAACACATCATCTGAATGTAACGCACTTTCACTACCCTTAAAGTCCCTTACCTGATTTTTACCACCATAACAACATGAAAAAACTGAACTGGGTCATTAAAAGTTACATTTTAAGCTTGGTCGAAAGTTCTTTCTTACTTCCCTTATGCATTCTGAGCATCCTAATTATTCATCATGATGAGTTTATAAGTGCTTTTCACAACATTCCGAGGCCAGATCAGAGTTTTGCTGTTACGCTAATGCTTCTTTTGGATCACAGAGAGAAAAGAGCTGCTTTTATATTATATTTGTAGTGGAGCAAAGCAAATTTTAAAACATGAAAAATCGTGTAAAGACAGCAACAACCTGTGCTGGCAACATAACAGAATAACACATAACCTGAATGTGACACAAGATAACATGACACACTCTCACAGCTCTTTGAAATATATCATTTGTCACAATCAGTTATCAAATCAATCTCACTTTATTTGTCCTAAGGGGCAGTTTAAACACATACCGCAGTAAAAAATACAATAATTAGAGAAAAGCTCAAACTAAAGTCTCAACAAGTCGAGTCATCAGATCTGTGTCAGTTTGAGGAGAGTAACGGCCCTCAGAACAACAGTGTCCTGACACACAACAGAAAGAAAATTCAGTTTGTCGACTGGACCAAAGTTAGTTTGGTTGAAGACGTTTCTCAGTTCATCCAAGCTGCTTCTTCTGTTCTGGTCAGACGCTGGTGGACACTTCCTTATATCTGTCTGCAGGGAGGAGCTAACTACACTGAAACTAACACACACACTTGTTTACAGATTCTGTTTGTTAATTAGGCCTATTGACCTGTGCAGGGTGTGGGGTCTAATTAGCATAACAATTCATGGCCATAATGGTGCTCCCTTACCTCTGGACCTGATCTGACTACACTTGTTGTTCTCTTGTTTGTTTTGATTTAGGTTTGAGGATGGAGTTGTAAATAGGAGATAGATGGTGTCTGAGTCCTCCATTTCTGTTTAGAGAATAATTCTCTTTCTTAACAAAAAAGGCTTCTTTCACTCCCCTCTAAAACCAAATTTATTCTCTGGCTCAGATCTGTACCTCACTGTCCTCAAAAGAGTGTCCCGTGGCTTTTAACTGGAAATGTACAGCAGACTGAGGTCCACTGCTGCTCTCCCGTCTGTGTTGGTACATTCTCTTGTGAAGTGTCTGTTTAGTTTCTCCAATGTAGTGTTCACTGCAGTCTTCACTCCAATGGAGTAGATCACATTGCTTTGTTTGTGGTTCGGTGTTTTGTCCTTTGGGTGGACCCGTTTTTGTCTTAAAGTGTTTGTAGGTTTGAAATAGACCGGGATCTCATGTTGTCTGAAAATCCTCTGTAGTTTTTCAGAAACACCAGCCATGTAAGGATAATTTCGGATATCCACAAACAGAGAGGGCTTTCACACCCAGTACAGGTCAATAGGCCTAACTAACTAACAGAAACTGTAAACAAGTGTGTGTGTTAGTTTCAGAGTGGTTAGTTAGCTCCTCCCTGCAGACAGATATAAGGAAGTGTCCACCAGCGTCTGACCAGAACTGAAGAAGGAGCTTGGATGAGCTGCGAAACGTCTTCAACCAAACTAACTTTTGTCCAGCCGACAAACTGAATTTTCTCCTCACCTTGGATTCTACCTGGACGACTGAGGGATTCTTCACATGCAACAGAAAGCCTCTCCTAAGCCTCTCTCTCTGCTCTGTAGTTTCAGTCAGTGAAGAGATGGGACATTCCCTCTGGAACGCCAGATCTTCTGCCTTATTCCTGTTGTACTGTTGTCAAATCAATACTTTGAGGATCAAATCATACAATTCAGTAGTGCTTAACTGTCATTTGAACTACACACACTGCACTTCTTAGCTGGTCAAAATCCACAAATATTAAGTTAAAAATGTAACATCAAAATGAAAGGTTTGAAAATTGCTCATTGTGCCAGCCAGTCAGCCACAAGAGCAGCCAACCACAACCACAGAACTGGATTAATAATCTGTAATCCTTATATAAACCCATTTTAACAGCCTATTATCAAATGTAACCAGAATGAGAGTGTAGAACAGACTGTTCTGTTGTGGAAGACAAACATGACTGATTGTATAAGAAGCTCCACTTGCATAAGTTCATGTAAAGTAAATACATTTCATTACAGCATGACCCACTTTGAACAACAATAAAATAATAATATGCTGTCAAAATGATAACTAGTCTGGATATAAGCACAGAGAAATGCACACATCACTTATTTCTCATTTTCCTTTGTGGATCACACACAATCTGCAGACTAACGAACATGACAGATTGATGAGTGCAGTGAGAGGACACGGCCGGGGTCTGCAGGGAGCAAAACTGAACAATACAACCTCACTTTAAATAACAGGCACCCTCATTTTAGGTGTAAGTGAATAACAATTAATTGAAGAGCATTGTCTTTGCACCTTTTTGAAATGAGAGGACAGTGTGATCACCAGCACTTAGCCCATGTTTAGAACAGAAGCTCATAGGCCCCGCCCCTCACAGCGCTCACACCCTCTGACTACAGCAGCCTGACCTGCCTCTGACCGCACACTACATGAGCTGTAGTAAAGCAGAGTGACAGGTTCATGAACACACTGACCTGACAGTGACCTGACAGTGACCTCTCAGTGACCTCACACTGACCCTTCACGTGTGTCTGTGTCCTCCTCTCTGCAGCTCTCTGTAAAGTGGTTAGCACTCGATCCCACACCACGTGGGACTTTGTGTGTAGTTTGTTTCATGGTGGGATTTCCTTTGACCCTCCGCTGCTCGTGACCAGGTGACCTGTGCTGTGAGGTTTTGCATTATTTGTAGCCGGCTGCTCTGTTACACTGTCTACAGTCAAACTGTGGTGTGCATTTATGCAGCGGAACTCAGAGTCTCGTGGGTTTTCACCATAACACACGTCTAATGACCTGAAACAGCTCCAGACCGCTGTGGTGTCCAGGAAACCTCCTTGTGGGTTCTTTCCGCAGACCCTCACCTCACCCTGACCCTGAGCAGCCCCACAGTGCTCTGAGGGCAGGGGAACAGGATGCACTGCTTTTGGAAATCTTCTTGAACCACACCCCACTTGCATTCAGTATAAACCCCAGCTCAAGTCCCCCAGTGCGCAGGCCTCTTAATGTGCTGCAAAAATGTTTTCACTTTTGACCTGATCCGTTAAACTGGTAATATGCTCAGTAAAGTCAGTAAATGTTACATGTACATGCATGTTTGTGCATGTGTGATAGCATGAACGCACATGTTAGCACGTAGGCCTAGGTGTCATCATGTGTGATTTGTCATGGCTCGATGTATTCTCTGTATTACTATATGGACATGTGCCATGCACAGTTCGTGTGCCAAACAGGAGGCCTGGGTTCCTCTTGGAGCAGTGGCATGTCTGTCAGTGTGATTTGAGCAGGTTAAAGCTTGGATTTGTTTTATTTGTGCATAGACTGGATACAGAAGTGGAGTAAGGCAGGGTGACGTCACATACAGTGTTCAGATTCAACCAAATGAAGCCGTTTGAGGCTCACAGTTACAGCAGCTGATCTGCACCCAGGGACCACAGGCCTGCAGCACTGTGTGTATCATAGCAACGAAAGAGCAAGAGCCAGAGGGTGTTGAAGGTAACGCCCCTCACGTTTGATATTCAAATCCTCAAAGTATCCACCCTTTGCTTTGTCAACAGCTGCAAACTCTTGACCTTCTCTCAGAGATATTCTTGGTGAAGTCTCCTGAAATGGTTTTCACTTCACAGCTGTGCTGTGTCAGGATCAAGAGATGCAAAGTGCAAAGCGGTGATCAATGCAAAACTAAAGGCTGTTTTGAAAATGTTTTTTACATTCCACATGTGTCATTCATAGTGGCCAACAGTCAGATTCTACAATTTACAATGTAAACAATCATGAAAATGAAGAAAAAACTAATAAATGACTCACTGACAGCTAGTGTGTATGTATGTGCGTGTATACAATACACTCTATGTATGTAGGTTAGCGTGACATGTACCATGTGCTGCTGAGTATTTGGTATTGGTGAGCTTTGTGCAGGAGGGTTTGAAAGAATGAAAGTACAAGAAGAGAGAGATGACTGGATAGAGAGAGAAAGACAGAGAGAGAGTGAGAGAGAGACAGTCATCTCTGAAGTGGCTCCCTGACTGTTCCTGAGACAAAACAAGCTCCTTCAACACCTCGAGCAGAAAAGCCAACAGGAGGAGAAGCACGCAGCCGAGTCCCCAGAGCCCCGGGGTGCAGGGGACGGCCCTCTGGTTCAGCTTAGAATCAGAGAAATATGCGTTGGGTAATTGGGACCATATCTGCTCGGAGCTGTGTTTACATGAGCTGATGGCGGGCGCATTAGGGGTGCAGGGGCGAGCCTGTCTGACAGTTAGAACAGAGCGTTCCACAGCACACAGGGTCCCACTGTCAGAGCTCACACTGCTCTTGTATCACATCACTTCACATTTATTCTATTGTTCATATGCATTTGTCACTTCCATTTTAAAGTGTTTATTCATTCAATCATTGCTCATATTTACTTTGGCTTTTGTGTTATAATGTGATAATGTTTTGATGCATGAAGAGGTATTAGAGTCATCCATGCATGTTTGAGTAATCTAGCGATCTGTCCCAGGCCCTATTCAAACCGTCCTTACAGTCAACTATAAAATTCTGTCCAGTGCTCTGCCTAAACAGCAAAAACTGGAGGGTTAAAATTTCAGGATACAATATTTCAGAGTTGTTTTTAACACAAAACATGTTATTTTAACAATTTTAATGTTAAATGGGGGTTTGAGTTGGAGTTATTTGCCAGAGTTGTGTTCATTCAACCTTTCCTCAGTGTGAATTCAACTTCCCAGTGTTAATTCAACTTCCCCTAGTGTTAATTCAACTTCCCTAGTGTTCATTCAACTTCCATAGTGTTCATTCAATTTCCACTAGTGTTAATTCAGCTTCCCTTAGTTTTCCGTGTGCTATTCTTATGCTTTTTGTATTATTCTTTTATTGTTTTGAAAATGCTGCCTTCGCTGAAAACAAAGTATTATATTTTATAAGTAAAGGTTCACTCTGTCACATCACAACTGCCGTGAGTTCCACTAATGAAACTATAGCCAAGTATAAAGTTTGTGTAGTATACAGTTTTGTGTCATGTTTTTGTATATTTATGGAGAATTGTCGTGTGGGAGCCTGGGTGACATAGACTTGTGGACGGAGCCTTGTACAGAATCTTTCAACTAACCTAGAGTGTCCAGACGTCCCTATTTACCCAGGACAGTCCCAGTTTTGAGCCATGTGGCCCCTGTCCCAGCAGATTTATCTAATACCATGTATGAAATGAAAAGTTTTAAGTCAACAAAAAGTACCGTTCGTCTTGGATTGGGCGTCGCTGCTGTCTTCTCCACAGCAGATCAATGTTGTAGCAGACCTTGGCGCACATAAATAATGACTTGTATAAGTACAAATGCTCGCTGGTGTCGATGATGCGATCCCTGATTGTTATTTTCCTCCCTGTGACGTCCGTATTCGTCTGGCCTTGTTTTTATTTGGTGGTAAATCCACACCCTCTGTCGATGACGCATCATGGGTTCACGTGAAGTAAATGGTATGAAGGTGGGTCGTTCACCGCTGAGCACTTTGGTTCCCAGTGGAACTGGTGCAGGAACCAGCACTCTGACTGGCCTGAAAACAGCTAAAGAGCCATTTGGAGTGTCTCCCACAGAAAATAAAAACACCCGGAGCCACAAAACCCTTTTGAATCTAAAATGAGGATTACACTGCATATCTTTTTTTTACCTGTATGCTCTGTATAAAAGACTAAAGTGTGTTGCATTGATGAAATCAATGAAATGCTACAGAGAATATTTGTCCATTCATATAAACGGTCTATGTGTATGACCTGTATACTTATAATCTCTGAAGAGTTTCACATGAACCATCTCCAACGTGATAGAAGCACAGACTCAGCATGAGAAGCACATCGTCTGTCACAGAAAGAACACTCATATTGCACTGAGTCGTGTCCTTTAGTCTGACAGAAGCTGAACCACAGCAGCACAAGGAGTGAGCTTTATATAGATTTTTTATATTCATATTATGAGTCACAAAAATCTTAAAAACATTTAATTTTAATGTTACAAGATTACCATTATCTACAAATTTAGAATTATATTTAAAAAAGAACAAACTAAAATAAATATACATTGTACTTAAATACTCATTATTTATTTTCACAGAGACACACAACACACACACACACACACACACACACAACAGAAGGATGAGGTTGTCAACCCCAGTTTAGGTAAAATACATAAAAATATGCTTAAAAATGACCAAAAACACAAAGCAAATGTGACTATACAGACTCGTGTTGGACGTGAATGGGCCGAGTGCAGAACAGTTTTTCTTAATTACACACACTTTTAACAATTTTATTATTACCAACCACCACAAAACCTAGTCAGGCTGGTGCTACCTAGTGACTCCACTCAAATTCATTTCTCTCCAGTGACTAGGTCAGGGATCAGAATACACTAGACCAGGCATGTCCAAACTATGGCCTGTGAGCCAAATGCGGTCCTCAGACAAATTTTTTCTTGGCCCTCAGACTTCCAGGTGAATTGGCCCAAATTACCTTGCATCAATTAAAAATTTAACTTTTTACTGGAAGGTTTTTGAAAATCTACCTTGATAAAGCTAATATATAGTATTTAGTGTGTGGTTTTAAGGATGTCAGTATGAATAAAGACTGATGGCTTATTCTAATGTGTTAAACATGCACACATTTCAATTATTTACTGTATCGAGCCCTCGATTGGCCCTCTGCTTCGTCTGTGTTTAGATATGTGGCCCTTGATGAAAAAAGTTTGGACACCCCTGGACTAGACAGTTCGGAAAACCCTGGAAGTGCGAGTTCGGGCACCAGTCAATCAGTAAAGAGCCAGACATTCTGTGTTGTCAACGATTCCCGAGATCGAGGATTTAAAGCCGAACAAAGAGAATGTTTGATGAATTTTATCAAGGGGAAAGACGTTATTGTCCTTCTTCCTATAAGATTTGGGAAAAACTTAATCTACCAGTTAGCCCCGTTAGCGGTGCATTACATACGTCATGACCAAATAGCAGCGATTGGTTAAATAAAAAAAGTACCCGCCTACTGTCGAGTGAACGAATTCTAATGCTGCGTGGTCACACGGTTTCTACGAAGTGAAACCGGCTCATGAACCAGGCAACTAAAAACCGGCAGTGTCCCAGTTTTTGAAAATCTAGTCGGTTAGTCATAACTAACCGAAAAAAGGGTTTGAATCACGGGAGAGATCACTAAATGACTCAAACATGCATGGATGACATCTGAAACCTCTTCAGGCATGTTTTTCAAGAGGGAACAACGTTATAACATGGACAACATAGAAAGCTAAAAAAAAATCTATTTTGCATAATAATAGCCCTCTAACAAACAGCGGGCCATCGCACTCAGTGTTGGGGAGTAACAGATTACATGTACCAGAGTTACGAGAGTACAAATTATGAGTAACTGTATTCAGTTACAGTTACTGTTTCAATGAGTGGTAATTGGATTACAGTTACTTTGTTGAAATAAGTGGATTACACTGCAGTATTTTCCTCTTTTTATATTTTGGGCTATATCCCTTTTTTTTTTTTTTTTTCCTAATTCCACTCATTGCCGGACACTAAACCAGGTCTAAAACCAGGTCTAAACTAGGTCTAAACCAGGTCTAAACCAGGTCTAAAACCAGGTCTAAAACCATGTCTAAACCAGGTCTAAAACCATGTCTAAACCAGGTCTAAAACCAGGTCTAAAACAGGATTTAACAAGACTAAACTATGCTGCATGGACCGTGTCTCCTCCTCTTCTATCAATAATATTTTTAATACAGTTAAGTAAAGACTGGGCATTTTATTTTCTTTTAGCAGATAAAACTACTTATGTTACGATATCCTCGTCTGCTCTACAGCAAACCAAGTAATCCAAAGTATTCAGATTACGTTACTCACCTTAAGAAATTTTGGTGTGTGTAATCTGTAATCTGTATTTATTTTGTATTTTTGTATTTTAAAAGTAACCTTCCCAACACTGATCGCACTTGAGCACAACGTTCGACTCTCTCCGGTCCTTTTATACGCTCGTTTTTTTTATACACAGTTTCAAATGTGCTATACAAATGAAGTCAAATTGAATCTTAATACATTAACTCAGTGCCTGCCCCGATCCAGACGCATTTGGATCACGCTATATGCTAATTCCACTTGGACAAAAGCTAACCTAGCCGTAGCCGTGCGCTCCGACATGCACGCGCGCACACATTAGCCGTTAGCCGCACTGGCGCAGACTGTAATCGAATTGGGCTGAGGTCCTGATGTAATGCGGAGCAGATGGTTGGAGCACTTGTGGGTTGAGAGCCCGCTGTGGCCTGCTCTGCCCCGGGGAGCACACCACAACCAAGTTTTCAGAGCATGCATATTTAAAGAGGAGGTTTTATGCTAGGCTAGCTGTGACTGAAATACTGTGCCCGCCTCAAAGATGTGTTTATACTGGTTGAAGCCGGGGTGCTTAGAGGGCCCATATTACGCAAAACAGACTCATGTGAGCTTTTAGTCATGTTGGAATGTTGCTGCCTTCTTAGAAACATACCCGGAGTCAGTGTTGGGGAGTAACAGATTACATGTACCAGAGTTATGTAATCAGAGTACAAATGATGAGTAACTGTATCTGGTTACAGTTACTGTTTCAGTGAGTGGTAATTGGATTACAGTTACATTGTTGAAATAAATGGATTACATGGCAGTATTTTCCTGTTTTCACATTTTGGGCTATATCCCTTTTTAATATTTTTATTGCGGTAATTCCACTCATTGCCGGAAACCCAAATAGAACTCGACAATAGGAGCTTGAGATTCATTTGGTCTTCCAATACATTATGTTATTAGGTTCTTTTTTCAGACCTAGAGTTTTGTTTCATACCTGACTGTTTCGACTGCTCACTAGTGCTCTTCCTCACAGTGGTCACGTGATATTACTGTGACGTGTCACTCAGCTGATTTATACAGGTTTTGGCGCTGTCTTTCTACCGGTGGAGGCAGGATGACAGCGCCATCTGCAGTCCCACTTCCTCAGGACAGTATCCCAGGTGCATGAGAGTAAAAAAGCCCCCTTGTCCCGGTTTATCGTCCCGTGGGCACGTTTCCGTATTTCGATTGCTTCTTTAATCCAGCGGCGATGTTTGTTTTCCTCTTTTCCAATGATGTTTGCTCCATCCCAGTCCAGAATGTGGTTCTCTCTTTTACAGTGCTCAGAAATGGTCGATTTGAGTTGTTCCTGTTCTGCTTTGTGTTTTGTTGCTCATGTGCATGCCTTTGCTGTTTCCTTCTCGCATTCTGTTCTATGTTCCTTTTTTCGTGTACTGAACGCCCTCCCTGTTTCCCCGATACATGTTTTATTGCAGGACATGCAGGGTATTTTGTATATGACCTTACATTTATACTCCGGTTCTATTTTGTCTTTCGGGTGGACGATGGCGGATGGCGCTGTCATCCTGCTTCCACCGGTAGGAAGACAGCGACAAAACCTGTATAAATCAGCTGACCAGACATGTCACAGCAACATCACGTGACCACTCTGAGGAGGAGCACTAGTGAGCAGTCGAAACTGTCACGTATGAAACAAAACTCTTGGTCTGAAAAAAGAACCTAATAACATACAGCTTGTAAACGTCTTGTTAACGTTGGTGGTGTCAGTCACAATGGACGAGGTCGAGGAGCCAGTAGAACAGAGGCAGCAGAGCATGGACAAAAACACATTTGTGTCTTGGAAATTCAGCCATCACTTTGTATTTAAAGAAGAGAGGGACGGGCGTGTAGTGGGCGTGGTACGCGAGGGGTTCACCGTCCACCCACTTCTCCCAACATGAGATATAAAAAAATAACAAACATAAAATTACCTACAAGTTAAATGTCAAACCGGAGCTTCTGGCAATGATGAAAACAAACTGCATAGGCTCATGATGTCTGCAGTACTGTTCTATAGTGACCTGCCACATGAGGAGACGCACACACAAACACACACACACACACACACACAAACACACACAAACACACACCTTCATCATCGTCATCATCTTGAGAATGCGCAGACACCGCCGTCCTCCCGTGCGACACGTGTGGACCGTGTTTCCTTGCATAAGATGCATAGACCACGCTTCCTCCTGTGAGCCTCTAAATCTGAACTAACACCAAGATTAAAACCAGGACTAAACTAGGACTAAACCAGGATGAAACCAGTCCAGGACTAAACCAGGACTAAACTAGGACTAAACTAGGAATAAACCAGGACTTAAAACCAGGACTAAACTAGGACTAAATCAGGACTAAACCAGATCTAAACAATACCTATGAGTCCTAACAGTCAGTGGACATAATTTCAGGCAGCAGTGATCTCATATAAAAATCATTTCTCTATCAATAATATTTTTAATACAGTTAAGTAAAGTCTGGGCTTTTTATTGTCTTTTAGCAGATAAAAAATCTTATGTTAAGATCCTCGACTTTGCAAACAAAACAAACAAAAGTCTGTTCATGGAGATTTGGGCTCAACAGACAATTTGAAGAGAACAAACAAGAATTTTCAGGATGTGGTTGGTACATTCATGTAGTTTTAAAAAACATGACAATATCAAGTAATCCAAAGTATTCAGATTACGTTACTCACTTGAAGTAATTTAATGGATTACATTACAAACTACATTTTGGGGTATGTAATCTGTAATCAGTAGGGGAATACATTTTAAAAGTAACCTTCCCAACACTGCACGAAGTTGTGTTTTGTTTCAAGTTAGCAGCTATTTTTTATCTTTAGTTCAGTAGAGCTCATCAATTCTGGGTTTGAAATGCTCCAAATGAAGGTGTGTAGAGTTTAAAAACACAGTGGAGCACTTCCTGTATGACCACATGAATCATCACGAGGCGGAACAGTGTTTTCGCTGTGAGTTTCAACCTAAATCTGCAGAGTTTGTGCGTTAAACATGTGTGAACGAAACAAAACACAACACCACGGATGTTTGTGATCAGGCAACATTTTAACAGAGATCACACAAAAAAACAGAATATGGGCCCATTTCACAACATGTTTTTACAGATCTAAACTACAGGGTTAGCAGGTGTTTTTGCGGAACAAGACGGGAGATTTTGTCTGTGGAGGAAATTATGGTACTTCAAAAATTGCAGTCTTCCTTTCTTTTCTTTCCTTTTTGGTGCAGCAGATACGACATACAGGTAAATGCGTAACTGTTACCTGGCAACCATAAAACTTTAAGGGCCAAAGTTTGTTATTCTGTGTCTTATTGTGTTTTCCATATTTACTTCTCAAGGTAAAAGACAGCTGTTCACTTGAAAACTACTGCTACATGCCAGTACAAGGTGAAAGAGCGTTTTGATGTTTGGAGATGTAGACAGACGAATAATAAAGAGTTACTAAAACATGTGTGAATGAAACAAAACACAACTCCAAGTGTGTTTTAAGGAGATAACAACATATAACTTTAACTCCAAAGTTTAACTCCGGCCGTTGAAATGGCCATCTGCTTCTGGGTTGTTTTGGCAAAGGAAGAGTAAAGTTTAATTTTCTTCTGCTGTTGGAATCTGGTTTGAATGAGAACAAAGTTTGTACAGTTTGGGGCAACAGGAAATATCTTGCTTTGTAAATACTGAGTCTGCAGCTGAATGAGGTTTTGGAATTTGAATAAACTTGATTGTATAAATAATTGTTATGTCCTCATATTCATCTTCTCTCTCTGCTGTTTGTAGATGATGTTGTCCTGTTGGCTTCATCAAATCAGGACCTACAGCATGCACTGGGGCAGTTTGCAGCCGAGTGTGAAGCGGCTGCGATGAAGATCAGATCCTCCAAATCTGATGCCATGAGTTCTCGACTGGAAAAAGGTGGCTTGCCCTCTCTGGGTGGGTGGAGAGTCCCTGCCTCAAGTGGAGGAGTTCAAGTATCTCAGGGTCTTGTTCACGAGTGAGGGGAGGACGGAATGTGAGATTGAAAGGTGGATCGGTGCAGCGTCGGCAGTGATGCGTTCGCTGTTTCGGACCGTTGGCGTGAAGAGGAAGCTGAGCCAAAAGGCAAAGTCACACAGGAGGTGATTGGAGTAGAGCCACTGCTCCTCCACGTCGAGAGGAGCAGCTGAGGTGACTCGGGCATGTGTTCTGGAAGCCTCCTGGACATCTCCCTCGGGAGGTGTTTCATGTCCCACCAGGAGGAGTCCCCGGGGAAGACCCAGGACACGCTGGAGGGATTATGTCTCTTGGCTGGCCTGGGAATGCCCTGGGGTCCCCTCAGCCAAGCTGGAGGAAGTGGCCTCTGTGCAGTCTGTATCTCGGGTTATTTACACACTGCACCTGATAATACGAGGCTCTTCCACAGTAGTCTCTCAGGAACCATGGCTGCTGCTGTGTCGGACTGGAGCAGGGTCTTCTTCATGGTGCTTCCAAACATCTTAATGGTCTGGGGTAAAGTGAGCAGAGACCTCCCTGCTGAATACAGACAGTTCTTTTACCCGGGAGTACCAGAGTACCCAGTGCTTACACAGTCAAATCATGTTCAGCTCTGGCACACATGCCTACCTTACTAGACATGCTACCAGAGGTCTCCTCACTGTCCCTCAAACTAGAACAAAATCAGATTAATGTGCAGTGATGTACAGAGCCATGGTTGAGTGGAACTCACTTCCTCTTCAACTTATTGCAGCTAATAACAAATCAAGATTTAAAAAAGAAGTGAAGAAATATTTTATAGCCCTTCACAAACAGTAATCAGTAATGGATTCTATTAAGAAATGATTTTGTTTTAATGATTTTAATCTTTATGTAACTGTTTTGTTTGTAAATGTCTTATTTCTTGTTGTTCTGTGTTATATGTGGATCCCAGTAGGAGTAGCTGTTGTCATGGACATCAGCTAATGGGGATCCGAATCAAATCAAATCAAACCTCCACAGGGCCTGGAGCAGCCGTCTACTCGGCCTACACCTTCAAGCACTCAGCAGGAGATGTGTGTGCAGATGTGCCCTGGATATATGAGCCTCAGGTAGAAACAGCGCCATCTGCAGTCTACATAAACACACAACAGGCTGTTCAGCTGAGTCTGGAGTGCTACTGGTTCTGACTAGTGCTGAACATGCCTGAAGAGGTTTCAGATGTCATCCATGCATGTTTGAGTATTTTAGCAATCTCTACACAAGGAGCAAGGACAAGAGTGGTACGATGCAAAGGTCCACTCACAAACTGCATCTGACAACCTCCTCCCAGAGAAACAAGCTGAGAAGCAAAAACAAATTGAAGCTCTGGCTAGACAAAACCAGGAGCTCAGATTATAACACGAGAAGACTGTGAACCAGCTCAGGTCATACATTAAGCAACTAGAGAAATGTCCCAAGTCAAGCTTAAGAGGATGAGACAAGATTTTGAGGAAGAAATGAAAGATGTCAGTTTCTTCCATGAGTAAAAAGTTGCAAGGATGAATAAAGAGATTGACACGCTCATCTGTAAGAATGAAGAACTTAGGTTTGAACTTAAGCTGACCTCAAAGATCAAGGAGCAGGAAGAAGCCCTGAAAAAGGTTAAAACTAGTGCAGGAGCAGGAAGAAGCCCTGAAAAAGGTTAAAACTAGTGCAAGATTCCCAAGAAGAATCGGAGACAGTCAAAATGGCAGACACCGATCTTCTGGCACAACTGAAGCAGGAACGGGAAAAAACTTCAGCAAAAGAATATCGCTGAAATTAATAGGCTTCAGAAGTGTCTGAATGACAAAATCTTGTCTACCAATGACTTCAAAAGCTACGCTAAGAATCTGGAGGAGGCGAACAACAGACTCGAGTCAACAGCTGACAGCTAACCCACTCAACCCACAAGAAAGTCAGACTAATGTTTCTCCCGGTATTCTGTAGGGATAGTCTCACGCCGAAAATGAGAGGCTCCAACAGCTTCTTGAGAGGGAAATTCAGGCTCACAATAACTCCAGGTCATGCATCAGAAGACTACAAAATGAGAACAAGCAGTTACAAGAAAGCACGAAGATCCAAGAGCAAACCACCAACGGTCAAGGGCAGCTCAAAAAGGACACAATCAACTTCTTCAGTAAGAAGACAGAAGAATGTAAGACTTTGGGAAGGAAAATCGGCATTCTTACCTGCACTATCTAAGACCTGGAGGTGAAGATTTCCAACCCTCAAGAAGGAGTCTTCAAAGAGGTGAGGATAGTTGACCAGCCCTGCCAATGCGAGAGCAGTCAAGGACCAAGAGGAGGTGACCAAGGCCAAAGAGGAGCTTGAAAGACAGCTGGAGAAAGAACGTAAGGATAAGTTGAGTTATAAGGATCACCTGGATGGAGCTTGTAACAAAATTGAGTGACTCCAGGCTTGGCTGAACCAGTACACGACTGAAAACCACAATCTGAAAATTCACCTCCGGACTTCTGAAGAGAAACACCAACATGAAACTAACCAGTCAGGTGAAAATGGAGCAGGAGAAGAGCCAGGATCTGCAAGCAGAACTGAATAGGAGGAACAAAGAGACTGTAAATATCAACAAGAACCAGGAGGGGAAGGCAGCACTGGAATGTCAAGTGGTAAAGCTAAAGGCTGAGCTAAACCAGGAAAAGTGCGCCAAGGAGAACGAAGAAAAACAAGAAGACGCTAGAGGAGACTTTGGAGAAAGAGCGTGAGGTCTTCAAAATCATTGTTCAAAAATGTTATGAGGCGATCGCAACTAAAATCAACTAGGCCCCCAAAACCAAAAACTACAATTCAGCCTCCTCAACTCCAGATTCTCAACTCAATGTTGCTAACAGGAATTACAATTAAATTAGATTCACTTTACCTTGTTAACTTTCAACCCAGACCCCAGACAGTCATCTAACCCTCTGGCTAAGCATGTACCCCTTAACAAGACTGTACATTTTATGTGGCATATATATGTTTTTTGTCTCTTTTTTCATACCTGACAGTTTGGACTGCTCACTAGCACTCTTCTAGCGGTTTTGAAACTGTCTTCTTACCGGTGAAGGCAACAACAGCACCAAAACCTGTTTAAAACCTGTTTAAATCACAGCAACATTCCGTGACCACACTGAGGAAGAGCGCAGGGAGCAGAACAAACTCGGGGTCTGAAAAAATAACCTAATAACATACCATATTTTCCTGGACACACTTAAAAACCTTAAATTTATCAAAAAACAACTGCACACCTTATAATCCAAAGTGCCTTATTTATGAATTTATTGGGGTGTCTTAGTACGACTTTAGTAAACTACAAAGCCACTCCACTTGCAGCATTACGGCTCCCGTAGTCAGGAGCATCAGGAGTAATACATACTGTGATTAACCTTTTAATATCAAAATGCACCTGTCAAGAGACACGCTCACAATGCCCACTTTAAACTCAAGACTGTTATAAAGTTAAATTGAGCAGTGGATGAGAGAAGGAGAACACACAATCACCAAGACAGAGAGACAGCACCGAGCGACTTACACCACGATCTGCCAATGGATCGTGGACGCCTGGACTAAGGATCAGTATCAACTGTGGTCCGAGCTTTCACCAAGACCAGAATCATCACTGAACTGCCAGGGAACAGTAACCACACTGACTCGGATAATGACGAGAGGGATGTGGACTGTTTGAACAATTCATGAGTTATTGTGAATACACTAACAATTTTACGCATTACAATTGTTGAGAGTTATTGTGAACGTGTTAAATAAAGTTTGACTGACTTATCTAACTGTTGTGTTTCGTTTAATGCGCCTTATAGTCTGATGTGGTTTATATGTGAAAAAAGTTCTAAAATAGACCATTTAATGACAATGACAGTGCGCCTTATAATCCAGAGCCCCTATAGTGTGGAAAATACGGTAAATTATCAGAAGACCAAATTAATCTCATTGGACTATTTTAATTGGCAGAATGTGTGCAGCCCAGTAGAGTTTGACAGCCCAACCTGAGGATACAGCGCGCAGATGTTGGACAAAACCAATAGGCCTTAATTTGCGAGCTGTATTTCAGTATCAAAAAATAAATAAAAAAATCTTCTGTCTCACTCACCTTTCTGCTTTCTTCAGGTATAAAAGAGATGTCGTGAGATGGGAGGTTAATTTAAAAAAAAAAAAAAATAAATCCTAAATAAATCCTACATTTGCGCTGTTGACATTTTATGAAAACTCATTTGTTTCAGCTTTCTCTTCCAGCTTTCATTTTGAGCATTTTTCACCATCTAAATGTTTAATAATATTTTGTTAAGTGTTGGTTAATGAGAGGTAATGAAAGTTTATGAGCGAAACGACCAGACAACATTTAAGCATTGGCTGTCAATTTTTTCTAGGTTTAATAATCTCTTAATTTTTTTGTTGTTATTTTTTGCACTTTAGAGAACATATTATTTAGGCTGTCTGACACTGTGTAAAATAAAAACATCTTCTGTGTCACAGGTGTGAAGATGCAGCAAGGTAAATAAAAATAAAACCTATAAAAATAAGCTTGTGTTTTTTTTATTTCAGGTTTTAGGTTTAATATTTAGGAATTTCTAGGCGCAGTCAGGGGCCGGAGGGGGTCCGGTTTGGGGACCACAGGATTTCATCTCTGCTGTTTGCAGATGATGTTGTCCTGTTGGCTTCATCAGGCCAGGACCTGCAATGTGCACTGGGGCGGTTTGCAGCCGAGTGTGAAGCGGCTGGGATGATGATGATGAAGATCAGCTCTTCTAAGTCTGAGGTCATGGTTCTCGTTAGTTTTGACTTGGTAATTACTTTGGCGTTGACAAAATGTATTATTTCTATGACTGTTCATCAATCTTGACCCCACAGATATTCATGATCTCACCAAATAAGTAACAAATAATAAACATGAAAACCTCTCATTTGAACTCAATTGTGATTTTTTGAATTTGAGATTTTGATAAAGACCATTATCCAATCAGAAAGCAGACTGTCTGATAATCAGGAAGTGAGCGTTAGCATTACTGTGGCGGTAAAACTCACTGATCTCTCAAAGTTGTGAAAAGCGCTTGTAAACTCATCGTGGGGAATAATTAGGATGCTCAGAATGCAAAATCACTGACTGGTGCAAAAATCTGGTAAGAAACCTTAAAGATTGAGCATTTATTAAAAAAAAAAAAAAAAAAAAGTTCTCTATGCTTCTACAAAAACCTCACTGTCTTTTCATGAAAACAAATGTGAATGTGACACTGGATATGCTGCTCAGAGGACATCTCCACACACACACACACACACACACACACACACACACACACGCACTAATACACACGTGCAGTGAGCCCAGGCAGCAGTAGGTGGCAGTATTGAGCTGCACAGTGCTATGATGCTAGTGCACAGGGTTCAACAAAAGACATAATAAAGACACAAATCAATGGCCATAATTTGGAGAGAGGGAGTGAGCCAGTTTTCCCTGGTCTCTGCTGCTGCACGGACGAGTAAACAGTGGAGCAGTAAATCACACAGGAGAGAGAGAGAGAGAGGAACACAGGAAAGAGAGAGAGAGAGAGAGAGAGAGGAGAGGAGAGAGAGAGAGAGAGGAGCACAGGAGAGAGAAGGAGAGAGGGGGAGAGAAAGAGGGGACAAGAAAAAAGGATAAAATCACACTCACTAATGCAATAAGAGCGCCACACTGAGCTGCCACAAAGGCTCACATCAGCAGCTATCAGGAGCATCAGGGACATGAGAGTGCATGTGAGAGCGCACGTGACAGTGCACGAGAGATTACACAGGAGAGTGTGCATGTGAGTGCACGGGAGAGTGTGCATGTGAGTGCACGGGAGAGTGTGCACTGGGGAGTGTGTCATTGTGAACATGAAGGTTGGCATTTCAATCCCCGTACACTGCGAGTACAGTCATGGTGTCCTTAGGCAAGGCACATCGCCCACGAGTGCTTATTTCAGTGTGACTGCAATGGCAAGAATCACAGAGCTCGAGGTGCACAGTGTAAGACAGGATTCATCATTCTGCCCCAGGGCAGCTACGGCTACACACAGTGAGCTGTGTGCGGCTGGAGGAATGATTAAACATCAAACTGTAAAGAGACTTGAGTGTGGACAGAAGAGCTGTGTGACACCACTGCCACTAAATACTGTTGGAATACTCTGAATGTACACACATGTGTGTACTGTGTCTGTGCATGTGTTACATGACACACACATGATTATCCATCATCTCTATATGATGTGTGCATATGATGTGTGGATTTTCTGTGCATGTTGTGTGTGTGTTGTGTCCTGATGTGTGTATGTTGTGTGTATGTGTGTGCATGTTGTGTGTGTGTGTGTGTTGTGTGTGTGTATGTGTGTATGTTGTGTGTATGTGTGTGCATGTGTGTGTGTGTGTGTTGTGTTGTGATGTGTATGTTGTGTGTATGTGTGTGTTGTGTTTGTGTGTATGTTGTGTGTATGTGTGTGCATGTTGTGTGTGTGTTGTGTTGTGAGGTGTGGGCTGGAGAGCGTCCCAGAGGAGCAGAGCTGTGCTGCAGATTGTGATGGAGATAGAAACACATGGGTGGTTCTGTTGTGCAGAACAGAAGCCGGCTGTGGCAGCTGGGAGTGTGATAGTCCAAATGTGTATGTGTGTGTATGTGTGTGTATGTTTGTGAGAGCTGCTCACACTGGGGTCCACGTGTGCTTTTGTGTGTTTATATGTGTATATGTGTGTGTATGTGTGTGTGAGTTACGTGACGGCACATATATGTGTGTGTGTGTGTGTGTGTGTGTGTGTGTGTGCACATGTGTGTGTCAGCAGTCTCCTGTGCAGAGTACAGCTGCTGCTGGGCTGGACATGAGTATGTGTCCTGCTGCAGGTGGGCTCTGCTGCTGCTGCTGACGGTGGTGGTGGTGGTGGTGGTGGTGACGGTGGTGGAGATGGTGGTGGAGGTGGTCTTGACAGTGGTGGTGGTGACGGTGGTGGAGGTGGTCTTGACAGTGGTGGTGGTGGTGATGGTGGTGGAGGTGGTCTTGACAGTGGTGGTGGTGGTGGTGGAGGTGGTCTTGACAGTGGTGGTGGTGGTGGTGGTCTTGACAGTGGTGGTGGTGGTGATGGTGGTGGAGGTGGTCTTGACAGTGGTGGTGATGGTGATGGTGGTGGAGGTGGCTTGACAGTGGTGGTGGTGACGGTGGTGGAGGTGGTCTTGACAGTGGTGGTGGTGTGATGGTGGTGGAGGTGGTCTTGACGTGGTGGTGGTGTGGTGGTGGAGGTGGTCTTGGTGGTGGTGGTGGTGGTGGTGACAGTGGTGGTGGTGTGGTGGTAGGTGGTGAGGTGGTGGTGGTGGTGGTGGTGGTGGTGATGGTGGTGGAGGTGGTCTTGACAGTGGTGGTGGTGGTGGTGGTGGAGGTGGTCTTGACAGTGGTGGTGGTGTGGTGGTGGAGGTGGTCTTGAGAGTGGTGGTGATGGTGGTGGTGGTGGTCTTGACAGTGGTGGTGGTGGTGGTGGTGGTGACAGTGGTGGTGGTGGTGGTGGTCTTGACAGTGGTGGTGGTGGAGGTGGTCTTGACAGTGGTGGTGGAGGTGGTGGAGTGGTCTTGACAGTGGTGGTGGTGGTGGAGGTGGTGAGTGGTGGTGGTGGTGGTGGTCTTGACAGTGGTGGTGGTGGTGTGGTGGTGGAGGTGGTCTTGACAGTGGTGGTGGTGGTGGTGGTGGAGGTGGTCTTGACAGTGGTGGTGGAGGTGGTCTTGACAGTGGTGGTGGTGGTGGTGGTGGAGGTGGTCTTGACAGTGGTGGTGGTGGGTGGTGGTGGAGGTGGTGGTGGTGGTGGTGGTGGAGGTGGTCTTGACAGTGGTGGTGGTGGTGGCGGCGTTGGGGTCTTACAATATTGAACAAAAGCTTCTTGCACCTCTCACATATTGTGTTGTGTATGTTGCTTTGTTTTCTAATCCAGAGTCCATGTGTTCCATTAACAAAGGTGAGCTGATCATGTTTCAGAAATATGAGACTGTGGCTTCACAAACACGCACCAAAAGGAAATGTATTTATTAAGGAGAAAAGGCCTGGAGTGAAGTGAAGTGGAGTGAATAAATGGAGCACGTTTGAATCAAAGACAAACTGTGTTGAAGAAAAAAACACTCCTGTGTCTGTCACATTTCTGCTCTGTAGGGTTCCATATGAAGCATGGCACTTCCTCACATTAAGTCATTAGAACCTAAGCCCTGCCCTCTGGCCCTCCATTGTACCATGAATGAGCCTCTAATGAACCCGAGTGACTGAAACACTTGAAAATCAGACGACACACACCACACACAGCGTCATTCACACACAGTCAATCAAAAGTACAGTTCTGATCCTTTTATGACCTGCCACAAACAAGTCCACCTAAGAATGATTTTACTTTTATACAGTACTGCCATTTTTGTAGTATTATAAATTCAATTTATATATTAAAATAAATAAATCTACAATTAAAAACAAAGAAATAAAAAAACAAACATTTACATAAAAAAATTCACTTTTTTTCAACCCGGAGATTTACTTGTAGTTTCTACATTTTTCGCTTTCTAAGATACAGACATTTTTCAACAGTAATAACTAAATTACAGAAGCCCTGAGAGGCAAGAGAGAAAAAAAAAGAGGCAGGTCATTTGGGCTCTATTTTCTAAGTGTTTTTTTTTATTTTTTATTTTTTTTTACCAACTCAAAAAAAAAAAAAAAATCTAAAAAAAATATATATTTTTTTTTTCTAATTTTTTTTGTTGTTGTTGTCACTGTTGATGTGGCTCGAAAAAAAAAAAAAAAAAAACACCGCTCAAAGCCTAAGTGTTTTTTTTTTTTCCTTCATCAATCACATCAATAGTGGGAAAAAAAAAAAAAAGTTTGTAGAATTCTTTTAGTTATTTGTTTATTTAGTTTTTTTTTTTAAATTTTGAGTTGGTGAAAAAAAAAAAAAAAAAAAACACTAAGAAAATAGAGCCCAAATTACCTGCCTCTTTTTTTTCCCCCTCTCTCGCCTTTCAGGGCTTCCGTACTAAAACAACAACAACAACAACAACAAACCCTGAATGAAAATGAAAAATTGTATTTAAAACGTGTAAATGTTTTGTACGTTTTCTCACGGATTCCCTTTTCTCATAACGTTGAAACCTCCAATTTCCCTGGATTACCCGTTTAAATGTCTGTATATTTTTAGAATTTTTGTGGGAAACTTGGGCGACAAAAAACACGCAGGAGTTCATGAGTCGGTGCCTTGTGTGCTTTTATTCGACATTTTAAAAACAACCCTCCACTCTTCTGTGCTAAAAGAACGCCGACTCCATTACACAGGCTGATTAATCTGTAAACAGTCGGTTGAAGATGTAAACGGTAAGAACAGATTTTCCTCCTCACCCGAGTGCACAGCCTCTCTCCAGGACGTTAACGAAGCCACGCAGATATTTCCAGAAACACAATTATTATGCTTCGATTCATAAAAGCGTAAAAATAATGTAATCCATAAATCAGCTGGACTCAATGGGCACGGCACAGCGTTAGGGACAGAGGCGTAATGACCGCATCAAGTCGAACGGAAAAACTACGCAATGTTCTGTCGTATGTATAGAAGTCATTATAGAGACGAGTCTACAGGAGGAGAAGAAAGAAGAAGAAGAAGAAGAAGAGATCAGAATAGTGTCTTAAAGGCTTTGATGATTTTCTAATTTGGACTTCATTTGGTTCAGTAAAACCTGTTGTCAGTGGTGGATAATCCGTGTTTCATTGGTTCATTCGTTTTTCAATATAAAACCAAAAATAAGAAAATGAAAAAAAAAAAAAAAACATCAGTTTTCTTCATTATTTGTCTCCAAAACCAAAATGAAAAAATGGATCATGAATTGTTTTTTTCAGTTTTCGATTTTGCGTTTTGGTCCCTACTGGTCTCGGTCTCAGGTCTCGTCTCAGTCCCAGTCTGGTCCCAGTCTGGTCTCAGTCTCAGTCCCAGTCTGGTCTCATTCTCAGTCCTGGTCTGGTCCCGGTCTGGTCTCGGTCTCAGTCTCGGTGTCAGTCCCGGTCTGGTCCCGGTCTGGTCTCGTTCTCAGTCCTGGTCTGGTCCCGGCCTGGTCTCGGTCTCAGTCTCGGTCTGGTCCTGATCTGGTCCCGCTCTGGTCTCGGTCTCAGTCCTGGTCTGGTTCCGGTGTCAGTCCTGCTCTGGTCCCGCTCTGGTCCTGGTGTCAGTCCCGCTCTGGTCCCTGTCTGGTCTTGGTCTCAGTCCTGATCTGGTCCCGGTCTGGTCTCGGTCTCAGTCCCAGTCTGGTCCCGCTCTGGTCCCGGTGTCAGTCCCGCTCTGGTCCCGGTCTGGTCTCAGCCTCGGTCTGGTCTCGGTCTGGTCCCAGTCCATATGCAGTGCAAAAGTCCGGCATCGCAGTCATGGAAGTCACGTAAACGTATCAGTTTTTTCTATTCTTCATTTAAACACAAAATCGAAAACTGAAAAAAAAAGATTCATTATCTGTTTTTTCATTTTGGTTTTTGAGACAAATAATGAAGAAAACTGATGTTTTTCCATTTTCTTATTTTTGGTTTTATATTGAAAAATGAATGAACGAATGACACACGGATTGTGGATGAAGTACTCCGTTTTGTTAATAAGCAAAAGATTACTCAAGTACAAGTAAAAGTATCACATGAGGAAATCTACTTAAGAAAAACTACTGAAGTACCTGTTTAAAAATGTAAAATGTATAAGTATATTGTAAATATAGTACTTTTGAAGAATTTCACTTGGTTTGCTCAAAGTTTGGACGTTAACTCAAATTAAATGTGCTAAAAATAAGTAAATAAGATGTTTCAGCAGGTCTCACACTGTAAAGAAAATACTTTTTACTTTTCATTCCAGATCTAAAATGTAGTGGAGAGCGTACTGATACCTGCTCTCAGATGTAGTGAAGTAAAAGTAAAAAGTATCTACGTTAAATTGTGCAAAGTATTGTACTTTTACTTTTGACTTTGTTACCTTCCACCACTGCCTGTTGCAAATATACATGACATACAGTTTTACAACAACTAAGAAGCAATTTGTGAAGAAAAGCGGACTTATAAATTGAAAATTAAAGTAAGTAGAGTTCTATTTGAGAGATTTCCATACTGGCGTTTTTTTCTGACACATTAAACATAATTTCAACAACATAAAGGAGTTTTCCTATATTTTCATTTGTCAAATTATAACTTCTGTGTACAGTAGAGGGGTTCTGGCCCAGTGTGCTACATGGCTGCTGTGATGTCATGATTTCTAACCAGAAAATAAAATTTGAAATGACCAAACTGAGGGGGGAAAAAATTGCAACATTTCTAGCAAATTCTTAAATATAATGATCTTAAGGGTGTTTTAGTAAAATGAGTACCATCATTTCCTTTACTATAAACTGAGTCACATACGTCTTAAAGGTTGTATGGAGGATTTTTTTTTGGTTTCAAATTGTCAATGATAGCATTTATAGATGCAGTAGCCTTGTAATTATGATGACCAAAAAAAAAGAGAATAAAAATTCATCAACTCTGGACGTGGTGGGGCTAAACATTTGCCAATAGATAACGACACTGCCTCGTTATCTGTGAGCTGACAGGCTGTCAATCAAATCTCCCTACGTTTCTAGCGTAACTGACTTGCCTGCGCGCTGCCGGTACGTGGTTTACGTACGCCTGTCACGCAGTCCACAGACGCAAGACGCACAGACGCTGTTTACTCCACCAACGCAACAGTTCTTAGCGGCTTTTTTGACCTATATGGGGAAAAGCAGCGAAGCCAAACTAAGGTGATTCTTGGAGATTCATTCCAGCGATGGCGCGACTGAAGCAGACGAAGGGTCTAAAGACTGACGCACTGGTCGCCAAATTACTCCTGGACAGGTCACTTCTGCTTATTATGAAAACGTACTTTATTTCCAAGAGCTAGACAAACGTTTTTCAGGACACGAAAGCGATATCCTATGTCTGAAAACGTAATTTTCAATGCAAAGAAAGAGTCCGCTTGCTGCTGCGTGTTGTAGTAGTAGCTTCATTCGCACTGAATCTCCACGCACCCCTGTCTGCACCCCTTCCTGCTCCTCTCACCGCTCCCCGTTTTGCTCTTCCCCCTGCTCCTCACTTCTTCTCCGTGCACGGAATCACCGCGCACCGCTCCCACTCTCCTCTCTCCCCGCTCCGCTCTTCTCCCTGCTCATCACTTCTTTTCCGCGCACGAAATGTCCGCGCACCCGCTCCCCCCGCTCCTCACTTCTCTGCCTTGCCTAACCAACACTGTAGTTAGTTGTTTACAAGTCATGTGCAGCGATGAGTACTTGTTTTCTAGAAACAAACCTGTTTCTAGCGTAAGGAGGAGGCGGGAGGAGAGGCGGGGGGAGGGGGGGGGGAGGGAGGGGAGGGGGGATTTCTCGTTCCTTGGAAAATCCTCTATACAACCTTTAATGACCCGTATGTGTAAAAATACAGGTGAGTGTGTAAATGATGAGAAAGAAACGTCTCAAGAGTCTGAAATCTGCTGAAATCCCTACTGAAGACACTGACATGATACAGACAGGACAGACTCTTGTTTTTTGAATGTTTTTTTTGCGAGGTCATTTACATTTCCAATTAAATGTGACTTGTATGTGACTCCAGTGTGAACATTAAACGGCCCGAAAGTGTCCCGCATGTGACACTGGAGACACGACGACGTCAACCTCAGCGAGCGTCTCTGTGTTTACAGAAGTTGTCCAAACATGGACGCAGCATTGAGCACCTGGAGATTTTAAAGTTCCTCTTGTACCGGAGCCAGAACATGAACAACTTACTTGTTTTAAGGAGGAGATTGAGAAGGAGAAGGACGAGGTTTTTGGCCGTGGTGTTTTGTGGGACAGCGGCAGCGACGTCCGTCGAAAGGAACGTGTGGATGTGGAGACGTAGCCAAGAGTGGTGAGTGGTGATGTTCTTCACTTCAGTGACACGGAGTTCGTTAACAATTTTCACCTACTTCAGCGCAGAATAGTGACGTTTGTGGCTTGTTGATAACATGAAGGTTGCATGGATGTGCTTTGGCCGTTCACACTGAAGTCGCATGTCAAAAGATCAGATATGTATCGGTTTTAGGAGCACATATCCAAGTGTCCTGGGTCACATTTGAAAAAATCGGATCTTTGTCGTTCAAACTGTCATTAAAAGATCAGATACAGGTCACATAGGGGTCAAAAAATCGGATTTGGGTCACTTCAGGCTGCAGTCTGAACGCAGCCTAAGACTAGCACTAAATGCTTTGCAAACATCAGTAAATGAAAGAGAAAATAAGAAAGGGTCCCGTTCATGGAGGAGCGCCTGTGTTCACGCAGTGGGAGGATCACTCATACTTGTTTGTTTCACACCAGTCACAGTTCATCTTCGGCTGTACAAAAGTTCTAAGTTTGATCTTTGTCCCGGTCTCACTCTGATGCCTACGGCCCACCGTTTTGAGGCATGACTCACAAATCTTTCATTAGAGAGGCAAAACTGTGCAGTGGTCACCCAATTTTAGTCAACCCAATTTTTAGAGAATTGACCAAAACAGACAAAATAGGGCAGCAAATAAACAAACATGGGCAGTTGAGGAAGGTGAAAACCAAGAAAAACAAGGTGAGAGAAGTGTTTATTTGTTTTGCAGGTGGCTCTATTCACATTTTAAAAGTTTGGACTGAGCTGGCTGGACGCTAGACTTGCGGCAGTAGCTCTCAGTTGATATAATGTTCCCCCACTGATCCGAAGGCGGTTGGCGGTTCAATCCCAACTCCCGCTGGCGCATGCCTCCCCACGCCCCCCCACGCCCCCTAAACCTCGTCAAAACCTCTCCGCGATCGTGTTCTGAATGTTAAAATAATCTTCCTTTTTGAACATCTTGAGCACATCTTTGAAACCAGACACTGACAGCTCTGTACATTTTTTTATTCTTTCTTTTTTTTTTCTTCGCTATACGCACCTGGATGTATAAAACGTCTCATCTGCACCTGTCTACGCTCACGGTGAAACAAGTTGTCACATTTTCCAGATTGTAATTTCGAGGCAGGACTAACAGATGTAAACCGATCAAGCAAAGCACTGCCATTCTCCCTCGTACAACAAAAAAACAAAGCGTATAGAAAGCGTCTGAGGAGGCTGGTGCTTCTGCTGCTGCGGTCGAGGTGGAGGGAGGGTCGCCGCTCAACCACAGAAAAATCTTGAGAGGCCCAACTAACAAATTGCGATTGGCTGACGGTGACACCACGCTGAGGGTTTTCTACATGTATCTTTGTGGTGGAATGTTCAGCAGTTACCATGGAGACACAAAGCAATGTTTGAAATATAAAATGGATTTAAAATACATTTCCAGGAGCTTGAGATCAGTACGAGTGCTCATGGTCCTGCTGAGGAGTTTGATTTGAGAGGGACTTGTTTAACAGCACAAATAAGTTCATCTCTTCCGTTAAGTCAGTTATTTGTGGTTATGTTATGTTGGTGGCACGGTGGCTGAGTGGCTAGCACTCATGCCTCACAGCAAGAAGGTTCTGGGTTTGATCCCTGGGTTGCCCGGGCCTTTCTGTGTGGAGTTTGCATGTTTCTCGACGTGTCTGGATGACTTTCCTCTGGGTGCTCTGGTTTCCCCCATCAACCCAAAACATGTTACAGGTCTCCATAAACAGTTGATAGTCAAGATCAATTCAATCATTGTGTCCTTAGGCAAGACACTTTGCCCACATTGCCTAGTGTGTGTGTGTGTGTGTGTGTGTGTGTGTGTCTTGGCAGCTGTGCTTCTGTCAGTCTGCCCCAGGACAGCTGTGGCTACAATAGTAGCTTACCATCACCAGGGTATAGAATGAATAATGCTCTGTAAAGCGTCTTTGGGGACAGAAAAATGTGAAAGTGCTTTATAAATAAAGACTTACTTAAATGAAGCTGAGGTTAGAATTTGTTTGGTATAATTTAACCAGTCGCTGCTATTTGGTCGTGACGTATGTAATGCGCCGCTAACGAGGCTAACTGGTATATTAAGCTTTTCCCAAATCCTGTAGGAAGAAGGACAATAACGTCTTTTCCCTTGATAAAATTCACCAAACATTCTCTTTGTTCCAGCTTTAAATCCTCGATCTCGGGAATCGTTGCCAACACAGAATGTCTGGCTCTTCTCTGATTGGCTGGTGCCCGAACTCGCACTCCTGGGGTTTTTGTGAACTGTCTAGTGTATTCCAATTCCTGATTTTCTGCACTCTAGGGGCTCTGGATTGTAATTGTTGATTGTCATTGAATTGTCTATTTTTGAACTTTTTTCACATATAAACCACACCGGACTACAAGGAGCATTAAACGAAACACAACAGTTAGATAAGTCAGTCAAACTTTATTTAACGCGTTCACAATAACTCTCAACTTTGTTCAATTGTAACACGTAAAAAAAAAATACTGTCTGAGATGCTAAATTGTTGGTGTATTCACAATAACTCATAATTGTTCAAACAGTTGGGTGATTACAGCGTCCAGCACGTCCACATCCCTCTCGTCATTATCTGAGTCAGTGTGGTTACTGTTCCCTGGCAGTTCACTGATGATTCTGGTCTTGGTGAAAGCTCGGACCACAGTTGATACTGATCCTTAGCCCAGGCGTCCACGATCCATTGGCAGATCGCTCGGCGCTGTCTCCATGTCTTGGTGAATGTGTGTTCGTGTCTCTTGACAGGTGCATTTTGATATTAAAAGGAATCACAGTATGTATTACTCCTGATGCTCCTGACTACGGGAGCCATGATGCTGCAAGTGGAGCGGCTTTGTAGTTTACTAAAGTCGTACTAAGACACCCCAATAAATTCATGTATAAGGCGCTCTGGATTATAAGGCACACAGTTGTTTTTTGATGAAATTAAAGTCTTAAAGTGCGCCCTGTAGTGCAGAAAATACGGTAGTACGCTGGAGAGAAATGAAACTGAGAGGAGGCATTCGGTGGCGCCAGCCTGACTAGTAAAAAGCCTGTAGCAACTCAAATGTAATGTAGTGTATTGCTGTATCATGCTTGTTTCTCTTGTGATAGACAGATTTAATCTATACTGTGGAACATTCTAGACAAAGTAATAACATTTCCATGGAGATAAACAGGTGGTGGACACTCTACAAGAAATGTTATGCAGTCCAGCTTTAAGTAGATAGTTTTTAACTTTTACTTCTTTACATTTAAGAGCAAATATCTGTACAACTCCACTTCATTTTTTAACTGAACTGAAAAGTAAAAAGTACTTTTCTTTATGGTTTCAGACCTGTTGAGAGTTTATTTTAGCATGTTTAATTTTAATTAACATTCCAAACTTAAGAAAACAAAATATACAAATATGCAAAACAGGCGACTGAAAGTGAAAAACAGTTCAGATTTCTGCAGAATGAATGAAGCACTAAACTCTGTTCATCTGACAGGTGAGGAATGTCATTTTGTTTGTAAATGATGGTGACCAATGAGCTTCTTTGTTTCACATGTGTCACTGAAATAAACAAATCTGATTGGATGATCGTGTTTGGTTCTGACTGGAGATGTGATGGAGAGATTTCCGTCTAGATTTGCCAGGTAAACAAATCCATGGACTTCAGCTGCCTCATTTTTCCGGTCTTTTTCTCATTCAAAACTATTGTATTTAGTTTCGAATTGTTCATCGCTATGGCAACGACCCAAATTTTCCATCCCTCTGAAGCCCATAGATATTGAAAATGTTCTAATGCCAATGACAATGTGAACGCCACCTACACTCCTCTGCTTTACACGAAAGCTCCATTATTGAACAAAGAAGAGCGTGCCTTTTCTTTCTCCTCAACAGCGGTAAACAAACACGACCCGAGCGCGTTATGAGCCCTTCACACGCTCTCTACGAAGGCCGCTGTGATGTGAACGGGCACACCTACACAGAGCAGAGCATCAACGGTCACTACGGAAACAAAGGCAGATGGGGAGTCTCGGTTGTGATGCTGGCGGTGGAGTGATCTTAGCACGAGCACTTCAGCGGCCCTCAGAAAGCTGCGTGAACGTGGTTTGTGATGCAGACGGCGGGCAGAAGAGAGGAGAGGAGCCTTCAGTGTCGGGAAGAGCTGGCAGCACAGAGAAACAAGATGGCAGAATTGGTTGTGGCAGCTTTTGTGTGTTTAAAGTCCCTAGGATGTGCCCCATTGTTTTTCCATGTGTTTGAACGAAATGTGTCTTGTACCAGTACAGATATATTGTGTAAGCAGCTCTTTGGGTCAAAATAAATCTGCTGCACCTTATCTGCATCTATATATATATATATATTTTTCTGATCAGGAATTGTGTGTTAGCATGGTAGTGGTTGTAAGTTTTACTGTCACTGCTCTGATCTCTAAATCTTGTGAAAAGCTTATTAACTCAGCTCTTTTTTTGGACACTCAAAGACACTTTACAGATCATTATTCATTCACTCCAAACCTTGTGGTGTAAACTACTGCTGCCAATCTGCACCATCAGCCCCTCTGACTACCACCCTCACTCACTCACACACCACTTTTATACTAGGCAATGAGGGTGAAGTGTCTTGCCTAAGGACGCAACAACAGTTTTTTTTTACAACTGGCGCCCCCCTGTGGCACCTGGAATTCCCAGTGTCTCCCATCCAAGTCCTAACCAGACCCGGTCCTCCTGAGTATCTGAGATCTGACGGGATCAGGCTTTGACAAGCCGGTATGGTCACTCGGAGGTCCAAGGACGTTGCCTAACGACACGCACAGACACCCTCCTTTTCCTCGGACAGTGGAACTCAGAACTCGGAAGAGCTCGGAGGAGACCGAGCAAGGTTTCCGAGATAGAATCCAAGCTGGCTGGGCCCAGCGTCACTTTTAAGTATGGAGTGTTTTCATTGTGTTTGGACAGTTTGGTGATTTAAATGACAATTTCAATCACTTGTATTACTTGGATTATAGTGCCTTACTGCGTCTGTATCACTGCCTATGGGTATGATAGTCGGTGTCGCCCAAGTTTTGACACTAGCGCTTTCACTTTATTAATATTCTGAACATAGTTTTTATACTGAATTATACTATTTATACTGAATTCTTCCTTGTGGTTGTGTAGCTGAAGGACAGATTTATTTTGGAGTGCCTGATACTCTGTCAACGCTAAAGCAACAACAGCTTTCCGGTTAGTGCCCATGTTTTTTCTCCATGTCAGACACACAAAACACAATAAAACGTTTGAAGAGTGGCGTCATATCTGAGATCTGAGTGGGAAACAAATGGATAAATGAACACAGCATAAGGATGGTTGGAATGCAGAAGGTAAGTCAAATCAAATGAAAATCATACAACAAAAATACACATACAACAAAAGAACAATAATACAATAAAAATAGAAAGGCTCAAGCAAAAGTCTCAATAGGTAGAGTCATTAGATCTTGTATCAGGGCAGGGTGAGGAGTGTAACAGCCCTCAGGACAAAAGTGTCCCTCCTCTATGTCCTCTGTTCTGCAGAGTAACAGCAGCCAGTCAGTCAGCCACAAGATCAGCCAATCACAACCATGGTAACCACAGATCTGTTAAGTGAGAAATAACTTTAAACCACTGCAAACTGTTAAAAATAAACTAGTTCCTTCAACAAACTCATTAGACAAAATTGACCTTTAGTGTTACAATATTGTCCCCTCATCAAAAACATGTTTCATTCACACTTGTTTCATTAAGTTACTAATCCAAAGTCTCTGGGAACACTCACAAATGCTCTCCTAAAAAGCACCAGATCAAAACCAGGTCACAACTATTCCAGGTCTAAACTAGGACTAAACTTGGTACACTGCAGTTTGTTGGATGAGTTCTAAACAAGGACTACCCCAGAGGAGGACCGAACGGGGGATTAATGCACACCACAGTTTGAGAAGCAAAAATGGGAGGAGACTCGGGGCAGCAAAAACAAAAGTGAAACTAAAGTTAAAACAATAGAAGGTGAAATGGTGATCTAAATATGTTATGTATGTGTTAGGGGTTACCTGGTCAGTTTTCTTTTCACTGACTCGTGCATGTTTGAGTCATCTTTATTTTCCAATGTCCCTTTTTCCACCTTCACCCACAGACGCCCACTGCTCTGTTTTTAGCCTTTTTTTCCCCCCCAAACGGTGACACACGCAGGGTTCAACAGTCACACGTAACCATTTTGGGCAGCAGCTCTGCACTTTGGATCTGCTGTTTGTGTGTTTCTGTATGTAGCCTCTATACAAAGCACAACTGTGGAGCATGTGAAACTCTGCTCTTCATGGCTGTGGTTTCACGCAGGAAGTGACGGCATATTTGACAAACGTTGTGTGTCTGTTATTAGTGCAGACTTTCTTTTAGTTGGACATAACTTAAAATGATGTTTTGTCTTCTGAGTTTAAGGGGATTGTAACTTTTGTCTTAAAAACATGAAAAACAACAATAACTATCATTCATATTAACCCTGTAACACCTGAATTTATATAGATATATATATTTTAAAAAATGTTTTGTGTGTTTTGCCTTGAAGTAGAAAAAAAAACAAAAAAATAAATAAAATAAAATAATAATAATAATAATAATAAATTAAAATAAAAAATAACATACAAAATGTATATAATAAAATAAAATAAAAGTTTGAGTATGTTGCTAATTTGCGACAACTAGATACAAGTGGTTGCTATGCAGGTTCCTAAGAAGATCCTGCACACAGTCCAATGCAGCCACTATCTCGGTTTATATGTTGATCCAAACGGTTTGTCGCACATTTGTGACAGTGGACGTTAAGGGGTTAAATGTTTATAAGAAAATCTTTATTTGTTGGTTTGCTCTGGTCCAAAGTTATTCCTCACTTCCCTCATGTCAGGGGTGTCAAACTCAAATTCATAGACAGCCAAAATTAAAAATTGAAACTAAATATTTATTGAAAAATTTCAACAACATCTGCATGTTTTCTCTTCTTTTGACATATATAATGTTAAACCTTTTCTTCATTCAAATAAATGTTTAATAATAGTTTTGCTTAAACATTGAATCCAGAACAAACAGAATATAAAATAATAACAAAATCTTGAATAAATAATGTATCTATAGCCTATCTGTAGCTTTTGAATTCCTTTAAATTTGTTTTTGTACAAGTAAAAAAAGAATAATAACAACTTGTGTCAATGAAAATCTAATATATCAACTATGAGCAACTATAAAAACATTCATCCAAGCTCAGTTTGTTAGACTGTGATTTACTCTGATGCACATGGGTCCAAAGTAAAGTACAACAGGACTAGACAGGCTATGTGGATGTTTCAGCCCCTCAATGAACCACCTCCTGGTCTGAATGCTCCCCCTCCCTGATACATATGTACATGTGCATACATTCACATGCACACGTACATGCACCTGCCTGCACAGGAACGTGCACACACATCCACATCCACATCCACACAGGCCTGCACACACAAATATAATCTGAGTGTGACATGTCTGCCTTATGCACTCAGAGCATCCTAAAGATTTACCATAATGACTTTATGAGTATAATAGAGTTTCGCCATCACAGTACAGCTAAGACAACTAGCATGCTAACTCACACTTCCTGATCACCAGACCCTTTATAAGTACATGCAGACAGTTCACAGACAAAGCTTCGGACTTGGTTTGACCTCAAGAGCTGTTTTTACAATATATAAGTACTGGGGCAAGACACAGTTTACTCAGAAACATAGGAACGTTTTGGCTCTTTTTTCTTTTTTTTTTTTTTTGTTCCAGTCATCCTGGGAGGTTGTATTTTCCGAGTTCCATGACAACTTGAATGCCACACGATTTTGGAATTTCTACTCGGAAAGTTGGAGAACATTACAGAGCCTAAGTTGGCTGCGTCCTGCGTTCAGTGAAAAGTACAACCCGGCCCTTGTGCACTCTTGCGTATAAATATAATGAAGTTAACTCTGTTTCGGTGAAATCAGTAGTATAATCTGTCAGATGCACTTTAAATGTCCAATATTATGTGAGGTTGATTCTTGTGAGCTTTAAGTCATGTTATAATGTTCTTATTTCCTCAAAAACAGACTTGAAGTTGTGTTTTGTCACATGTTTGAGTAACACTTTTTATTAGTCCTCATTATGTAGGGCACAACATTATAACATAGCTCAGAAAACAGCATGATATGGACACTTCAACGTACACCAGTAAAGTACGTGCTAAGGTATATGACACATACCTCGTAGTACGTGTTAAGGGTCTGCCCCGACATCCTCTCTGTGGCCTGAAGAGTACTCACATCCACATACAAAGCTCAGCCCTCTGCAGCCAACCACAGTCAAAGTGCTGTTTCCACTGTAGCTCTGGTTTCTATTTACTATGAAGCACTGCATTTTTCAACTTCTTCTTCTGCTCAGCTTGGGTAAGTCATATCAGCTGGTATTTAAAGAGAATATGACAGGTTAGGCTGGTCATTTCTGAAAAAAAGTGATTCGATTTAAGATTTGTATAATAAATATTAGCCAAGTGTATAATTTGACTTTCTGGTTGGACACGGGCAGCAGATGTGACTAAAATGGTTGAGGGACTGCTGATTTTTTATTTTTTTTGGTCGTCTTGTTACGATCTGCATGTCCACTACGGGTCAAAAGTTTTAGAACACCCTCATTTTTCCAGTTATTTATTGCAATTCAAGTCATGCAAGTCCAATGAAGAGCGTGAAATGGTACAAAGGTAAAAACTGAACAGACAGAGGTAAAAAAAAAAAAGATAAAAGATACAAAACACAAGTTCAAGCTCTGCCAAAACTACCTCAGGAAAAAAGAACAAGATGGTCAAGCTTGAAAACCTGGAGTGTCCAGCAGCAGCACAGTGTCCAGACTTAAACCCCATGGAGCTGGTTTGGGATGAACTGGACAGAAGAGTGAAGCAACCTACAAGTGCCACACATTTATGGAAACTTCTGCAACAGACTTGGGAAGAACTTTCTGAACAATATTTGATTTCTATTGTAAAAAAGAACGAGCCACGAGTGTGTTCAGCTGTTCTATCTGACAAAAGTGGACACTTTCATCAATCAAAAGTTTAGAATACGTTTTGGTCAACAATAAACGGTAAAAAATTTGAAAAAGTTTGGTGTTCTAAAACTTTTAACCGGTAGTGTAGGTCTGCAATATCCAGTTCTGACACTGATCTGTGGCTGCGCTCTCCTCCTGCACCCAGACTGAAATATGCTCCAAGAACAAAGACAGGCCCACGTATCTCATTAGAATTGTTGAAATGTTATTGAATGTTGAAAAGAAAAAGGAATGGGCTACATTTAATGTCCAAATAGGCGACTTCTGGATCCTTTCTATTGCTGATTCAGTTTTTCATTGTTTAAAACTTCAGTAATACTAATTGTTCGAATTGTACAAATAATGTCTATTGACTTGGGTCGTGAAGGTTTGCGACTTTTAAAATATCGGTCTCCAGAAAAAGCACTGTTCTAAGCAATGATGTTTAGCAAAAAATATTTTTTTAAAGTTACGAAACAGTTTATGGTTAAAGGTAAAATGTGTAACTATTCTGGTGGAGAGTCTGTCGCTTATTTGTCTCATGGAGATGTAATAACCTTACCCAGAATATTCCACATTAGATTTAAGCTTAAATTTAGACAAACTTTATTGATCCACAAGAGAAATGATTTGGACACAGTAGATCACACATCAGAATATAATATAATAACAAAGAGTAAAAATATAAATGATAATAATCAGTTCTAAATAAGTAGCAAAAAAGAGCAAGAGACTGGTGTCAGATAAGACATAAGTCAAAATAAAATTAAAAAATAAGTAATAATATATAAAATCTCAGCTTTATACAAGAGGTCACAGGAAGACAGTGCAACAACTGTCTGATGATTGACAGAGGACAGAGGGTTATTTGTTACAGGTGTTTTTATTGCAGATACTGTGAAAAACATGAGTGAGCTCCATCTCCATAGATCTGACCTATAAGTCTGTAAAAGTATATGTAAGTGTAAGTAAAAGTATCTTTACTTTGCTTAATTCCTACTCAAGTAAAAGTAAAAGTAACCATCTAAAAATTGTACTTGAGTAAAAGTAAAAAAAGTACTTCATTTAAAATGTAATTTGAGTAAAAGTTACTTAGTTATTTTCAATTATTTAACGTAAAAAAGAGGTGAGTCATAAATCTAATCCAGCAGAAGTTGTTTTAATCAACTTTTAGGTGATACAGGACAAACTTTCTACATTTTAAAGAAGCTGAGCTCAGTAACACTTAATATTTTAACACTTATGGCAAGGCAAAGTTATTTGTACAGCACAATTCATACACAAAGTCATTCAAAGTGCTTTACAGAATAAGTAAATCATTAAAATCACAATACAAACAAATCAAAACATAAATCATCATCATATAATTAAAAAGAGAGAGAGACATTAAATTAGAGAGAAGCGTGTGGAATGAAAAATGAAAATCTTTCCATCTTCTGCGCAGAAGAACAGGACGGTTTAGAGCCTGGATTTAAACAGAGTCAAAGTAGAGTCTGTGTCACATGTTCAGGAAGACTGTAACATATTATTATGTTATTCCCTGTTTTGCATTTGAAGACAAATGTCTGTCCGAGGTTTGGCCAAGGGTTTCCTTTGCTTTCCTCTCGAGAATTATTCAATGCACCTTCTTCTTGACTATCGTCCATGTCGACCTCCATCTGTGGCTCAGCATCAGCATCATCCACATCCAGACAGACTGATGCTTCTCTACAATGACTGTACATGCTACAGTGAAAATAACGTGGATTCAAGCCCGCACAATTAAATGTCATTTCATTTTTTTCCCTGTATCAATCTGATTTCAGTCAGAAAAGAGGCTGGGTTCCAGTGTAATGAAGAGGAAATACTTGGGTCAAAATGTACTTGAGTAAAAGTAAAATAATCCATTTCAAAAACTACTTCAAAATTAAAAATTACTCAAAAAAAACCCCCCAAACAAACAAAAAAAACACTCAGTTACAACAATGTGAGTAAATGTAATTTGTTACTTTCCACCGTTGCATTTGTCTTTATGGAGATCCATAAGTTTAATGCTGCACTGGGGAACATCTTGATTTCGACAATCACATGGCCAGAAAAGTGAAGTTGGGTTTGTGCTGAAGTGAGTTCAAGGGGACAGAAGTGCTCATGTAACTTAGGTTATCACAATATGTCAGCTTCTGTTGATATTAATAGGTCTAAAATGTGATATTTTTGGACTGTTTTGTGTTAAATTTGTGGTGTAAGTGGATTTAAGTCTAGTAGGTGAAAATGTGTGTTTTAAAGCACCTGCTGTTTTCTCATCTATGTTATAATGTTGTTTCTTCATCTCAAACAGAGTTGACCTGGAGTTGTGTTTTGGTTCATTCACACATGTTTAACACACAAACCCTGCACATTTAGACTGAGTTCTTCTCTCAAACAGAAAACACTCTGTTCCACTTTGTGATGTCATGTGGCAATACAGGAAGTGCTCCACTGTGTTTTTAAACTCCACACACCTTCACTAGAATCATTTGGATCATTTCATACCTGGAATTACCAAACTCTACTAAACTAAAGGTACAGCTTCTGTAGTTTCAGAACTCAACGCTACTTCCTGTATTTTTGTTCTTTTCTTAAAAAGAACAAAAAATTTAATATAAAATCTAAAATGTAAAACTCTGATAAATATTGAGCACGAATTCTGTCCACCAAACCAAGTCAGAATTAGAAACACATGAAAACCTGTATTTTAACTGGAAGTGTTCTTTTGCATCTGGGTGTGATGTTAACTGTAGGCACTGTTCTGTCTGAATAAGCCAGGGATGTTCATTTTGTTTTCTTATGTACTTTAAATTCTTGGGTTCTTTTTAAAGACAATGCAGTAACCTTGTTGACATGTTTTGGTTGTTAGCTGCAAATCATCTTCAGAACTGTCACCGGTGTTGTTGGTGACGTGTCGTATATCAGCTGTTGTTACTTCCTGTAGGCGTGGTCAGCCTGATGGACCTGGCGGGTCGCTCAGACTGACCACACCGGTCATCACGGTTAATCCTGTCGGTGCCTCGTTTCCTGATTTCAACGTCCTCCTTGATCCAGTGTTTGAACTTGTTGTTTTCTGATCTAATGACCCGAGCCCCGTCCCAATCCATAATGTGGATATTTCTTTTACAGTGTCTGATATCGCGGATTTTACAGAGTGTTCCTCCTTTCACACACCTGGGACACCCTCCTCCAGAGAACACCGGGCGACGGGAGGCGTGGTCAGTCTGAGCGACCTGCAGCTCTGACCACGCCTACAGGAAGTAACAACAGCTGATATACGACACGTCACCACCAACACCGCTGACAGTTCTGAAGATGCTTGCAGCTAGCAGCCGAAACATGTCAACAAGGTAAACACACTTTACTGCATTGTCTTTACAAAGAACCCAACAAGTTAATGTTCTGTCTGAAGCTCTGTTAGACTTTAATCTGAGTTTTATTTTAACACAGTCTGACCAGAAAGAATTGATTTAGCTGATTTGTGCTGTTAAACAAGTCTCACACACAATGTTACAGTCACAAGCTGAGCATTAGCCAACACTTTTTGTTGAAACTCTCCTCAACAGGACCATGAACGCTCATGTTGATCACGGACTATCTTAAAATCCTTTTGGTAGTTTCTAGCGCCTGGAATCTGTTGTGTTTGAGTTTTGATCCTTTTTCCAAGAGCACCCTCTACTTGCTCCTCCTGATTGAAACACATGCAGCAAACAGCCACATTTTTGTTCTTTCTATCCTTTTGGTAGTGTTTGGTAATGTATGTATTGTGTCACCATGGTAACTGCTAAACACTCCACCATAGACATACATGTAGAATACCCCCAGCATGATGTCACTGCAAAGCATGACTAAATGTGTGTGTTGTGTGTTTCAGGCTGGAGCTCGGGGTCGGTCACAGTGAGGGTGAAGCCTGGTGAAGATGCACTCTTACCCTGCAGGAACGTGAACAGTAAACCACAGATGCTTTGGGCCAGTCTGGCCATTAACGGCTCCTACATCTGTGTCGCCACCACCAAAACCTCGCTGTGTCCAGAAATAACCAACAATACAAAATATACAAGATACGAAATAACTGTCAACAATACTTTAGTCCTTCTCAAAATCGAGGATGTGACCGAGGCCGATAGTGGTTTCTACTTTTGTGTGTTCGATGTTTTTGGAAATGGAGAAGTGTCAGTTGTGCAGTTAAATGTTGAAGGTAAGAGTTTTATTTCACTTCTTTATTTCACTTCTCACCTGCATGGTTCCATGGGAATAGAAAGCTAAGAATCATCCTCCACAGAGACAAAGGTACTCTATTTCCACGGGAATAAACACAATTAAAGAATAAACAGGATAAAGGATAAAATGCAATAAAGGTTCATTCTGTCTTCAGTTTTAAACTTAGAATTAGTGATTCTTTTGGACTTTGTTTACCTGATTTAAGTGTTTCAGAGACTTCCTGTATCTTACCATGTGTGAAAAAGAACTCACACAATACCAACAAATCTGCAATAATCACACCACTGCACACACACACACACACACACACACACACACACACACACACACAGAGCCATGAGGAAACACAACATCTACACACTGGTCAAACCACACACACAGCTCACACAGTTATTAGTGAAACCCAAGAGCAGAACACTCCCACAACACAAATGTGATGTAATACATGTGATACCAGGTTTATCTAAACACTTTTACT
>NW_026571153.1:29855642-29990642 GCF_026225935.1 Boleophthalmus pectinirostris | reverse complement strand
AAATGAAGAATGGAAAAACACGGCTAACGGCCGTTTCCCGTTTACGTGACTTCAGTGACTGTGATGCTGGACTTTTTCACCGCATATGGACTGAACCAGGTCCGGGACCAGACTTGGACCTGACCGGGACTGAGACCGAGACCAGACCAGGACTGAGACCGGGACTGAGACCGAGACTAGACCGGGACCACACTGGGACTGAGACCAGGACTGAGACCGGGACCAGACCGAGACTGAGACCGAGACTGAGACCGAGACCAGACCGAAACCAGACCGGGACCAGATCAGGACCAGACCGGAACCAGACAGGGACTGAGACCGGGACTGAGACCAGGACTAAGACCTGGACCAGACCGAGACCAGACCGGGACCAGACCAGGACCAGACCAGGACTCAGACCTGGACTGAGACCTGGTCCAGACCTGGACCAGAGCAGAACTGAGCCCGAGACCAGACTGGGACTGAGACTGGGACTGAGACTGGGACCAGACGGGGACTAGAGGCTCAGAGCCCACAGCAGGGCCGGAGCTCGAAGCTGAGGCTCGGACCCCGCGGAGGCTCGGAGTCAAAGCTCGGATTTCGTTCTAGTCCCGCTCTGGTCTTGGTCTTGTTCCGCTCTGGTCCCGGACCTGGATCAGTCCTGGTTCAGTCCGTATGCAGTGCAAAATCCGGCATCACAGTCACGGGAATCACGTAAACGGCCGTTATTCTGTTTTTTCCATTCTTCATTTAAACACAAAATCGAAAACTGAAAAAACAAATCATTATCATTATTATTTTTTTCATTTTGGTTTTGGCGACAAATAATGAAGAAAACTGTTGTTTTTTCATTTTCTTATTTTTGGTTTTATATTGAAAAACGATTGAACGAATGATACATGGATTTGGTATAAGTACTAGAGACTGATTTGATCTTAATGACTCATTTGCACTGGACCATCTCTGCTCTGGGGACTTTTCCACTGGAGTAGAGGCGCCATCATCTCTGCTGCTCCTCACCTGCTTGACCTGAGAAAGCTCAAGAAACTATAGAACTCCTGCAGTTGTATTCATGCAGTCCCAGCACGCACCTCCAATTGATAATGATATTTTTAAAAACTTGAATAATTTAACCAATAGTGTCACAGTGATTCAAAAACTGTAAGTTTGTGTGTTGTTAATTAGCATTAAATAGTGTGTTAATGAGGCAGAGAGAGCAGTTTGAAGAGAAACGATCCCAAATGCTTTTTACTAAACACTGTTCATATGTTTAATGTTCATTTTATTTAACTGCTTACAAATGTGGACTGTAGAAAATAAATGAAGTTAAATCAATGCTGTGTGTGTTTATTCCACTCACATGTGTGATATAGCTGCTCTACAACAGCTGTACATTAGTCAGAGCACATCGTATTTTCTATTTTATCCATTTCACTTCATTTAAATCTGTATCAGTAAAGGTTATATGTACAAGGCTTTATAATAAAGTCTATTACTTACATTACTTCTAACATTTCATATGAGTGGCTTGTGTGGAGCAGTGGGCTCTGACTGGAGCGCTTAACAACATGGAATGATTTCATTAATCCTGCAGTAACATGTGGATTCACTCGAGTCACATGAGCTGCTCTTTATTCTGTCCATATGCAGCTCTGTACATAACCACAGGCACAGCTGAGGACTGTTACGCACTTTTTTCATTGCATATTTTTTATTCTCTCTTTAAATTTATGTTGCAACACTGGAATAACCTGTGGAATAAATGCATGTTTTCTTGTTGTCTTACCAGAAACTCATTTCATAATAAATAGTTAATGACAATAGAAACACACTTTTGTAGAGTGGCTTCACAAAGTTTAAATGTGTGTAAACACCAAAGAATCACATCAGAGTACACAGACAGAGGGGTCGAGGCAGGTTAAGTGTTTTGCCCAAGGACACAACTGCAGTATTTATCTGAGGGAGCTGGATTCACACCATCTACCCATGAGTCAGTGCTCTATTAATGGTGTTTCTGTCTAGAGCGGGAGTTGAACCGCAAACCTTCGGCCCAGAGGATGAGCGCTCTACCACCCGAGCTGCAGGCACATGTTCAGAAGAGAAGTATTTTGGTAGTACATGTAGAAGACCTGTAGCCCATGTTTTAGTTAGAACTTTTAGCCCCGCCCACTTAGGCTACGTTCAGACTGCAGGGCTTAAAGCTCAATTCCGATTTTCGTTCACATTTCTAATTAAATGCCACTTGTATGTGACTCCAGTGTGAACATTAAACGGCCCAAAAGTGTCCCACATGTGACACTGGAGACACGACGACGTCAACCACAGCGAGCGTCTCTGTGTTTACAGAAGTTGTCCAAACATGGACGCAGCATTGAGCACCTGGAGATTTTAAAGTTCCTCTCGTACCGGAGCCAGAACATGAACAACTTACTTGTTTTAAGGAGGAGATTGAGAAGGAGAAGGACGAGGTTTTTGGTCGTGGTGTTTTGTGGGACAGCGGCAGCGACGTCCGTTGAAAAAAACGTGTGGATGTGGAGACGGAGCCAAGAGTGGTGAGTGGTGATGTGCTTCACTTCAGTGACATGGAGTTCATTAACAATTTTCTCCTACTTCAGCGCAGAATAGTGACGTTTGTGTCTTGTTGATAACGTGTAGGTGGATGAATGCACTTTGGCCGTTCAGACTGAAGTCACATGTCAAAAGATCAGATATGTATCAGTTTCAGGAGCACATATCCAAGTGTCCTGGGTCACATTTGAAAAAATCTGATCTGTGTGGTTCAGACTGTCATTAAAAGATCAGATACAGGAACATAGGGGCCAAAAAATCTGATTTGGGTCACTTCAGGCTGCAGTCTGAACACAGCCGAAGTCCTTTCTTAGACTTAGATTTTTATTGATCTACAAGAGAAATGATTTGGACACAGACGCTCACACATCACAATATAATAGAATAACAAAACAAGCAAGAGAGAGATGTCAAAAAAGACAGAATAATATAAATGTAAATGTACAAATAGAAATATAAGTTATACAGTTGTAGGGAGTATTAACATAAGGTTGAGTTGTTGTACAGTTGTAGGGAGTATTATCTGTTCCATAAAGGTGAGTTGTTGTACAGTTGTAGGGAGTATTATCTGTTCCATAAAGGTGAGTTGTTGTACAGTTGTAGGGAGTATTATCTGGTACATAAAGGTGAGTTTTTGTACAGTTGTAGGGAGTATTATCTGCTACATAAGGGTGAGTTGTTGTACAGTTGTAGGGAGTATTATCTGTTCCATAAAGGTGAGTTTGTTGTACAGTTGTAGGGAGTATTATCTGTTCCATAAAGGTGAGTTGTTGTACAGTTGTAGGGAGTATTATCTGCTACATAAGGGTGAGTTGTTGTACAGTTGTAGGGAGTATTATCTGTTACATAAAGGTGAGTTGTTGTCCAGTTGTAGGGAGTATTATCTGGTACATAAAGGTGAATTGTTGTACAGTTGTAGGGAGTATTATCTGGTACATAAAGGTGAGTTGTTGTACAGTTGTAGGGAGTATTATCTGTTACATAAAGGTGAGTTGTTGTACAGTTGTAGGGAGTATTATCTGTTCCATAAGGGTGAGTTGTTGTACAGTTGTAGGGAGTATTATCTGTTCCATAAGGGTGAGTTGTTGTACAGTTGTAGGGAGTATTATCTGTTCCATAAGGGTGAGTTGTTGTACAGTTGTAGGGAGTATTATCTGTTGTGATACTGTTTGTGATGAGTTGGTTCGACATGTTTAAAAATGTACCACGTTCACCACAGAGAAGCAAGTGCCAAGAAAAGTGATGGGCACTTTGTTTTCCATGACTCCTGGACATGATGTGTGTATGTGACTGGGTGGAAAAGGTTATTGCAGCTGGAGTATTACTCGGTACACGTCTAAATCGATCCAAATATACAAAAATGATGTATCACACACGCTTCTGACACTCCTGACTCTGGCTCCATTGATTTACATCAGACTCTGCAACTGCCAGAGGTGGGACTTGTAAATCGTGACTTGGATTCGAGTCAGACTTGAGTCACAATTTTTTTGGACTTGAGACTTGACTTGATAAAATGGACTAAGACTTGGGACTCGACTTGGACTGTGACTTGAAAAGAGGTTTGTAGAAAATACTTTTCTCTTTACAGTTGATACATGCAGTGCTGAATTTTACAGAAACAAACTGGAACATGTCGCTCTCACTTCTGTTTGTTACTTTAGATGTAACTGAAGTACTGTGATGTGGTGTCCTCAAATGTACTACAGTAATATACAGTACAATACAGTACAATACAGTAAAACAGAGGGAACTACACAGAACATGATTGTTCCATTTCAGTGCAGACTACATGACTAAATAACTGTTATTAAGCACTTTTAATCTGAATTCTTTCTGTTCTGAACATAATGATTCACACAAAAATCTTGTCGAAATATTTAAAAAGAAAAAATTAGCTTTTCTACAACTCTTGTATAAATACTAAAACATAAATACACCATGACTTTTGAAGTACAATTTGGTTTAAAATTCACATAAATTGCAAAAACCAAAGCTACTTTGGTTTAAAGACTTGAAATGACTTGAAGCTCAAAGCAGAAGAGTTGGACTTGACTTGCACTTATGGGCCAGTGACTCGAGACTTGACTTGCACTTACCAGTATTTGCCTTGGGACTTGCCTCAGACTTGAGGTCAAAGATTTGAGACTTAGGCTATGTCCACACAACAACGCTCCAACATTTTTTGTGTGTGGGCTGAAAAAAGATTTGCGTCCACACACGCGTCGGTTGCTTGTCCACACAACAACACAACGCCGGCGTTGTCAGATTTCTCCACTCTGGAACCCGTTCTCAAAAAATTCAGTTTTTGCCCACCCAAAACGCCGGCTCTTTGTGCACGAAAGGCCAAAATGAATACAAACTTCACTGTTTCGACCAAACTACATCGTCGTGTGGACAGGCCTTTACTTGAGACTTGGTAAACAACGACTTGGTCCCACCTCTGGGAACTGCAGCAGTGAGCCTCATGTTGGTCTTAAAATGTTCATATTAACTCCCTCTACATGATCCAGGTGTGTTTATATTGAGCTATGTGGCCTTTAATATAAATCCTATTCATAAAATAGAGCCTGTCTCCACAGTGGCTCCTGTAACCATTAACATCGTGCGCTTTATTTGAGTGGAGCTGAACACTGTGGGTGACGTCACTCTCTCTGTTAATCAAGAGCATGTTCTACTTTTTAAAATGCGGCTCAGGCAGTGGGTCGAGTACAATATTTTCAAATATTTTTTGCAAATGGGTTAGTTGAAAACGTCGGTTGGGTTTGGGATGTTTATACATGGACTTATGCATGACTGGTGCTGGTGTCACAGCGCCCCCTTTAGGAAACACCATTCATGAAGTCTTGATTTCTACTTAGTGTAATGCAGATGTTTGTGTTGCAGTGTTCACTATAAGTTTATCTGCACATTTGAAAAAAATATATTGGCTGTGTTTCTGTTTTTGGTAAACGCTCGTGAGCCACCGACTAAAGCTTGATGAGCCGCATGTGGCTCGCAAGCTGCACATTGATTAGCCTTGGTATTAGGGGTGTGCAAAAATATTGAAATATCGATATATCGTTTCGCTTAATGTGATGATACAATATCGATATCGTGGGCTGCTGTATCGATATATCACCAAGAGTATTTTTTGGTAAATTTTACTAAATTATTTTGTTACAGCTACAGTTTTGGTGCTTGTTTAGCGCAAGGAAACTTTTTTATGCAACACATTTGACATTTGAGGATTAAAATGTTTGTGTTTCATTTGAACTTTGCACAGGAAGTGGTTTAACAAAGACTTTTATATCACAGACATGATTTAGACTTTATTTTTATTGTACTGTATCAAATCAATTTGTAATATATCGTATTGAATTGAAAGGGCAGTGTATCGAGATATGTATAGTATCGTGGCCTATGTATCGAGGTATGTATCGTATCGGCAAATTCTTCACGATACCCAGCCCTACTTGGTATAGATTATAAGTTAAGGTGTTTCTTACTTGCTGACATTCTACACCTTCCCTGGGGATTCCAGCTGAAACTCTCTGTAAAGCTCAACTTGCCTCTTCCAGAGATGTTCAGAGATGTTCATTAATGTGCACTGTACAAATAAACTAAAACATAAAGAAGATAAATGTAAAGAGGATTTATCTTAATGAGAATAAATTAAAATCAAACACGGGCCCTTTAAAGGTTGTATGGAGGATTTTTTTTTTGTTTTTTTTGTTTCAAGTTGTCAATGATAGCATTATAGAGGTGCAGTAGCCTTGTAATTATGATGACCAAAAAAAAGAATAAAAATTCATCAACTCTGGACGTGGTGGGGCTAAACATTTGCCAATAGATAACGACATTGCCTCGTTATCTGTTAGCTGACAGGCTGTCAATCAAACTCCCTACGTTTCTAGCGTAACTGACTGCCTGCGCGCCGCCGGTACGTGGTTTACGTACGCCTGTCACGCAGTCCACAGACGCAAGACGCACAGACGCTGTTTACTCCACCAACGCAACAGTTCTTAGCGGCTTTTTTTTGACCTATATCTTCCTCGCAGTTAGCACAAAGTTTGTTGCAATGGCGACAAGAATCCAGGAGCAGTTCGCCGCAAAAGAAAGTCCGTTTTTGAGGTCGCTGAAAGAAGAAGACAAGGGGAAAAGCAGCGAAGCCAACTAAGGTGATTCTTGTAGATTCATTCCAGCGATGGCGCGACTGAAGCAGACGCAGGGTCTAAAGACTGACGCACTGGTCGCCAAATTACTCCTGGACAGGTAACTTCTGCTTATTATGAAAACGTACTTATTTCCAAGAGCTAGTCAAACGTTTTTCAGGACACGAAAGCGATATCCTATGTCTGAAAACGTAATTTTCAAGGCAAAGAAAGAGTCCGCTTGCTGCTGCGTTTGTAGCTAGTTCATTCGCACTGAAATCTTCCGCGCAACCTTCTCTGCTCCCCTTTCCTACTCCTCTCCCCGCTGCCCGTTCCGCTCTTCCCCCTTCTCCTCACTTCTACGGGCACGGAATCTCCGCGCACCGCTCCCCTCTCCTCTCTCCTCTCTCTCCTCCTCTCTCCTGCTCCGCTCTTCTCCTGCTCCTCACTTCTCGTCCGCGAACGAAATGTCCGCACACCCGCTCCCCCGCTCCTCACTTCTCCGCCTTGCCTAACCAACACTGTAGTTAGTTGTTTACAAGTCATGTGCAGCACACCGGCTGTAAACAAACCTGTTTCTGGCGTAGTGAGGAGGCGGGAGAAGCTTTCTACGTAGGGAGCTGTAGGGGAGGGGGGTGGTTTCACGCATGCGCAACATTTGAAAAAGGACAAACAGTCGCTGGATTTCTCGTTCCTTGGAAAATCCTCTATACAACCTTTAAATATCTTTGCAAGAAATACAATTAAACCAAGAAAAGTTTGAAGTGTCACGATTAAAAAAAACAACAACAAAAACCAAAGTACATTTATCTTAACACCATTTGCGTTTGGTTTGAGCGAGACATTAGCATAAGACAGATAAGCACTATTGTTCTAAACACCGTTCTCGTCTCTCCACAGGGGGCGCCCAAAGTAAACGCACTCTGTGTATTTCCAGTTTTTGCGTATTCCACACTTTGAGCTAAAAATACGGTTAATGACATCCCCTAAGAACGGGGCCGCTTTGTGGATCCGTTAAACACGACGCGGGTTTTATCGGGCTTTGAAAATCATATTAATGCAGGTAATGCGTGACCTTGTAATGTCCTCTAACTGAAGAGCGCGTTTCATTATGGGCTGTGTACAAAACAGGACGCGTGGGGCATGTTTTCAAGTATAAATAGCACCATTGAGAGCTTCACAACAGCCTTCTGAGCACAGGCGCACGGGTGAAGTCTCGGACGGGGAATAAAGGCAACGTGGAGCTACGGAAAAGTGATTGGAGGAAGCATTCGTGTCAATAAAATATTTTTGCCAAATTACTAACTACTTCTAATACAAGTCCCTGAATATGACAGGTTAAAAAGTAGAAATGAGAAGGTTAATGAAGCTCTGCTGAGACGTCTTACTTTGGCGATGTGTGAATCAATACAAAAGAATTGATACTTCAGCTGCTTAATGATGAAATTCTCTTATGTAAAACAATATTATGAAAGAACCGCTCTTTGTGCTGAATCTCAAGAGCTCTTCAGAACTAATTCATTTTCGTTCTTCAGCTCCAGTGGTATTAAAAAGATAGAAAATGTAATGTATATTAAAGGCAAGTAAATGCTCGCTGTAAATGGTGCGATGAGAAGCGCTGGTATTAATCTGTGTGTCATTGGTTCATTCGTTTTTAAATATAAAAACAAAAATAAGGAAACGAAAAAACAACTATTTTCTTCATTATTTGTCTACAAAACCAAAATGAAAAAAAGGATAACAATTGTTTTTTTTTCAGTTTTAGATTTTGTGTTTATGGAACACAATGGATAAAACAAAGAACGTTTCCATGACTTGGAACCAGGACTGAACCAGGACTAAACCAGGTCTGGGACCAGACTGGAACCAGCCAGGGACTGAGACCAGGACCAGACCAGAACTGAGACGAGGACTGAAACCGGGAACAGGAACAGGACTAATACCGGGACTGAGACCAGGACCAGACCGGGACTGAGACCGAGACTGAGACCGGGACTGAGGCCAGGACCAGACAAGGACCAGACCGTGACGAGACCAGGGACAAGACCAGGACTGAGACAGACCAGACCGGTACTGAGACCGGGACCAAACCAGGACTGAGACTGGGACCAGACTGGGACTGGGACTGAGACCGGGATCAAACCGGGACTGAGACTGGGACCAGACCAGGACCAGACCGGGACTGAGACCGGGACCACACCAGGACCAGACCGGGACTGAGACCAAGACCAGACCAGGACTGAGACTGGGGCCAGACCGAGACCATACTGGGACTGAGACCAAGACCAGACCAGGACTGAGACCAGGACTGATACCAGGACGAGATCGGGACAAGACCAGGACTGAGACCGACAAGACCGATACTGAGACCAGGACCAGACCGAGGCTAAGACCGGGACCAGGCTGGGACAAGGACCAGGGACAAGGACCAGGACTGAAAACGGTTTAGTCCTAGTTTAGTCCTGGTTCAGTCCATCATCGCAGTTTAAGTCACGGAAACGGGAAACAGTTGTTATCTGTTTTTTTTTTTCATTTTGGTTTTGGAGACAAATAATGAAGAAAACAGTTGCTTTTTTTGTTTGTTTGTTTTCTTATTTTTGGTTTTATATTGAAAAACAAATAAACAAATGATTCATGGATTGGTATCAAAAGAAAAAAGAAAAAAAACCTTCATGTGTGTATTTGTTCTGTCAGACATCTTCACTGATTGGTTATTTATGTGGCCGTGGTTTATCTGCTTCCTTGCTGGTACGGAGCAAAAAAAAAAAAAAAAAAGGATGGTTTTGAGTCACAGCGGGCGGAAATGGTGAGAAAATACAAACATCTGTACGACACGACGCTCAGTGACTATAAAGACGCCAAATGGTAAGAAATTCATGTAGGGAGATCGTGGACATTTTAGATTCAGATGAAAATCAGTGTAGAAAAGTCTGGTGTAATCTCTGTGACTAGTTTGCAAAAGCCAAATGGGAGGTCACCAAAAAAAAAAAAAAAAAGGAACAGTCAGGCTGGAGGACGAAAAGAAATCTCCTCACTATAAACCTCCCTGTAGTGACTGGACTCCTTCATCGAACACAGAGAAACGTCACCAATATGACTCCTCCTCAAGTCAAACGGAGGGAAGATCAAATCAAATCAAATCAAACTTTATTTATAAAGCGCTTTTCATACAAAACTGTAACACAAAGTGCTTTACAGTGATTAAAAACAATCCCACATTTCCATCCACCCACCAACCCAACCTCCACACCTGCCCGACCTCACACAACCAGACAACCCAAACACACACACACACACTCACACACACAACACACACACACACAAACATGGTAAAATACATAAAACAACACATAGTAAGATGTGAGGCTGAATACAGGTGAACCAGTTGAGAAAAGCACCATCAGAGGAGCCGTCTACACCGGGAGCAGAGAGCCGTCTGCACCGGGAGCAGAGAGCCGTCTGCACCGGGAGCAGAGAGCCGTCTACACCGGGAGCAGAGAGACGTGTACACCGGGAGCAGAGAGCCGTCTGCACCGGGAGCAGAGAGACGTCTGCACCGGGAGCAGAGAGACGTCTGCACCGGGAGCAGAGAGACGTGTACACCGGGAGCAGAGAGACGTCTGCACCGGGAGCAGAGAGACGTCTGCACCGGGAGCAGAGAGACGTCTGCACCGGGAGCAGAGAGACGTCTACACCGGGAGCAGAGAGACGTCCGCACCGGGAGCAGAGAGACGTCCGCACGGGAGCAGAGAGACGTGCACCGGAGCAGAGAGACGTCCGCACCGGAGCAGAGAGACGTCTGCACCGGGAGCAGAGAGACGTCTGCACCGGGAGCAGAGAGACGTCTGCACCGGGAGCAGAGAGACGTCTGCACCGGGAGCAGAGAGACGTCTGCACCGGGAGCAGAGAGACGTCTGCACCGGGAGCAGAGAGACGTCTGCACCGGGAGCAGAGAGACGTCCGCACCGGGAGCAGAGACGTGTGCCACCGGGAGCAGAGAGACGTCGCACCGGAGCAGAGAGAGACGTCTGCACCGGGAGCAGAGAGACGTCCGCCGCCACCAGGGCACCCAGGGCCCAGGGGAGAGATGAAGCCCAAACACCAGCTCTCCACCAGGAGCCCACGGGACAGATCCAATAGCCACAGCCGACCTCTGCTCCTGATGCAGAGGCTCCTACAGAGGAAACACTGGAAATCCTAAAAATATGCCTAAAATAAATAAATATAATAAAATATATACACCAGGAACTAGTAAAAGTATAAGATTTCAATCAAAAGCTAAACTAAAAAGGTGGGTCTTGAGCCTACTCTTAAAAACATGAACGTCACACAGCCCACAGCCCAATAGCCAGTTCAATCCATGGAGAAGCCGTAGAAATGGTCGACTCTTATAAGTACTTGGGAACTGTGTTTGATTCCTCTTTAAGGTTCGATAAGAACACTGAGCACATCGTCAAACGAGGACAGCAGCGGGTTCACTTGATGCGGAAGCTTTGCTCTTTTAATGTATCATCTTATATTTTAAATAATTTTTATCATTCTTTTATTGAAAGTTTGCTGACCTTTTCTTTTATCTGTTGGTTTTATGGATTATCTGTGAAAGACAAAAACAGTCTGAACCAGATTGTAAAAGTTTGCGGCAAAATCAGTGGTGTTCAGATGGAGGATTTGGCCTCTGTGTGGAGACATCGGATGTTACAAAAGATTGAGCCAGTCTAACCATGTTCTGCACTCACAGTTCATGAAAATGCCGTCTGAGAGGCGCTATGTCACCCCACAGCAAAAGACTAACCGCTACACCAAATCTTTTATTCCTTCTGCCATAAGGATTTTAAACGGAAAGTGAATTTGTTCCTGTGTCCCTGATGCACTGTGGTTTGAACGTCTAGTGTCTGTCTTTCTTTTTCTTTATTATTTATATTTATATATTGTGCGTGACCAGAGATGTGCGAACTGAATTGCCCTTTGGGATTAATAAAGTTGTTGATTGATTGATTGATTGATTGGTTCTCTTTGGCCCTGAGCTCCTCCGGCAGACAGTTCCATAGACGGAGGCCGTAGTACTGGAAAGACGCCTCTCCGTGAGTGTGTGTTCTGACTTTGGGAATGACCAGGAGCTGCTGCCGGAGGAGCGCAGGGTCCGCGAGGGTTCGTTGGGTAAAAGCAATTTTGAAAGATAAGAAGGCCCAAGACCATTAAGACATTTAAAAATCTGTAAAAGAACTTTAAAATCGATCCGGAAGATATTAATACTTTAGGAGTGAGGGGCGGGGCAGAGTGAGGGGGCGGGGCAGAGTGAGGGGGCGGGGCAGAGTGAGGGGCGGGGCAGAGTGAGGGGACGGGGCAGAGTGAGGGGGCGGGGCAGAGTGAGGGGGGGGCAGTTCAACAGCAGAACATCTTTTGAAGTATGAAATGTCAGAGCCCAAACAAACTTTGTTCTTGTTCTTTTCACCTCAAGAACAAGGTTTATGTAGCCAGTCTGGCGCCACCTAGTGTCTCCGATCAATTTCATTTCTCTCCAGCGACTAGGTCAGGAATCAGAATACACTAGACAGTTTGCAAAAACCCCAGAAACGTGAGTTCGGGCACCAACCAATCAGTGAAGAGCCATATATTCAGTGCTGTCAATGATTTCCGAGATCGAGGATTTAAAGCCGGAACAAAGAGAATGTTTGGTGAATTTCATCAAGGGGAAAGACGTTATTGTCCTTCTTCCTACAGGATTTGGGAAAAGCTTAATATACCAGTTAACCCGTTGGTCGGCACATTACATACGTCCAAATAACAGTGATTGGTTAAATGAAAAAAAGTACCCGCCTACAGTTGAGTGAACAAATTCTAATGCTGCAAGGTCAGACAGTTTGTACGAAGTGAAACCGGCTGATGAATCAGGCTAAGGTTTATTTTCTGATGAAGTATGAATAGGCCTTAATGAGCCAAAAGTGTGGCTGCAGACCTCCACCCAGAGGACCCTACCCCGCAGACCTCCACCAGGACGCACCTCCACCACCCTCATCGTTTCTATGACTTTACTTTAAAAACTACTTAACTTCACTTTCTATTAGTGGTTGTTAAACTCCATTATTAAAGATCATTAAAGGTGATGAAACTCATTTCAAACTCTTTAAAGCAGGGGTCTCCAACCTTTTTCCTCTGGTGAACTACTTTTACAAAATGAAAATGCCAAAGAGCTCCTCATTTTAGCGGTCACAAGAAATTTAGTAAATTTAAGAGCCACGGCCTTAGATGGGGTAAAGTTATATGTTTATACATTTATTTAATGCTCAACGTTAGTCATCAAAATCATACATTTATAATGGTAATAGCCTTTTAATCTATCCTATTTTTGTTATTCAACACAATATGGATCATTCTGAAATCCCTTGGTGAGCTTCTTGGTCGGGGGTGGAGAGTTCCTGGTAGCTCCTGAGATACAGGTTGGACACTCCTGATTTAAAGTAAAACACAAAGACATTTAATCATCAATAGATTTCATTTCTAGTTTAAAATGAACTAGCTTTGTGTTGTCTGACTGAAGGGAAAACTGTGGACTCTATTTACATTTAGGGACCTGTGGATGGAGGTGAGTCATGTGAGGGTCTTCTGGGTGGAGGTCTGCAGCCACGTCCTTCTCAAATGTGCAGTGCTCAAGGGCACATCTCCAGATCTTGAACTGCGCTTGGTCAGGACAGTGTTAGCTGAAGATTTTGTGCAAAAGAAGAAAAATGCACACCACAGTTCTTTGAAACTCCCACATTTTTATTTCAATGGCACCACAATGTGACGTTTTGGGTCCAGCCCTTCTCCAGACATGAAAGGTTCAGTTTCACACCAGTTTTATACACAGGCGCAGGTCTAGTCCCCTGAGTCTCCATGTAAACAGTCCCAAGGAAAGAGAAACGTGATTACAATTGTTGAATGGAATCTTTAGTACAAAACAGGTGTTCAGTCTGTTTTAAAGTGGTGTATTGGTTTACCACACAATTTATACACAGAAGAACATAATATTTGCATGATATTTACATATTATAGTCTTCTGTATATAAATTGTAAATACTGTAAATACTTTTGGTAAACCAATACACCAAAACAGATGTTCACGTACTAAAGATTCCATTCAACAATTGTCATAAAAAGGTGACTAGACCTGAGCCTTTGTATAAAACTGAACCTTTCATGTCTGAGGAAAGGCTTGACCTGAAATGTCACGTTGTGGTGTTCTTTCTTTTGCACATTTTTTGTTTTTAGACCAAGCACACAGTCACAGTTTTTGTTGGATGTGCATGTCTGTATCTACCAGGTTTTGCCCTTTACTTAGGGTTAGGTAGCCTGATTCATCAGCCGGTTTCACTTCGTAGAAACCGTCTGACCTCGCAGCATTAGGATTCGTTCACAAGATGATAGGCAGGTACTTTTTAAAATTTAACCAATGGCTGCTATTTGGTCGTGATGTATGTAATGCGCCCCTAATGGGACTAACTAGTATATGAAGCTTTTCCCAAATCCCGTAGGAAAAAGGACAATAACAAATTTCTCCTTGATCAAAGTCACCAAACATTCTCTTTGTTCTGGCTTTAAATCCTCAATCTCGGGAATAGTTGAAAACCAGTGTTGGGAGTAATGTGTTATAGAAGTAACAAATTATGTAATGCATTGCTTTTTGCTGTAACGTCGGAGACAGGCCCGCATAGACTGTCAGGTAAATGTGAGCGAAAGGACCGGCGCAGAACTCCACGCTCCACAGGGCTAACCGCGCCTTGCAGACACCCTGTTCCACGGACTCCGGGTTCTCTCAGGGGCAGTCTTAGATTCCAAGTTTTAGTCCAAGACTAGTCCTGGTTTGGTCCTGGTTTAGTCCTGGTATAGACCTGGGTCAGCTGTGGTTTAGACCTAGTTTAGACCTCGTTCAGTCCTGGTTCAGCTCTGGTTTAGTCCTAGTTTAGACCTAGTTTAGTCCTGGTTTAGTCCTCGGTTCAGTCCTGGTTTAGTCCTGGTTTAGTCCATATATGGTGCAAAAGTTCAGCATCTTCACAGTCATTTTGGTGAGAGTAACTTAAAAGTGCTGTAATAGTCATGTAATGCCTTACATTTTAAATGCAGTAATATTGTAATGTAACTAATTACTTTGAAATGACAGTGTAGCAGCTTGTTGACCAACCTTAGAGCCGCTCGGGAAGATCAGAGTGGGTCCTGGGGTTGTAGTTTGTGACGCGCACATGAAGGCTATTGCAAACTAATACGCTCGGATCCAGAATGCATTTTGTATATTATTTATTTTGTCAAGCTTTCTGACACTAGGCAACACATTTCATTCCAAAATACCTTGATAGTTTTGAGATTCCCATGTATCTTGCACAGATTCAAGACGCCCCGAGCCAGTCCAGCTTGTCCAAGTATTTACAATCTTTTCTTTCGGAACCATAATTTTTGTCCAGGCCAGTTTCATTAGTTTGCTTTTTTTAAAAATAATTCTGTTGAACCACAGGTGAAAAACAATGTCTGATTTACGTAGGACCATTTTCAGTAATTTTTAATATTATTATTGCTTTTCTCAGTTTCAAGTTATTTCAGTGACCATTGTTGATTTTTCTTTCATCATAAGAGGGGTACCAACAATTTTGTCCACGACTGTATTTGATGTGAAATGCAGAAAGCAGTCAACGGAGCTTTGGACTGATAGTGTATGTTCTGTGTTGATGACGGACGCAGGAGTACCTAGAGCAAAGCCACCCACACACAGGGAGAACATGCAACAATCGCATGACATGATCAGAATGTTTAGAGCTCTGGACTAAATATGCAGAATTACTCAAACATACACGAATTAAAATCTGCAAAAAGCTACATGGCAAAAACGGCGGCTCTCTCTTTGTAATTCTCAGGCTCTTCATTTCGTCTCTTCTACTGCAGGCCTCGATGAGCTTCATTTGACTGGAGCTGACTGCTGTGGCGATGTCTCCCTTAAATCACTTCTTTATACAGTCAATGGTTATACTAGGGATGCAATGGTATTCAATAGTAGTAGTAGTAGTTGTAGTAGTAGTAGTAGTTTATTCGGTCATTTTGCAGCTCTACAAAACAAAACAAAACATAGACTACAACCCCCTTGGATCATGACCAAAAGCAGCGTATGAACAGCACGTTTACATTTACAGTTTCACTTATGACTTACTGTATATACAAGAGACAAAAGAGTCAGTCCACATGAAATCAGCCGCCCTCCACTATGAGCCATCTCAGATTTGGCTGAAAACATTCAAAAAAATTCTAAAATTACCAAATGAAAGAATCTCAAATTTTAGCTCAATCCCTTGAGTCGTTCCTGAGTTATGGCCCATTGAAATTTTAGGGCCATGCTCACTTTTTCTGAAGCCTTAATTTATAAGCATGTTTGAGAGACCAGAACTTCATAAAAATAGAGCTAGAAAGCTGAAAATGTGTATTATTGTAGATTCTTGGTCATAGATTCTGAATCTGTTGTCAAATATTGAGTATCTTTATTAAGGGGGGCGCTGTGGGCTCCCACAAACTCTTTCTTTCTTTCTCTTTCTTAAATTTTTGAGGTCCAAGATCTATTTAGTTCAAGCAAATATTTACAAACTAACTGTTGAACCTGAATATTTGAGAGAATGACCATTTCTGACAACAATCTCACACTTTTCTGAGCTTTCATGTGGATGGTGTAGAGTCCCAAATATGGTCATAGGCCAAATGTATATAATGTCTAATATATAATCAGAGTCGGCGTCAGAGCACATCTATTGGAGGGGCGTGGGTCACCAGCAGGGGGGGCAGTGCCATTTGAGAAATATTTTAAAGCGGTGGAGTCATACACAGCAGAAATGCTTCAAACACGTTTTTCTTTAACAGTATTAGGCTAATTATGTGTTGTTATTATTATTATTATCATTATTATTATATTATTATTATTATTATTAGCTGCAATAGTTGTTGAGGCTGTGTGGTAGACGATACGCACACAAGACAATAATAAAAGGTTGAGGTTTATTAAAAAATCAATAAGGCCACTGGTTGTAAACATTAAACAACAGCCTCGTCAAAAACACCTCTGAACAACATCACTGAAAGAAACAGTTGGGCAAGAAAGAGCCATGCATCGGGCAGCACCAGGGCTGTAGTGGGCGTGGTACGCGAGGGTACGCGAGGGTACGCCGCTCACACACGTCTCCTGATGTGAGATATAAAAAATAATAATAATTAAAAAAATGGTGGTATAATTTTCGGGAGGGGCACCAAGGCCAAAATTATAAATGAATACTTTGGTTACTAGTGTCTAAACTATATCAGAGCACAATGAACAGCCGCGCGAAAACTTCGTAACAACACAACGTAACACGCCGCTCACACCCAGACCAACAACGTCAGCAAAACTACAATAAGAGGCTACGATCACAACATGAACACACGGCATCAGCACTGCTCCTACAGCACATGACAGAACAACCGGAGCAGCTCCACCGCACCCACCAGCTCATTTATGCACTATTTAACTATAACACTATTTAACTATAACACTATTTACACTATAACACTATTAACACTATAACACTATTTAACTATAACACTATTTAACACTATTAACACTATTAACTACTATAACACTATTTAACACTATAACACTATTTTAACACTACTTAACACTACTTAACACTATAACTATTAACACTACTATTATAACACACTATAACACTATTAACACTATAACACTTTAACTATAACACTATTTATAACACTATTTAACTATAACACTATTAACACTATAACACTATTTAACTATTTAACTATAACACTATTTAACTATTTAACTATAACACTATTTAACTATAACACTATTTAACTATTTAACTATAACACTATTTAACTATAACACTATTTACACTATTTAACTATAACACTATTTAAACTATAACACTATTAAAACTATAACACTATTTAACTATAACACTATTTAACTATAACACTATTAACACTATTTAACTATAACACTATAACACTATTTAACTATAACACTATTTAACTATAACACTATTTAACACTATAACACTATTTAACTATAACACTATTTAACTATAACACTATTTAACTATAACACTATTTACACTATAACACTATTAACACTATAACACTATTTAACTATAACACTATTAACACTATAACACTATTTAACTATAACACTATTTAACTATAACACTATTTAACTATAACACTATTTAACTATAACACTATAACACTATTTTAAACTAACTATAACACTATTTTAACACTATTAACACTATTAACTATAACACTATTAACACTATAACACTATTTAACACTATATAACACTATTTAACACTATTTAACTATAACACTATTAACACTATAACACTATTTAACTATAACACTATTTCTCTGTTTCCTCTGTCCACTGTCCTATTGGTTCTGTCTCCAAAAGTCTATTGTCCAATATGAAGAGATGAAACTGGTCCAAGTCCCGGTCCAGTCTGGTCCGTGACGCGAGGTCCGGGAGCCGAGTGCACGAGCTGTTGTAAAACTAAAACTTAATCCCACTTGCTACTTAAATGTGAAAGTTCCACCAGTCCATATCAGCACTGGGACACCAGGTGGACTTCTGCCTCTGGAGCTTTAGGCTAAAGTAGCAGCTGCCGCTAATCGTGAAGCTGCTATGAGTTGACGCAGCAGGTTGACGTGACGTGATGTGAGTGACAGGACAGTTGTCCAATCAGACTACACTAAATAAACAGAGACTGTGATGTCATTGGTCTGGGCGCTAAAGTTTGTGCCCTCAACCCAACCTGACGTGAAATGCGTCAATCAAAATAATGTAAAAATAGTAATAATAACGGCCTGTGCTGGGGGGTGGGGCACCAGCACCTTGCCTGCCGACACCGTATATAATGCATAATATATATTTATGCACAGCGATAATGTACAATTTTTAATGTATTCATAAGGTGGAGGCTTTAATATAAGTCCTTTTGGGGCTTTTTGCCTCTTCCAGCACTTACTTTTTTATCTAGTGTGTGTGTGTGTGTGTGTTTTTTTTATTTTTTTATTGTTATATGTGCAAAATAAATGAAATAAATAAATAAATACACAAGGAGGGAGCAGATGATTATAGGCCTTGTACATCACTACTCCAGTCTGAGAAAACATTGTTCTTATTTTCACTCAGTAAAAATGCTGTAAATCATTGAACCAAATTAACTACAACACTTCACATTAAACTACAACTGTATCGAAATCAAACCGATATCGTGACCCATGTATCGAATCGCTGGAAAACTGTATTGTTGCGTTCTTACTTATAACCCTTAGATGTTACGTGGCATTTATTACAAACAGAACATATTTTAAAACAAAGTCGAGCACATCCTCGTCTCACTCAGCCCTCACATGCCCCTCACAAATGTCATGCTCCAAATCTTTGTCACTCAGTCTTGTGTTTAGTCTGTTGCCTTGCTCCCATGATGCACCGCAGGCCCACAGTCTCGTCCCCGAGCCACGCCCCCGCGGACCCGAGCTCACTCAGGTTGGAGGAGAGAGTCGGCGCGCGGCACGTTCGGGGAGCTGTTGTTCAAAGTTGAAAGTGGAGACGAAGGTCCCGAGAGGAAACACGCGCAAGTTACACGCTCTCGGAACAGCTCCCCGGCGAGGTGAGTGCTCCGAATATTCTGAAGGTTGTGATGAAGGAGCGAACACGAACAGGGTTGGGAGCAGAAAAAGGAGGGCTCGGCGAAGAAGTAAAAACACGCCACAACAGTCAAACTCGTCTCCATGGAAACGATCACGAACAAAGAAGGTGAACGCAGGTGCTTCTCGTAGCTGCGGCGCTGGGTTAAGCTGGGTAAATATACTGCGTCTCACAACTCTGAACATAATTGGAGAAATGAAGGAAATGACGGAATTAGAACTATGACAGCCTTTTTCAACCAGTGTGCTTTGAGGTATTGTCACGTGTGCCTTAAAAAATCTCCAATTTGATATAACAAACAAGCATTTCATTCAATATCATTTGGGTTTGTCCTTAGCAAACTTCTGCACTGAATAAGAAAGCTAAAAGGTGTAATTTAAAGGGCCCATCTCGTGCAAAATAACTCTTTTCACATTGTATCTTCTGCACATAAACAAGCACAATTTGGGTTTTGGAACATCCATTACACAATAGTTCTGAAATCTTACTGATTTCTTGGAGACAGTCACAGACCAGGAACTATGAAAGACCGACTATTGCTCCTCCCCCTGCCCGTCCGTCCTGAGAAAGCACAGGCTCCGCCCTCCAAACGTGACGTAGGTGACGAGTGAGCCGCCCTTCCTCCGCCCATCTCAGGGAGGGAGGGGGAGACAGAAGCAGAATTGGGCAAACTTGAATCCTATAATAATGTTCGATCAAATGAGGTCGTCATAATGTGTACAGGCGACACTAAACATCAGTGGTCATAATGACTGTGGTGTAATCGCCATTTTGTTCTCATGCAGAAGCATTGAAGACAACTCACTAGAATAAAATGATGCCCTAAGTCTGTTGTTATTATCAATGTAATATCGTAGTACTACGTAACTTCTGTCAAACTAAAGCAGGTAGAACAAGGGAGATGACATGCAGATTGAAATTATATGTCAGATAATCTTCAAAAATAAACGCTGCAGTTTGCTTTTAGTTCTCTTCAGCGGTTTACTCGCGGTAAACTTACAGATCTGGACCCTGGTATATGGGAACAGCATCCTTTTCCAAAATGTCACTTCTGCTTCGATGTAAATCCAGTTTTAAAATATCCGTAGTTCTTGAAGCGTCTTCGGTGAAGTGTTGCTCATAAACAAAAATATTCTTGGGGACCTTTCTGTCTGTGTCCCCAGAAATAAACTCCAGCCACTTTGAAGGCATGCTAAGTGGCTGGAATTTATTCCTGGCTTCTTCTGTCGGCATGACAAATAATTTCAACTTGCCATCGCAGCCAAATACATGAGGACATGGTTACAAAAAGTGTGTTTGAAGGGAAAAATAAGGAAGCGGTGGGGTGGAGGCGGTGGAGTGGGGGAGGGGTCGGGTGCGAAGCACTTTCTGCTACGTCAAACGCGTCATAGGTGTATCTGCCGTGTCATCGTTGTAGCAGCTTTACTTTGTTGTCACGTGGGAGGGAGGCAGAAATACACTGCAATTTGTTAAAAAAAAAAAAAAAACGCTGAATCACTCGTGACACACAAGGCCCACACATCACTTTTAGAAGGTAGAAAACTCTGACTTTGCATGAGATGGGCCCTTTAAAGGTCCTACATTACACAAAATGGATTCTTGTGAGATTTAAGTCATGTTATAATGCTGGTACCTCCTAAAAAACAGACCTGGAGTTGTATTTTGTTTCATTCACACATGTTTGAGTAACTCTATGTTATTAATCCATCTACATCTCCAAAGCTCAAAATGCTTTGTTCCACACTGTTATGTCATGCATTGGTAGTTTTCAAGTTAACAGATCCTTTTGTTCAGTAGAAATGTACTTTATATTTTATTACTTTACTTTATTATTTGTCAAATTTATTTTGACTTGTACATTTACATTTATATAATAATGTCTTATCTGACATATGTCTCTTGTTCTTTTTTGCTATTTATTTAGAATTTATTATTACATTTATATTTTTACTCTTTATTATTATATTATATTGTGATGTGTGAACTCCTATGGCCAAATATTTTCCCTTATGGATCAATAAAGTCTAAGTCTAAATAGGCAATTCCAGTTTAGCACTTCCTGTATTATCACGTGACATCACAAGGTGGAACAGAGTGTTTTTTGTGTGAAAGAAGAGATCAGCCAAAATCTGCGTGTGTTAAACATGTGTGAATGAAACAAAACACAACTCCAGGTCTGTTTGTGATGAGGAAACTACATTATAACAGAGATCAGAAAATATATATGGGTTCTTTAAAAACTTTTCTCTTACTAACGAACAGTGATTTGGTAATGTGCTGAATAATCATTTCAACCAAAAAAGTGTCCTCCAAACACTGTTCTATGATTTGCATTATGTTTCAATATGTATAAAATGCATCCATCCATTTTCGTCCACTTATCTGGGGCCGCCTTATGATGAGCACAACAACAAGGACAGTTACGTTGCCCGGATCGGCGTTACTGGGGCCTCACCCTGGAGCTGTGTCTGGGGTGGGTGCTCGACATCGAGTGTCTGGTGGCCGGGCCTTCCCCCACGAGGCACAGCTGAGCACAACCCAAAGAAGCGACGTGAGGCTGTCCTCCCGTGGACCCACCACCCACAGGAGCAGAGAGAGATGTATAAAATCATGGTTAAGAAACACACAATATACTGGATATTGCACAGAATTGTACATATTCAAATGTAGACTGTGACTAAGGCTGCGTTCAGACTGCAGCCTGAAGTGACCCAAATCCATTTTTTTTTGGCCCCTATGTGACCTGTATCTGATCTTTTAATGACAGTCTGAACCACACAGATCTGATTTTTTCAAATGTGACCCAGGACACTTGGATATGTGCTCCTGAAACTGATACATATCTGATCTTTTGACATGTGACTTCAGTCTGAACGGCCAAAGTGCATTCATCCGACCTACACGTTATCAACAAGACACAAACGTCACTATTCTGCGCTGAAGTCGGCGAAAATTGTTAATGAACTCCGTGTGACTGAAGTGAAGCACATCACCACTCACCACTCTTGGCTCCGTCTCCACATCCACACGTTCCTTTCAACAGACGTCGCTGCCGCTGTCCCACAAAACACCACGGCCAAAAAACCTCGTCCTTCTCAATCTCCTCCTTAAAACAAGTAAGTTGTTCATGTTCTGGCTCCGGTACGAGAGGAACTTTAAAATCTCCAGGTGCTCAATGCTCATCTCCATGTTTGGACAACTTCTGTAAACACAGAGACGCTCGCTGCGGTTGACGTCATCGTGTCTCCAGTGCACATGTGGGACACTTTCGGGCCGTTTAACGTTCACACAGGGGATCACATACAAGTCACATTTAATTGGAAATGTGAACGACCTCACAAAAACATCGAATTTCACAAAAAAATCTGAATTGAACGTTAAGCCCTGCAGTCTGAACGTAGCCTAAGATTTCTTTGAACCACTGTTAACAAGTGTAAACATACAATTTGTACAGTACATGCACCAGATACTGATGAAATACACTTTTAATTAACAGAGCAGATTTATAAGCACAATTTCATCTTGTAATTTTGTCAGTTTCGTCTTGTTTTATATTGTGATGTGTGAGCTACTGGGTCCAAATAATTCCCCTCGTGGATCAATAAAGTTTGTCTGAGTCTAAGTCTAAAAAACCCCAAACATATAATCTTTTAATAATATAACATTAACACTACATTATTTAAAGGTGCATTATGTAAGTTTCTGATCATATATATGTTATGATATCAAACCAAACCAGCGGTGCAAAGACCAGCTGTAGTTTTCAGTTACAAAATGTGGTGGCAGATTAAAGAAACTTGAAACAGCTCAGTGCCTTGTACCCCGAACACAGCGAGTTCATTTTTTATGTTTGGAGCAGTCAAAACATTTCTCACTTTCGTAAAACATTCCCAGCATCCTAATGATTTAGTTTGAAGTGATTTTCACAAGGCACAGACGCCAGAGCAGAGTTTTACCATCGAGGTAACGCTGACAACTCGTATGCAACATGTAAGAGCTCAGCAGCGTTACAAGATCAAAACAAGATCTTTAGCTTTAATGTGCGTTCACACCAGAGCGTCAAAAAACGACCTCGACGCCTCTGTTTGGACGCCTTTGCATTTGAGTTTAGTGCGTCCGTTGCCCTGGAAATAAGTGCTCGGTCAGGCTCTTTTCCCAAAACGATGGCAGATCAGACTGACAGACTTTAGTGCTTTTATTACCTAAAACCCTCAGCGGAGAAAATGGAGTGGAGTCCCGAGTCTAGTTCCACTCTAGTCCCAGTTTAGTCCCCAGTTTAGTCCCAGTTTAATCCCCGTCTAGTCCCGCTCTAGTTCTGCTCTAATCCCGGTCTAGTCCCGGTATAATCCCGGTCTAGTCCCGCTCTAGTCCGGGTCTAGTCCCAGTCTAGTCCCCGTCTAGTCGGTCAGTCCCGGTCTAGTCCGGTCTAGTCCGGTCTAGTCCGTCTAGTCCCGGTCTAGTCCCGGTCTAGTGGTCTAGTCCGGTCTAGTCCCTAGTCAACGTCTAGTCTTGTTTAGTCCCGGTCTAGTCCGGTCTAGTTCTAGTCCTAGGTCTAGTCCCGGTCTAGTCCGGTCTAGTCCTGGTCTAGTCCCGGTTTAGTCAACGTCTAGTCCTTGTTTAGTCCTTGTCTAGTCCTGATTTAGTCTAGTCCGGTCTAGTCCTTGTTTAGTCCCGGTCTAGTCCTTGTTTAGTCCCGGTCTAGTCCCAGTCTAGTCCCGGTCTAGTCCCAGTCTAGTCCTTGTTTAGTCCCGGTCTAGTCCCGGTTTAGTCCTGGTCCAGTTCTGGTGTAGTCCTGTCGATCCACTCAGTGATTGTGGCGTTTATATTTATGCTCCACTAACTTTACATAGAAACTTTGACGCTCTGGTGTGAACCTCCTTTAGTGTTCGATGCAGACACACAGTGCTCTCTTTGAGTTTATTTATCAGGGACAATGCTCATAAAAACACTGGCCTACACAAACAGGTCATCGCTAAATTGTTACATGCCAATAAAATACACTGGATATTAATGCAATCACTCAGTTTGACCTCAGGAGCAACTTTTATTGCATCTCTGTCCTGGGACAAAGCTTCTTTGACTTGAATCCCATGAAAAGCTGCTGGTATAGAGCGTTTAATAGACATTATTTCTAAAGCCTTCACCTTAACAGGATGCTGTGTGTTTCCTGTTCCTCCGAGCGCAGACAGAGGAGGCTGTGTCCTTGAGCGGCCGCTGTATCGGCTCGGTGGAGGAAACACTCCGATGAGATGGTGTGTGACAGGAGCAGAGTGCTGACTCCAGGCCTCACACCTCCTGTTCACGTCAGGTTAGCACTAACGGAGCTAGCACCTGCTAACGCGCAGAGACATGCTCTAGCACGCATCTACACCAAGGTCACCTGAGGCGTGCGGCGGGACACTGATCATATGTTTGCTTAATGTGCTCTATGTAAACAGGAGACGCACACGCTGACAAATTATACACCATTTTAACATGTTTCATATGAATCCTAAAAGATTTGTATATGACAGTGAAAACACTTACAAGATCTTTGGTCAATATGTGCAGCATGAAACATATAAAACTTTGTAACCTGCAAGAGCTGAAAATGACACTAATCCCACACACAATGTCCTCACAAGTGTTGGACAAAGGTCATTTATTTCACAGAAAAACAAGTGAAATGATGATTGTTTCCTTAAACTTGATTACTGTGTGTGTGTGTGTGTGAGAGTGAGAATGAAAATGATCACAGTGTGTGTTTGTGTGTGTGTGTGTGTCTCTGTGTGTGTGTGTGTGGGGGGGGTACGTGTGGGGGTGTACATGTGCATGGGTGTGTGTGTGTCTGTATGTGTGTGTGTCTGTGTGCTGTGTGTGTGTGTGTGTGTGTGTGTGTGTGTGTCTGTGTGTGTGTGTGTGTGTGTGTGTGTGTGTGTGTCTGTGTGTGTGTGTGTGTGTCTGTGTGTGTGTGTGTGTGTGTGTGTGTGTGTCTGTGTGTGTGTGTGTGTGTGTGTGTGTGTGTGTGTGTGTGTGTGTGTGTGTGTGTGTGTGTGTGTGTGTCTGTGTGTGTGTGTGTGTCTGTGTGTGTCTGTGTGTGTGTCTGTGTGTGTGTGTGTGTGTGTGTGTCTGTGTGTGTGTGTGTGTGTGTGTGTGTGTGTGTGTGTGTGTCTGTGTGTGTGTGTGTCTGTGTGTGTGTGTGTCTGTGTGTGTGTGTGTGTCTGTGTGTGTGTGTGTGTCTGTGTGTGTGTGTGATTTTAACAGTTTTTTCTGCAACATATAATTAAAGAACACAAACATTACATGGAACATACACAGAAAATGTAGTTGATCATGCACATTAGCTGTAAATGTCATGCAAAATGTTCACTTTATCTTTACTAGTTTTTCATAATATAGTTGTATGAGAAAAATGTAAAAGGGGGAAACTTTCAGGAGTAAAACACACATGACACATATGAACCTTATATAAAGATTTACTACAAACACAGTGGTAAATTATTATATTTTTTCCAGTTTTTTTTCCATATGGGGTATTTTAAAGCAAACCTGTTCTGCAAAATGGACTTGCCTTGAAAATGCTTAATAAATACATTTTACAAGTTGTCCTTCTCGATATTTCAATGACAGCCGCAAAAGTCCGAATATAAAAGTCTGGTGTTTCTCAGTCCACTCACAGTTAAAGTTTGTCGGGGATTGTGACTGTGCTCCAGCAGCTCTGTTTGACCTGAACAAAAGGGACTCGGAGACCAAAGAGCAGAGGATTATCTGTCAGTCTGCACACACAAGCCCACCAAGAGAAGAAACAAAAACTCAAGCTGTCTTACCACAAATTATTATTATGGATGGACAAAGTCTGGACTTCAGTGACACTGAAACCATCCTGTCGGGTTTCAGAAAAAAAGAATAATTCTAACTGGAACTGATGCTGAGCCTGACGACAGCGACACAGAAGAGGAAGCGACGCTCTGTTTACCTCCGGAGGTCACGGAGTTGCTCAGAAGTGACACAGAGGATGAAGAATTGAATGGATTTAGTGATTTGGAGTGAGATGGAGAGTTTGGTAAACTTGTTCTGTTGTTTATGTTATAGTTTATCTGAAGAACTGTTCGTATGTGACGTTAACAGTCTGTTGTTCTCTCTTCTTTTGTTTTTACTACAACTTGACTTTACACAGAAAATGTTGGGTCCTAGTCTCTGATTTTATAAAATACATTTCTCCCAAAAAGTGCGATTTATGAATGTTTTTTTCTTCTTCATTACACATTTTTTGGCTGGTGTAACTTATACTCCAGAGAGACTTATAGCCTGAAAAATACAGTATATGTAACTACCCACCTCTGGGTACTACAGAACATTATTACTCCAGGAGAAACACAAAGTAGAAGTCCAAGAAATCAAAGATTGATAATGGCTTCCAAATAGCATCTGAAATGTACCGATTTCATTGTCCAGATGCCTTCAAAACCTTTTCTACTACCTACTCACGTACAAGTAAATATATTTGAGGGAACTACTACTCAAGTAACAGTAACTGTTAAAGTAACTGTGTAAAAATAACCCCTCAAAAGATTTATAATTTGAAGTTAATGATTGGAAGGGAGAAACATTAGATAGACTAAATTTACTCACAGCGGGAAGAGGAACCACAACTGTTAGTAAAATCTAGAGTACTAGTGTAGTAACAGATCATCCTATGTCCTGTCAATCGTCATATCATCTTTGCACTGTTTTTCCTTTTGACCTCCTGTATATAAATCATGATGTTTAACAGAAACCTCCCACAGACCAAGAGCTTACACAAAATGTTGGCCTTGGACGGCTCAGGGATCCAAATTGTTGATCATTACAAGTACCTCGGTGTATGTCTTGATTCTTCATTTAAAGGTTGTATGGAGGATTTTTTTTGTTTTTGTTTCAAAGTGTCAATGAAAGTTTAAAATACCATTACAGAGATGCAGCAGCCTTGTAATTATGATGACCAAAAAAAAGAATGAAAATCTATCAACTGTGGATGTAGTGAGGCCAGATAAACATCAGCCAATAGAAAACGAGGCTGTCTCATTTTCTATTGGCTGTTAGGTTGTCAATCAAACTCCCTACGTTTCTAGTGTAACTGACTCGCCGGCGCGCGGGGATTACGTGGTTTATGCGGCGGTTCTTAGAGGCTTTTACAAACTGTCACTTCCTCGCAGTTCGCACAAAGTTTTCTTGCGAGAATCCACGACCAGTTCGCCGCAAAAGAAAGTCAATTTTTGAGATCGCTGAAAGAAGAAGAGAAGAGCTGTAAACGTGATTTCTAGAGCAAGGAGGCGGGAGGAGGTGTTTCTAGTGAGGGAGCTGTGGAGGAGGGAGGTGGTGTCACGCATGCACAGTTGAAAAAGGACTGTCGCTGTATTTCTCGTTCCTTAAAAAATCCTCTATACAACCTTTAATTCTGACACATTCACAGTCTGCTCGCTAAAGCCAAACTAAGAAAACTACAGTCCTCCCGATCTTTGACTGTGGAGACCTAGTGTACAGATCTGCATCACAAACACTGCTCCATAAGCTCCATGTGATTTATCGTGCAGCCATGTGCTTTGTCTTAGGTGCATGTTCACCACCATCACAGTGCACTTTTACTCCCTGCTGAAGTGTCCCTCTGTCCACACCCGCACACAAACACACTGGGTATCGTTCATTATTCCTCCATCAGCTCACTCCTGCACATCCACAGCTCCAGACACACACTGTGCTCCAACACACACATGACCCTGGTCGTTCCTAAAGCTTTGAGCCGCTCCTCATTTCAGTTCTGCAGCAAGTGACTGGAACCACCTTCAACACACTTTCAATTTTTATATTTACATTTTTATCTCCATCCAGAGTATCCAGGAGCATTGCACAGGCTTTTAACACTTTTACATTATTAATCTTCAAATGTTTCACTGTCTCATGTTTCTGTTCACTGGTTCATGTTGTGGTTGATGTGTTTGTGTGTGATTCTGTTTCATTCTGCCTCTTGGTCAGGTCATCATTCAAAATGTTCTCAATTGGTAAAATATTGAATAAATATAGATATGAATCAATATAGCTGAGATATATTTTTATTACATACATATTTCTATATTAAACTGTATTGTTATTTGTACATACATATATATAATTATGTGTTATTTGACACCAGTCTCTTGCTGTTTTGCTGCTTATTTAGAATTTATTATTACCAGTTATATTTTTTCTCTTTGACAAGTCTCTGTTTTTTTGTTTGTCTGTTGTTTTTTTTTTTCATTGTGGATCAATGAAGTTTGTTTAAAGCTAAGTACTGTTACACTGTACTGTATATTACTCAAGTAAAAGTACTGTTACACTGTACTGTATATTACTCAAGTAAAAGTACTGTTACACTGTACTGTATATTACTCAAGTAAAAGTACTGTTACACTGTACTGTATATTACTCAAGTAAGAGTACTGTTACACTGTACAGTGCATTACTCAAGTAAAAGTACTGTTACACTGTACAGTGCATTACTCAAGTAGGAGTACTATTACACTGTAGTATATATTACAAGTAGGAGTAAAAATACAAGCAGCTACCTGTGTCTGCTTGAAAACAATCAACAAAAAAGGCATCAGCACTTAAAGCCAAACAACCACAGACACATGAAGCAGACAGTGTGGACAGTTGTAGACAGTGTGGACAGTTGTAGACAGTGTGGACAGTGTAGACAGTGTGGACAGTTGTAGACAGTGTAGACAGTGTGGACAGTTGTAGACAGTGTGGACAGTGTGGACAGTTGTACTTTGCATTACTTTGTGTGCACTTTGAATTACTTTGTGTACGAATTGTGCTATACAAATAAACTTGCCTTGCCTTGCCTTGCCTTGTAGACAGACAGTGTAGACAGTGTGGACATTGTAGACAGTGTAGACAGTGTAGACAGTGTGGACAGTTGTAGACAGTGTGGACAGTTGTAGACAGTGTAGACAGTGTAGACAGTTGTAGACAGTTGTAGACAGTGTGGACAGTTGTAGACAGTGTAGACAGTGTAGACAGTTGTAGACAGTAGACAGTGTAGACAGTGTGGACAGTGTAGACAGTGTGGACAGTTGTAGACAGTGTAGACAGTGTGTAGACAGTGTAGACAGACAGTGTAGACAGTGTGGACAGTGTGGACAGTTGTAGACAGTGTGGACAGTTGTAGACAGTGTGGACAGTTGTAGACAGTTGTAGACAGTGTAGACAGTGTGGACAGTGTAGACAGTGTAGACAGTTGTAGACAGTGTAGACAGTGTGACAGTGTGGACAGTGTGGACAGTGTGGACAGTGTGGACAGTTGTAGACAGTTGTAGACAGTGTAGACAGTGTAGACAGTGTGGACAGTTGTAGACAGTTGTAGACAGTTGTAGACAGTGTAGACAGTGTAGACAGTGTGGACAGTGTGGACAGTGTGGACAGTGTGGACAGTTGTAGACAGTGTAGACAGTTGTAGACAGTTGTAGACAGTTGTAGACAGTTGTAGACAGTGTGGACAGTGTGGACAGTGTGGACAGTGTGGACAGTTGTAGACAGTGTAGACAGTTGTAGACAGTGTAGACAGTGTGGACAGTTGTGGACAGTGTGGACAGTGTAGACAGTGTAGACAGTTGTAGACAGTGTAGACAGTGTAGACAGTTGTGGACAGTGTAGACAGTGTAGACAGTGTGGACAGTGTGGACAGTGTAGACAGTGTGTAGACAGTTGTAGACAGTGTAGACAGTGTGGACAGTGTGGACAGTTGTAGACAGTTGTAGACAGTGTAGACAGTGTAGACAGTGTGGACAGTGTGGACAGTGTGGACAGTTGTAGACAGTGTGGACAGTGTAGACAGTTGTAGACAGTGTAGACAGTGTGGACAGTTGTAGACAGTTGTAGACAGTGTAGACAGTGTGGACAGTGTGGACGTGTGGACAGTGTGGACAGTGTGGACAGTGTAGACAGTTGTAGACAGTGTAGACAGTGTAGACAGTTGTAGACAGTGTAGACAGTTGTAGACAGTGTAGACAGTGTGTAGACAGTTGTAGACAGTGTGTAGACAGTGTAGACAGTGTAGACAGTGTAGACAGTGTAGACAGTTGTAGACAGTTGTAGACAGTGTAGACAGTTGTAGACAGTTGTAGACAGTGTAGACAGTGTGGACAGTGTGGACAGGTGGACAGTTGTAGACAGTGTGGACAGTGTGGACAGTGTGGACAGTTGTAGACAGTGTAGACAGTTGTAGACAGTTGTAGACAGTTGTAGACAGTTGTAGACAGTGTGGACAGTGTGGACAGTGTGGACAGTTGTAGACAGTGTAGACAGTGTGTGGACAGTTGTAGACAGTTGTAGACAGTTGTAGACAGTGTAGACAGTGTGGACAGTGTGGACAGTGTAGACAGTTGTAGACAGTGTAGACAGTGTGGACAGTTGTAGACAGTTGTAGACAGTTGTAGACAGTTGTAGACAGTGTAGACAGTGTGGACAGTGTGGACAGTTGTAGACAGTGTAGACAGTTGTAGACAGTTGTAGACAGTGTGGACAGTTGTAGACAGTGTAGACAGTGTGGACAGTGTGGACAGTGTGGACAGTGTAGACAGTTGTAGACAGTTGTAGACAGTGTGGACAGTGTGGACAGTTGTAGACAGTGTAGACAGTGTAGACAGTTGTAGACAGTTGTAGACAGTTGTAGACAGTGTAGACAGTGTAGACAGTGTGACAGTTGTAGACAGTGTAGACAGTGTGGACAGTGTGGACAGTGTGGACAGTGTAGACAGTGTGGACAGTGTGGACAGTGTGGACAGTTGTAGACAGTTGTAGACAGTTGTAGACAGTTGTAGACAGTTGTAGACAGTGTAGACAGTGTGGACAGTTGTAGACAGTGTAGACAGTGTTGTAGACAGTTGTAGACAGTGTAGACAGTGTAGACAGTTGTAGACAGTGTGACAGTGTAGACAGTGTGGACAGTGTGGACAGTGTGGACAGTTGTAGACAGTGTAGACAGTTGTAGACAGTTGTAGACAGTGTAGACAGTGTGGACAGTGTGGACAGTTGTGGACAGTGTGGACAGTGTAGACAGTGTAGACAGTGTAGACAGTTGTGGACAGTGTGGACAGTTGTAGACAGTGTAGACAGTTGTAGACAGTGTAGACAGTTGTAGACAGTGTGGACAGTTGTAGACAGTTTGTAGACAGTGTGGACAGTGTGGACAGTTGTAGACAGTGTAGACAGTGTGGACAGTGTGGACAGTTGTAGACAGTGTGGACAGTTGTAGACAGTGTAGACAGTGTGGACAGTTGTGGACAGTGTAGACAGTGTGGACAGTTGTAGACAGTGTAGACAGTGTAGACAGTTGTAGACAGTGTAGACAGTTGTAGACAGTGTGTAGACAGTGTAGACAGTGTGGACAGTGTGTAGACAGTGTGGACAGTGTGGACAGTGTAGACAGTGTAGACAGTTGTAGACAGTTGTGGACAGTTGTAGACAGTGGACAGTTGTAGACAGTTGTAGACAGTTGTAGACAGTTGTAGACAGACAGTGTGACAGTGTAGACAGTGTGGACACAGTTGTGGACAGTTGTAGACAGTGTGTAGACAGTGTTGTAGACATGTAGACAGTGTAGACAGTTGTAGACAGTGTGGACAGTTGTAGACAGTGTGGACAGTGTGGACAGTTGTAGACAGTGTGACAGTTGTAGACAGTGTAGACAGTTGTAGACAGTGTGGACAGTTGTAGACAGTGTAGACAGTTGTAGACAGTGTGGACAGTTGTAGACAGTGTGGACAGTTGTAGACAGTGTAGACAGTGTGGACAGTGTGTAGACAGTGTGGACAGTGTGGACAGTTGTGTGGACAGTGTAGACAGTTGTAGACAGTTGTAGACAGTGTGGACAGTTGTAGACAGTGTGTAGACAGTGTAGACAGTGTAGACAGTGTGGACAGTTGTAGACAGTGTGGACAGTTGTAGACAGTGTGGACAGTGTGGACAGTGACAGTGTAGACAGTTGTAGACAGTTGTAGACAGTGTAGACAGTGTAGACAGTTGTAGACAGTGTGGACAGTTGTAGACAGTGTAGACAGTGTGGACAGTTGTAGACAGTTGTAGACAGTGTAGACAGTGTGGACAGTAGACAGTGTAGACAGTGTGTAGTTGTAGGTGTGGACAGTTGTAGACAGTTGTTGTAGACAGTTGTAGACAGTGTGGACAGTGTAGACAGTGTAGACAGTGTGGACAGTGTGGACAGTTGTAGACAGTGTGGACAGTTGTAGACAGTGTGGACAGTTGTAGACAGTTGTCATGACAGTGGGTTGTAACTTTGCTATCATGACTTTCATATATCATGGTTTCATAGAGTGCTTTGTGTTGACAGCAGCATCCATCACAGAGCTGTGTGAGGCGGACACATGTGCGGGCCAGGGCACACAACACCGACTCTCAGGTCACTCGAATAGTCAAGGATGAGCAGAGATAAACGTGTGTTCAGTGGTTTTACAGACATTCGGACACACTGGTACTTTGTGTTTTATGTGTTCTCAGAAACGTGTGGCAGTTTGTCTGAAAGTCACTATAAAGAAAGTCTCATCTCAGCTCACTTATGACTGTACTGTTCAGCGTCTGTCTAAAGCATTAGTGTTGACACAAAATTCAAATTTCAGACTCGATTTTGATTCGAAATGCACAATGCTGATTTCAATACCAAAATGAAAATTAAAAACATTGGGACAATAGTATGCCACTTTCAACAAAATGATTCTAGTTTCTTTTGTCATTTCATCAAAGTGTGTTGACAGAGTGAGGCCTCGATCATCAGTGGCACCGTCTCTTATTAGTTTGTCTACAGCTCTTGTGTTTACTTGTTTATTAGGGATTTAGATTTTTCAGTTACTTTGAATTGAAGTATCTGCCATACCCAATATCAGAACAGACTGAAACTAGCATGCATTTATTGTATTTTTGGAACTATAAGCCACATTTTAATTTTCTCAAAAACCGACAGTGCGCTCTATAATCTGCTAGCCTGATTCATCAGCCAGTTTCACTTTGTGGAAACCGTCTGACCTCGCAGCATTAGGATTCATTTGCTTGACGGTAGGTGGGTACTTTTTTTCATTTAACCAATTGCTGCTGTTTGGTCATGACGTATGTAATGCGGCGCTAACGGGGCTAACTGGTTATGGCAAGCCAAACTGTTCACATTTACACATATATTTAACGCATTTAACACCTTATTTGATGCGTATTACAAGCTTATTTGATGCTTCAAATTGTTGTTATTTGACGCATCGAATTATTCTTATTTAACGTGTCAAATTATTCTACATGTGATAATGATCCCCCCACTGTTTTTCCCAGTCAATGAATTTAAAGTGGTTTCAGCCAATCACTGACCAAGACAAAAAATGCAGAACAGTCCAACACCGATGTCCCTATACACATTCTTTACTCTTAAAAATAAAGCTTACACTGTGTAAATTGTCATCTATCAAATTTAAAACGGTTGTCGTGCACCTCAACGTATTTATCTTTTCAGTATGTCGCTCATTAAGCAACTGATTATTTAATTGTCTGTATACAATTGTCAAAGGAAGACAATATGAAACACACGAACTCAGCCTGCTCGTGCTTGGACTGTTCTGGACTCTTTGTCTTGGTCAGTAATTGGCTGAAAGCACTTTAAATTCATCGACTGACGCGTTAAATAAGAATAATTCGGCGTGTCAAATAACAATTTGAATAAGCTTGTAATATGCGTCAAATAAGGTGTTAAGTGCGTTAAATATATGTGTGAATGTTGTGAAATGTGAAATGTGAAAGTTTGACTTGCCATAACTGGTATATTAAGCTTTTCCCAAATCTAGGAAGCAGGACAACAACGTCTTTCCCTTTGATAAAATTCACCAAACATTATCTGTATTCTGGCTTTAAATCCTTGATCTCGGGAATCATTACAACACAGAATATATGGCTCTTCACTGACTGGCTGGTGCCTGAACTCGCACTTCCGGGGTTTTTGCGAACCGTCTAGCTCAGGGGTGCTCACACTTTTTCAGCATGTGAGCTACTTACAAAATGACCAGGTCATAAAGATCTACCTAATACAAAGCCAAGCTGCACTGAAACACTCTGTGGCCCTTTTTTGGACCCTCACCCACAGTTTGAGAACCTCTTCTTTAAGAGAACTTCCTCTGGCACTTTACACAAAACTATAAAAAAAGTGAAGGAAGATTTTTTAAACCTGTTTTTTTAAAGTTCTGGAGTTGCATTCTTTTCTGGTTTTGCAGTGATATTTACCAGCCTCTGCACGTTTACCAAACCAAACACACATCGTGACAAACACAGATGCATTTGTGCACTTTTGTTAGACAAACTTCAGCCAAATGTGGCAGTAGGTCTGTTCTGTAGATCCTGCTCTATGCTGTAGACCTGCTTTGTGCCAACACTGGAACACAAATTTAGACTGGTTTTTGCTTCACGTTTGGTCTTGCTCTTCTAATCAGCCGCACTGTGGGAGGGGCTTGTGTTCGCTGTACGCAGGAAGGAGCGAGAGCGTGAAAAGGCGAGGGGCGGCGTGCTGACGTGAGGCAGATGGACAGGTAGGATGTTTAGGAAGTTGAACCTGCCCTGTGATGCACGCTGGTACACGAGGGCACACGCTGTTACAGACGAGCCGTGCATAGGGAGCGTGTGTGTTTGTGATGTGACGTAGAGTCTCCGCGGGTTTCAAATGAGCGCACAGGCTGCACTGAGACGCCCCACACGCTCCTGCACCCGCTACAAGTTTATTACCAACAGCAGCGGCCGTAATGAAATATGATCACACTTGTTGAGTGTCAGACCTTGAGTGAGAGACAAGACCGAGTCCAAACGCGAGTCCGAGACGAGACACGGCGATCTACCCACACGACCTTGGCGATCGACTGGTAGATCGCGATCGACGTATTGAGCACCCCTGGTCTAGTGTATTCTGATTCCTGACCTACTCGCTGGAGAGAAATGAAACTGAGCGGAGGCACGAGGTAGCGTCAGCCTGGCAAATAATCTGGTGCACCTCATGTATTAATTCTGGTCGTGCTTACTGACCTCAAACTGATTTTATGTGCTACATGGCGCTCAGAAATCTGTCAATGTCAATCAGTCTGTCAGAATGTTTTAGTATGACTTTGGTAAACTACGAAGCCGCACCTCATGATGGATTGTTGGAGCATTATGGCTGCCCTAGTCAAGAGCCTCGTGGAGTGATACACATTCACCAAGACCAAGTTAGGCCACGATCTGCCAATGGATCGTGTACGCCTGGGCTAGAGCATGGAAACCTGACTGAAGTCTGACGAGACCCAGGTTCGGACAAATATTTAGAACTTAAGTTGGGGCTCGGGACGGACTCTGACACCTCAGCACATCAGCAGTTTCCTGTCTACAGTAAAACCACTTAACCACTCAAGATTCTTAAATGTTTAAAGATCAGAGCTCTGCACATACAAGTCAAAACTGTGTTATTATTATTTCTGAAATGTGGTGCAAAACTTTAAAGCATAAAAGACTGGAGATAAAGTCCACAGGAAGTAGAGTCACTATCATTAATCTGCAGTTTCACCTTGATCTGTGCGCTGTGTGGATGTAAACAGACACATGCAAACTACTCTTTCCTTTTTACTTTTAACGCTTCAAAGTGGATTAACCACACTGTTTTGTGGACCGAGTGTCATTATTTGCTGAGGACAATTCCTGTGGATAATGTGGATGAGATCCTGCACTTTAAATTTACCACTTTACGAGACGTGAGGAATAAAGTCTTCTAATTATTTTCTCTTTATCCCGAGTTTGTATTTTGCGTCTCAGTGTCCGTTAGAGGAACACAAACAATATCCCATGTGTCTTTAGTCGGCCTATGAAAATCATGTGATTTTAATTGTGTTGGGTTCAGCCACAAATATCCTAACCTAATGGGTTTTCACAGTTTATTCCGACATCGCTTCATTCCGACATGCCAACCTTTAGACAAACTGGGATTACGACATCCCTCAATTTTCTTACTCTTTTTAGTATTATTATTCCGACATTCTCAACACTTTTTGGTATCACTATTCCAACATGTCATATGGGTTGGATTTGATCACTACTCTGTCGGACATGGGTAGAAAATTCATATCCACACTGTAGCCTGGGTTGATTTATTGGGAATGAGTTGAATAAAGTTTGACTTATCTGTTCTGTTCAGCTTCATGCGCTTTATAATCCGGTATAATCTTATGTATGAAAATAGATGAGAGAATTCTACATTATTGATATTGTAATAATCTTATCTCTTATAATGCGGTGTGTTTTATAATCCAAATAATACAGTATTTAAAACAGAAAAAACTGATATAATATTACTGTGCATGTTATGTGCCTCTGTTTAATCAATTCTAATTATGTGAGACATTAAAAATGTGTCTAAGGCTACGTTCAGACTGCAGGGCTTAATGCTTAATTCCGATTTTTTTGTGAAATCTGATGTTTTTGCGAGGTCATTCACATTTCCAATTAAATGTGACTGGTTTGTGTCAAAAGTGTTCCACATGTGCACTGGAGACACGACGACATCAACCGCAGCGAGCGTGATCTGTGTTTACGGAAGTTGTCCAAACATGGACGCAGCATCGAGCACCTGGAGATTTTAAAGTTCCTCTTGTACCGGAGCCAGAACATGAACAACTTACTTGTTTTAAGGAGGAGATTAAGAAGGAGAAGGACGAGGTTTTTGGCCGTGGTGTTTTGTGGGACAGCGGCAGCAACGTTGAAAGGAACATGTGGATGTAAAGACGTAGCCAAGAGTGGTGGGATAGTGATGTGCTTCACTTCAGTGACACAGAGTTTATTAACAATTTTCGTATGACGAGAAAAACGTTTGTGTACATTTGTGAGCGCAGAAACACATGTTCGGCGGCCTATTTCTGTGAGCAAACATGTTGGTGTTGGGCTGTATTGGCTTGAAACAGGTGCTTGTTACTGCACAATAGCCAACCTCTTTGGCATAGCCAAGTCCACCGTGTGATAACATGTAGGTGGATGAATGCACCTTGGCCGTTCAGACTGAAGTCGCATGTCAAAAGATCGAATATGTTTCGGTTTCAGGAGCACATATCCAAGTGTCCTGAGTCACATTAGAAAAAATCGGAGACTGTCATTAAAAGATCAGATACAGGTCACATAGGAGCCAAAAAATGTTGGTCACTTCAGGCTGCAGTGTGAACGTAGCCTAATTCTATCAATATATAAACCCACCAGGACACTGAACCGAGATCTTGGAATTAATATCTGGTCTGGCACTGACATTCAGTATCCTTATATTGTACAATCAAATGAAGAGAACTGCAGTTCTAACACAGGATATGTGATCTATTGTCTATTCAAATCCAGTCTGACTGCTTCAGCTGTAGGGAGTATTATACCTCTGATGACATAGGCCAAGTTAACAAACATTGAGCTAGCAGTGAGTGTACTTGGCATAGCACAGCAGTACTGTTTCTATAGCACTGTACTTTTCTCTGCTCTTTAATATTGTCCACTGAGATGCATTACAGCTTATTTTGCCCCGTGGTCACAAAGAGGGCAGATTTTAGATGTTCAATCCCAAACTCTACTGAAGGTTCAGGACTCTTCACCTAAAAAATACACAGCCCATAAAAACATACACAAACAATCCATCATTCCTAACAGCACTGCCTCTGAACTCCACCAGATGAGCTCCGGCCACTGCTCCTCTCTTTTATTGTGATGTCTTTTATAAATGTGTTTTTGTGGGGCTCTTGTTAAGAATGTTGTGCCTTGTCAAAGAAAAAAATCTATCTGTCTGTCTTTGTGTCCATCTACAGTATCTAGTGCCCCTTCAATGTATCAGTCAGAAAACAGGTGAGTGCTGCTGTTTTTCTTTCATAAAGGACAATGTTCTTTTACAAGTGCACAGGCCTTCAGAACACTCCTGACGACTCCCTGCTTTGTGAAATAAGTCTGATGTGTGTCTGCAGCGGGAGCCCGGCTGGAGTCTTCTGTCCCTGGCTTCACACAGGGAGACCCGGGAGACAGAGGAGAGTGAGGGACAGAGCGGGGAATCTCTCCACGTGAGCGCTTCTATCAATACTTTAGTGCTTTGTGTGTGTGTGTGTGTGCGCGCGTGTGTGTGGGGGTAAATGTCAGCGCAGATAAACATTTCTGTGTGTGTGTGGAGTTTTTTCACATCGCGGGGCCTGTGGCGATGTGGGGGCCTGATGGATCAGCCTGACGTCCTCCTCCTGCCCTCTGCTGTGCTGCTCTGTCACGGAAAGGTCTGCGCTTCTCTACACAAGTGTGAATACTAAAGTGGGTTTACTCATGAAATACATGCAACACAAACAAAGTGTGGTTGAATCGATATTTTATACGCAAATAATACTGTGAAAAGTGTGAGGAGGCTGATGGTTCTGCTGCTGCGGTGGAGCTGGGGTGGCCTCTCTGGCTGCGTTCAGACTACAGCCTGAAGTGACCCAAATCCGATTTCTTGACCCCTATGTGACCTGTATCTGATCTTTTAATGACAGTCTGAACCACACAGATCCGATTTTTTTCAAATGTGACCCAGGACACTTGGATATGTGCTCCTGAAACCGATACATATCTGATCTTTTGACATGCGACTTCAGTCTGAACGGCCAAAGCGCATTCATTCAACCTACATGTTATCAACAAGCCACAAACATCACTATTCTGCGCTGAAGTAGGTGAAAATTGTTAATGAACTCTATGTCACTGAAGTGAAGCACATCACCACTCACCACTCTTGGCTACGTCTTCACATCCACACGTTCCTTTCAACGGACGTCGCTGCCGCTGCCCCATAAAACACTACGGCCAAAAAACCTCATCCTTCTCCTTCTCAATCTCCTCCTTAAAACAAGTAAGTTGTTCATGTTCTGGCTCCGGTACGAGAGGAACTTTAAAATGTCCAGGTGCTCAATGCTGCGTCCATGTTTGGACAACTTCTGTAAACACAGAGACGCTCGCTGCGGTTGACGTCGTCGTGTCTCCAGTGCACATGCGGGACACTTTTGGGCCATTTAACGTTCACACTGGAGTCACATACAAGTCACATTTAATTGGAAATGTGAACGACCTCACAAAAACATCGGATTTCACAAAAAAGTCGGAATTGAGCGTTAAGCCCTGCAGTCTGAACGTAGCCTCTGACTACCAGTGTTGAGAAGGTTACTTTTTGTTATGAGCCTCGGCCCTTTAGAATTCGTTACTCGTGCTCCCGTCCACGAGCCCTGGACCCAGATGCGCGGGAGCACCAGACGCCGGACGGAGGCTGCTATTGAATCACGTTGAGGATTGGCCGGTCACCCCTCCGCCCCTACCAATCCACGGATGCCACCTGTGGGAGCGGGGGTTTAAAAAGGACAGTCTTCCGCCTGCTTGGGGCGGCTGGATCCCTGTGGCCAGCTCACCCTTTTGTTTGATTTTTTGTTGTCTCATTTTTGGTTTTTTCGTTATATGGCCGGCTGTTGCCTCTGTTAGTTAGTTGAGACACCTTTGGTTCACAGTGCAACTTTAGTTAGATTTTGTTACGTTGTACTTAGTTAGGGCTCCTTAGTTTAGTAGATTATTTTGTTTAAATCCTTTTTTATTTTCTCCATAAAATTTCTGTGTTTTCCTTTCCCCTTTTCCTACACTGTAAATAATAAATGCACAATTCTTAGTTAAACTTTAAACATCTTGTTTTTTTTTTGTTGTTACTTCCCTTTTTCCCCTAGCAAAGGGGACGTAACAAATTGGGGCTCGTCTGGGAGCTGAACCCGGGACCTCTCGCAAAATGTATGTATGTAATCTAAAAATGTATTCCCCTACAGATTACAGATTACATACCCCAAAAATGTAGTTTCTAACTTAATCCATTAAGTTGCTTAAAGTGAGTAATGTAATCTGAATACTTTGGATTACTTGATATTGTCATGTTTTTTAAAACTACATGAATGTAACAACCACATCCTGAAAATTCTTGTTTGTTCTCTTCAAATTGTCTGTTGAGCCCAAGTCTCCATGAACAGACTTTTGTTTTACTGTAGAAAAGCTAAAACCAGGATCTGAACATAAGAAGTTTTGTTTTGTCTCCTTAAAGACAATAAAAAGTCAGGTCTTTCCTTAAACATATTAAAAATATTATTGATAGAGAAATGCTTTTTATATGAGATCACTGCTGTCTGAAATTATGTCCTGCTGTTAGGTATCACATTATTTAGTCCTGGTTTTAGATCTGGTTTAGTCCTGGTGTAGTCCTGGTTTAGACCTATTTTAGTCCTGGTTCAGTCCTGGTTCATTTCTGGTGTAGTCCTGGTTTAGTCCGTATGCAGCACAAAAGTCCGACATCACAGTTTAAGTCACTGAATCAAGCATTATCCTTTTTTTTTTTTCCATTATTCCTTTAAACACAAAATCAAAAACTAAAAAAAAAAAAAAAGAATTGTTATCCATTTTTGTCATTTTGGTATTGGAGATAAGTAATGAAGAAAATAGTTGTTTTTCGTTTTCTTATTTTTAGTTTTATTTTGAAAAACAAATGAACGAATGATACATGGATTTGAGGTGACCTACTAAATGAGCTCACCAATTAATGGAGGAGGTCTGTAAGGAGGTAGCCTCATTCGTCCAGGTGGAAGGTGCTGTGTGTGCAGGTTTTTAACTTTGTCCCTATCTTTTGCAAATATTTTTCTCTTTGTAATGGATTAAATAAATGCACTTGGGTCTGCACTATAAACTCGGCTCAGCTAAGGTTGCTATCCGGGCTATTACGATCTCCAAAGAAGTACAGAGCTAGCTTCTTTCACGGTCTCTATGGGTACAGGAAAAACAAACATCTTGTTTCACGAAATCCAACAGTCCCCTGTGTCCTTTGAATTGCACATGCTGCACTTCTTATTGGTTAAAATCCCATGATGTGCTGTTAAAAACTGATGTTAAAACACAAAAAGTCTCAAAAACTGCTCAGCCACGAAGCCACAAGTGCAGCTAAAAAGAGAATATTATTCCACTATATTTACGTTACCAAAGAGTCCGAACAATTAGCAGTACGATTAATAGAATAGTTTAATCAGTTAATTAAAAAAACATCATGTAAATGTGTCAGTTTTTCAGAGCCTTTTAGTACGGAAGCCGAGAGGGGTCACAACAAACGCAAACGCCGCAACAAATACAAATGCGACAACACAACGAAAAGCCACAACAAACCAAAAAAAGCCACAACACACCAAAAAAAAAACACAACACACCAAAAAAAGCCACAATGGAAATGACTGAGACTCTATTTTAATGCAAACGCCGCAACAAATACAAACGCCACAACACAAACCCCAATGCTGTAACACATTAAAAAGCCACAACACATCAAAAAGCCACAACACATCAAAAAGCCACAACATATTAAAATGCCACAATGGAAGTGACCGCGGGACTCTATTTGAATACAAACGCCACAACAAATCCAAACGTCACAACAAAAAATGCAAATGCTGCAACACATCAAAAAGCCACAACACATCAAAAAGCTTCGTGAAACGAATAATGATAAAACAATAAATTACTTTTACTTACGTTTCCAACTTCTCCGTTCCTTTACTTTTCACGTTGTAGTTCTTCTTCTTCACTTGTCGCTTGTTCGGTCCGTCGGAAAATAGAGTCCCGCGGTCACTTCTGTTGTGGCTTTTTGATGTGTTGTGGCTTTTTAATGTGTTGCAGCATTTGCATTTGCATTGTGGTGTTTGTATTTGTTGCTGCATTTGCATTAAAATAGAGTCCCGCGGCCACTTCTGTTGTGGCTTTTTAATGTGTTGTGGCTTTTTGATGTGTTGTGGCTTTTTAATGTGTTGTGGCTTTTTAATGTGTTGTGGCTTTTTGATGTGTTGTGGCTTTTTGATGTGTTGTGGCTTTTTATGTGTTGTGGCTTTTATGTGTTGTGGCTTTTGATGTGTTGTGGCTTTTTGATGTTGTTGTGGCTTTTTAATGTGTTGTGGCTTTTGATGTGTTGTGGCATTTGCATTTGTTTTGTGGCATTTGTATTTGTTGCGGCGTTTGCATTAAAATAGAGTTCCGCGGTCATTTCCGTTGTGGCTTTTTTTGGTTTGTTGTGGCTTTTTGTTGCGTTGTTGCATTTGTATTTGCTGCGGCGTTTCTTGTGACATCTCTCGGCTTTTAGAGCAATTAAACACTGTCTCAGGTAAAGCAATAACCCACCCCATGAAAAGTTACATAGCACACCTTTAACATAAACAGTAAATGATCAGTGCAAAGACATGATAACAGAGTAAAGCACAGTAGCACCTTGATGCAAACATTGAGGTGTGTGAGGACCTCACCAGTGGAGGGGATGAGACCAGGCCGGCTCATGAGATCAGCTGCAGACTGGAGGATAAGACTCTTACTCCTGATGGAGCCATGACCTTAATACTGCGCTCCGAGTGTGCTCTATATGCTCTACGGAAGCATCTCGAGACGCCGACAAACTCAAATGATGTTCCCGTGTTATCTGTACAAGGACAAACGCAAGAAATATGAACCGTGAGAAGGCAACTGCGAATCTTTGCGAGTCTGATATATTTGCGCGGATTAAGGACTGTATCAGAAAATGTAATCGGTGTTTTTGACTTCTGTGGGGTATTAACTGCTCACACGTAACATTTAGATCACCATGTTACCTTGTAGGCAGAGCATTGCACAGAATCTTACAGCTATAACCATAAAGAGGGTTTGAATAGGCCAGGAGAGAGATTGCTGGATTGCTCAAACATGCATGGGGGCCCGGTCAAGCAGAAGTAAACAGCAAGGCCAAAAATTCTACTTAATGCATCTGATATAAAAAATGTATTCAACAGATACATATGTACTCTAGTTTATGAAACTGTTGACCTTTTTTCTGTCCCATTTTTGGTTCTAAAGTTCCATATGTTTTAAACAGACCATGTATGAAACATGGAACAAAAATTATTTCCCAAATTTCAAAGACCTGAAAATCATGTCAATAAATGGATGTATTTCATCATATCTTGTGTTATTCCATCTTTGAACTGTTGATGAAGGTACATGATTTTTCAAAAAGAAAAAGTATTTAAAATGATTAAAATTTGCTTGGAAGGACTGACATATTTTATAGAAATAGTTACTTTTCATTTTGAAGTAATATTAAAGTATTCGGAAGAAAAAAGTGACAAATGATGTAAAATCCTGCACCTTCTACTTGTTTGCACAATTTTCCCTCCGTTACTTTTCCCTCCGTTACCATGACCTTTCTTAATAAAAAATCTCATGAGTCAAAAAGTAAGAGGTTTTTCAACCTAATCTTGTACCATATGGTAGAAAACTATATGAAGCAAATATTCAAACCAGTTTGTTAAGGATATGGAAGTGAGAACCAAGAGTTATCACTGTTTGGATTTATTGCCCAAAAAGTGCTGAAATGTCAAAAATCTGCCCCTGTTTCCCTCCGTTACCACTTGACCGGACCCATGGATGACATCTATGGGTCTGTTTACACGAGAACACTTGTGGGTAAAAACGACAAAATATGTTATCGGAAGTGGCTTTCGTTTAGACTGGAAGAAAACACACACTTCAGCTGCTACCGACTTTTCTGTCACCTCAGTTTGTCGTTACGCCACGGACACAAACATGATCCAAACTTTTTCTGCAGTGGTTCCGATGATAATTGCGCAGCAGCTGGAGAATTCTCTCATCACGCTTTAAGTCAGCTGAGGAGGAGAAGGGAAGAAGAAGACAAACTGAGTGTGAGGCTGCTCTACCTTAACCCACTCCCACATCCCGCTCACAAATCCAAAGAGACGTGGATGAAAGTCCGAAGTGAATACTGCTGGAGCAGAAGGGCGACACAACGAACATGCACTGAACCACTGGGATTATTTTTAACACAAATAAACGTTTACTAACCAGGTTGGCGCCACCTAATGCCTCCACTCATTTAATTTCTCTCCAGCGACTAGGTCAGTAATCAGAATACACCAGACTGTTTGTAAAGACCCTGGAAGTTGTAGACTGCACACTGGCCAATCAGCTGTGAGCTGTGAAGCCATGACGTCAAACTCGTCACGTCTGTCTGGGTCCATTTTGTGGAACAGCACAATAGTAAACAAAGCGTCAAGATGGATGTAGACAAAGACAGACATTCTGTGTTGGCAACGATTCCCAAGATCGAGAATTTAAAGTCGGAACAAAGAGAATGTTTGGTGAATTTTATCAAGGAGAAAGACGTTATTGTCCTTCTTCCTATGGGATTTGGCGCATTACATATGTCATGACCAAATAGCAGCGATTGGTTAAATAAGAAAAGTACCCACCTACTGTCGAGTGAACAAATCGTAATGCTGCGTGGTCACACGGTTTCCACAAAGTGAATCAGCTAATGAATCAGGCTAAACATTTACATGACTGAGGAATAAATTAATTTGGGTTTAAAACTGGAATAAACCACCCACTTACTTCAGAATTAAGTTTAATTCTGAATAATCATTTACATTAGGAATTAAGTGTTTACATGGTCTTTTTAAACTGGAATTATTTTGTTGATAAGTTGATAAGAAAAGTAGAAAAATACAGGAAGTAGCGCTGAGTTCTCAAACAGCATCCCTCTGCCTATGTCATCAACACAGAGAACTCCATCTCAAAGAAGGACTTTTTCTAACAGCTTAAACTTTTTTTCTCTTTTTTTATTAGTCTAATCATAACTATTGTGTAATTTAGACATGTACATACATTATGTTTGCTAGGTAACAGTTATGGCAGTACCACTGTGTCACTTATGGCCACACCATCTCGTCAAAGCCTGATCCCGTCAGATCTCAGACACTCAGCGGGGTCAGGTCTGGTTAGTACTTGGATGGGAGACCAGTGGGAAAATCAGGCACCACAGGGGGGCGCCAGTCATAAAAACTGTTGTTGTGTCCGTAGGCAAGACACTTCACCCACATGGCCTAGTTTGAAAGTGGTGTGTGTGTGAGTGATGGTGGTGGTCGGAGAGACTGATGGCGCTGAGTGGCATGTCAGTCTGCTCCAGGAAGAAGTTTACCACCACCGGGTGTGGAGAAGAAGAAGAATGAATCTATAAATGTTCTGTAAAGCGACTTTGTGACATATGTCTGTGAAAAGTGCTATATAAATAAAGATGTACTTACTTACTTACTTACATGTGCCGTCCTTGTCCAACCAGGAATTAAAAGAACAAACTTCACTGCAAAAGCCAAATTCAAATGACTTAAAAATCATTTGACTTTATTTTAGTCGATTCAACTTGACAAGTCAAATGATCCACCAATGAACCAAGTGTGTTTGTCTTCATTCAATTCAAGATTTAGTTTCTCATTATTAGTGTAGAGTTGTTTTTCTCATCTTAAGTCTGGCAAGATGTATTTTCATGTTTTAATTACATACAACATATTTGTGAAAGTCTTGTTCCACTGGTCGATCATTTAACTTGTCAAGTGAAATTTACTCAGATCATGAAAATCTAAATCTTAAATCTAATGCTGTTAACTGTACCTTAGTGAAAATCTACTCTAACCCTACACACTGTGAACATTTCAGTTGGTTTAATATAAGCTGTGATGAGGGAATCCTTTTGAGAACTCACAACTCAGCCATTTCAATTTTCTTTATTAACTTTTTCACTGACGTAAAACTCTGAGCGTTCTTGTTTATTACAATCTGCCCAGTCATCCTGAGTCAGAATGCACTTATGTAATCAGAGGATAATTTGTACAATTATTATGGGAAATTATAACATTTCTTTCCCAGATGCATTTTTAAAGTGAGTATCTCCTTCTGAGTTCACAGCTGCAGCCCTCTCACTCTGCAGCCTGTGGACTCCAAACAGACGCTGGGCCCAGAGCGTAGACTGTTTTTAGTAAATATACAAGTCTCTATAGATGAAGGACACACAGTTCAACGTATACTGTATTTTCTGGGCTATTAGTTGCTCTGGATTATAAGACGCACTGTCATTTAATGGTCTATTTTCGAACTTTTTTCACAAATAAACCGCACCGGACTTTAAACAAAACCCAACAGTGTGATGGGTGAGTGGTTTTGTTTGTTTGTGGCGTTCACGGTGACTCTGGGCTTTGTTCAGTTGTGGCGTGTAGGGAGGGTGCTGTCTGGGACCAACGGATTGTCGGCGTGTTCGCAGTGACTCAGTTGTTCAGTCGTGTCTCGAAGTGGCACATTGCACTCGCTTTTTCAGTTCGTTCCTCCGTTCCGTTCCGTTTCTCGTCGGCGTGGAGTGATGAGTGTGGCTGCGGGTGTTAGGGGTGTGCAAAAATATTGATATATCGGTATATTGTATCGTTTAATGTGATGATACAGTATCGATATCGTGGGCTGCTGTATCGATATATCACCAAGAGTATTTTGGGGTATGTGTTCACTAATTATTTTGTTACAGCAGTACAGTTTTGTTGATTGTTCAGAGGAAGGAATCTGTTTTATGCAACACTTATGACATTTGGGTCCGGTCAAGCAGAAGTAAACAGCAAGGCCAAAAATTCAAGTTAATGCATCTGATATAAAAATGTATTGAACAGATACATATGTACTCTAGTTTATGAAACTGTTGACCTTTTTTCTGTACCATTTTTGGTTCTAAAGTTCCATATGTTTTAAACAGACCATGTATGAAACATGGAACAAAAATTATTTCCCAAATTTCAAAGACCTGCAAATCATGTCAATAAATGGATGTATTTCATCATATCTTGTGTTATTCCATCTTTGAACTGTTGATGAAGGTACATGATTAAAAAAAAAAAAAAAAGTATTTAAAATGATAAAAATCTGGAAGGACTGACATATTTTATAGAAATAGTTACTTTTCATTTTGAAGTAATATTAAAGTATTTGGAAGAAAAAAGCGACAAATGATGTAAAATCCTGCACCTTCTACTTGTTTGCACAATTTTCCTTCCGTTACTTTTCCCTCCGTTACCATGACCTTTCTTAATAAAAAATCTACCTTACTTATTTCAATAGTCCCTCTAGTTTCTGAATAAGAGCTATTAGAATGTAAAAAATCTGCCTCTGTTTCCCTCCGTTAACACTTGACCAGACCCCAGTGTAAGATACATGTAGGATTCAGCACTGTCGCGTTCTCATTTTGGTACAAATGACAAAATAAATAAATAAATTAAAAATCGCTTTGCTCTCTGGTGTGATGTGCAGATATCCACAGCATGCGGCACTTTGTTGTCATGACGTTTACGGCGACGTCAGCTCCCTCTGGACACCACAGTTTTCTAACGCGGAGCTTGTTTCTTTTATTAGGTCATTTTAGATGAATATCCAAATTATAACAGAATGATCCAGGGGTGTCACAGATTACAACTATAGAGCAAACACAAGCACAGTAGATCTACTTTAACTACTTATTTTCACAATATTTACAATTTGATTTCACTTTTTCAGACAAACCGCACCAATAAAACACTTCTGATTTTGTTCTAGTCAGCAAGAATTTTGAGTTATGGAGTGTGAGACAGACTAAATGTGTTTATTCAAACGAGAATGAAACAAAACTCCGTTCCATTTATATTTCTGAACAAATGTTATGAAATCAATGCCGAGGTACTTTGATTTTGATCTTAGAAACATCGTGTCTCCCTTCTGTCATCTCCTTTCGCTCACTGCTTTACACGCTTCTAATTCCTAAGTGGAGTCATTTTGCGTTGAATTAGAATTCCGGTTCCTGCTCCAATCTTGTGGATCGGTGGGCTTTGGTGGGATCAGACTGTTCAGGGTAAGCCCAGATAAAGAGTCTGGTCGAGGGGAAGCGTTTGAAGCCAGAGCGGGGTCTGTGTGCAGATTTGTCTCTCGTGCGAGAAGGAGGAGCAGAGACAGAGGTGCAGAGTCAGAAGGGAAGAGCCAGAGGAGCAGACAGGAGAAGAGCCAGAAGAGAAGAACCAGAAGAGAAGAATCACAGGAGCAGAGTGAGAGGAGCAGACAGGAGCAGAGACAGAGGAAAAGAACCAGAGGAAAAGAACCAGAGGAGCAGAGACAGAGGAGAAGAACCAGAGAGAGGAACAGAGCCAGAGGAGAAGAACCAGAGGAACCAGAGCCAGAAAGAGAAGAACCAGAGAGCAGAGCCAGAGGAGAAGAACCAGAGGAGCAGAGCCAGAGGAGAAGAACCAGAGGAGCAGAGCCAGAGGAGAAGAACCAGAGGAGAAGAATTAGAGGAACAGAGCCAGAGGAGAAGAACCAGAGGAGCAGAGCCAGAGGAGAAGAACCAGAGGAGCAGAGCCAGAGGAGAAGAACAGGACAAGCAGATCCAGGGAAGAAGAACAAGAGGAGCAGAGCCAGAGGAGAAGAACCAGAGGAGCAGAGCCAGAGGAGAAGAACCAGAGGAGCAGAGCCAGAGGAGAAGAACCAGAGGAGCAGAGCCAGAGGAGAAGAACCAGAGGAGCAGAGCCAGAGGAGAAGAACCAGAGGAACAGAGCCAGAGGTAAGAACCAGCAGAAGAGCTTTTGAAACAGTGTACACCTTGGTAGTTTTATAAAAATCTCTTGCACGTCTGGAGAATAACTTAAGTATTATCGACCGTTGTTTTTTCACCAAAACCAAGAGTCAAGTGTGTCAGTAACAATATGACCAAAAAATAAGTACAAAGGGAATGTGAGTTTAATACTTCTATAATGGTAGTGGCGAGTGCTCCTCCTCCTCCTCCTCCTCTCCTTCTCCTTCTTCTTCTTCTCCTCTCTCAAAGTAAAACACACTCATCTATCTTTCTCAACCCTGCCTGCTCTTTCCATCTCTCTTTCTTTCTCCATTTCTGAAGCTGAACCCTCATCTTCTCTCTTGTTTATTCTTTCTGTCCTCCCTCCTCCCTCGCTCCTGTCCTGACCTCTGCTTCAGCACACACACCGTTACATAGTTGTGTGTTTGTTTGTGCGTTAGTGTGTGTGTGTGTGTGCATATATACATAGATTACAGGTAGAGTCTCTGGAGGCTGTGGCGTCGCTGTCTCACCTTCACACTTCATTCTCACACAACACGCTCTTCTCCCGGTGTGAACGAGCTACAATAGAGCAGCACAATACACAATAGTGTGTGTGTGCACCGGGGGCCTCCCAGCGGCCCCTGTGTGCAGAGGGGCCCGGAGAGGAAGAGGAGGAGGAGAGGAACACTCCAAGTTTAAAGGAAGATTGTGATTTTAAATTTCATAAACTTGTCCTATCGAGGTCTCAAGATACGAGGTAAACATGTTCTGATCAAGTACAACTTTTACTCCTGATTATTCTAATGATTTAATCTTAATTAAAACAAAAAACAAATATATACAGCTCTCGATTTACCATCAGTCTCCGTTCCTACTCTCACCTATGGTCATGAGCTCTGGGTAGTGACCAAAAGGACGAGATCGTAGATACAAGCGCTCGAAATGAGTTTCCTCTGGGCGCTCCTTTAGAGACAGGGTGAGGAGCTCAGTCACATGAGAGGAGCTCGGAGTAGAGCCGCTGCTCCTCCACGTTGAGAGGAGCCAGTTGAGGTGGATCGGGCATCTGTTCCGGATGCGTCCTGGACCTCGGGAGGTGTTCTGGGCATGTCCCACGCTGGAGGGACTATGTCTCTCGACTGGCCTCAGAACAACTCGGGGTCCCCCAGAGGAGCTGGAGGACATGTCTGGGGTGAAGGAAGTCTGGGAGTCCCTGCTTAGACTGCTGCCCCCACGACCCGACCCTGGATAAGAGGACGAAAATGGATGGATGGAAACTGATATACAGTACAGTGTAACAGTACTCATACTTAAGTAATATACAGTACAGTGTAACAGTACTCATACTTGAGTAATATACAGTACAGTGTAACAGTACTACAGTGTAACAGTACTCTACTGAGTATAAAGTACAGTGTAACAGTACTTTTACTTGAGTATACAGTACAGTACTCTTACTCGAGTAATAAATTGTACAGTAACAGTATACTCGAGTAATAAATTGTACAGTAAGTGTAACAGTACTCTTACTTGAGTAATATACAGTACAGTGTAACAGTACTCTTACTCGAGTAATAAATTGTACAGTGTAACAGTACTTTTACTTGAGTAATATACAGTACAGTGTAATAGTACTTAAACTTAGACAAACTTCATTGATCCACAAGGGAAAAAAACAAACAAACAAAAAACAGACTTGTCAAAGAGAAAAAATATAACTGGTAATAATAAATTCTAAAGAAGAATTTAAAAAACAGCAAGAGCTCAGTTTTAAGGTTGACTTGTGTTTGTAGTACAGTTTTTAAAAATGTGAGCAGGCTACATACAATCTGAAATGATTTGAACATTTGTGTTTCTTGCAGCGCTCCTTCAGATATGATTTACGGTATTTTTCGGACTATAAAACACACAGGATTATAAGGGGCAATATCAATAATGTAGAATTCTCTCGTCTATTTTCACACATGAGGCGCACCGGATTATAAAAGCCAAACAAAACAGTCACATAAATCAAACTTTATTCAACTCATTCCCAATAGCTCAGCTCAGGCTAGAGTGTGGATCGGGCCAAATGTTTCTGTTCGAGCTCGGCCCGCATCTGACAGAGCAGTGATCGAATCCCACCTGAGTCCGATAGGTATTAAGTAGGGCCGAGCCACTGCGAGCGTTTCTTTAAGTTTGACCTCTTTTCTTTACACTTTTTTTCACTTTTTTCTGACCACATGAGATGTAACATGTCTGAGCCTCTTCAGCTCGACCGGGCCGGACAAGCCGTGGACTTTGAGCTTCCGCAGGCTCCGGTTCACGGGTCTTTCTCTTTCTTCTCCTTCTTCCAGACGCCCCTGAGGCGTCCAAATAAAGGTGCGGTTTTCATCATTGTGGTCTCACTTACATAATACTATCACAGGGTATTCACGAAGGTCCGGAAGATGTCGTGATATGATCCCACCCATAACACAATGAAATATGATTGGTTCAGACAACTGTCAATCTCAAACTTCATTCCAGCTGCAGAAGGTCCTGCAGGTGTTAGTTTAGTTCAGTGCTGCAGGGGGAGTCACTGATTTACCCAGAAACCACTGGAAGAAAAACTGTGATTGGGTCCATTTCCATTCCATTATATTAACACTTTGTTTCCCAAGAAATATCAGTCCAAGTTTATAACAATGATGTAGAAATTATTACTTGTGTTGTGTTTATTACTCACTGAATAAAAATATTGAAAAAAAAAATATTAGTAGTACAAAAATGTATTCAATATTTTTTCTTGAGCCTTCAGAAAACCTTGAAAACTCTGAGGGTTCAACTCTGAATCAAATGCTGTTTGTACAACAAATGTTTGGCTCTTTCATTTACATTTCCAATAAAAGTCACTATACGCTACTTTTTAATTCATTCATTGGTTTTGCGTATAACATGCAATTAATCACGATTAATCACACTCAAACTCATGCGATTAATTTATTTTAATTAAATTTTGTTTTAATTTTTGCCCAGCCCTAGTATTGAGACACAATTAAAATCACACTATTTTCATCGACCTAATGACACACGTAGGATCCGTATGTCCAAAGACGCCCTTGTTGCTTTAAGTACAAACATACACAGTCCTATTTCACACACTTTTGCGTCACAGTATGCTGATTTCCTCTCGAAAATGCTGGTCTAAATGTGGAATAAAAAGTCTTCTTTTGTGTCTTCTTTTCAGACCGTCATCATGTGGTTTAAAACAAAAAAAAAACAACAAAACAAACAAACAAACAAACAAAACGAGTCATGTGAGGCTCATTCTGCTTTATGATTATAATGTACATAAATGGATATTGGATTGGAGCATGTTTACCTCAGCTCTGGGAACACATGTTTATGTAATTTAACATTAACATCTCTCCTACACTTCTTTTAAAGTAGTAAATGCAGTAGACCTGTGACACATATGAAGTTAAATTACACTCCTCGTGGCACACTTGAGACAGACGCACACAGTCTGTGCAGTGTAACCTTGAAATCTCCTGTTTAAACAGCCAAGTGCTCCAGCTCTGAATCACAGAGCTGCACTGACAGTAGCTGTTAGTCTGCTCTTCATACACAAGTTTACATCAGTGTGTGTGAAATCAATGGAATCATTAGCAACACAATCGGATGAAACAGACAGACACAAAAGTTTATTCCCCGTCGAAAACACCAACTAGAAACGACTTCTGGCTTTACAACTGTTGGAAAAAAAAAAGTGAACTGTATTAAACATATAGATTTTCCATTCAAGGAACCTCAACAGAACCAGCTACAAGGACCTGCACCAGATGTACCGTGTATTTCAGGGGTGTCAAACATATGGCCTACTAAAATATTTTAATTAAATTTTCTATTAAAATCTTGTTAATTTTCTGTGGTGTTTATCACAGCAGCGTCTCCAGCGTCTCTGTACGTGGCCCCTCCCACCAGAGCAGCACAAATGAAGACTTGTCTCTTTCCAAACGCTCTTAAAGGACGATCGTTTTAGCTGTTGACCGTGACACCCTCATCAGAAAAATGTCCAACATGAGAAAAGTGGAGCCGAGTGCAGGATTTTAGTTCATATTAAAACATTGTGTTGAAATTCCATTTTCCTTAAAGTTTCAGGTTGTTCATAATATTATAATGTTTTGTAAAAGAAAGAGTTCCTCAATTAAAAAAGATTTCTCTGAACAAATATTTGAACTTATTGTTATTTTTGGGGTTTATATGCCATGAGTTTTCTGATCCAACCCCTTTAGAATCAAAGTAGGCTGGATACGGCCCCCAGACCAAAATGAGTTTGACTCCCCTGGTATGTTTGAACTCTGTGAACACAGAAGGTAAGAGAGGAAGAACGTTGGACCACTGCAAACTGTTTCAAATGAACTAGATCTGTTTTTCATGTTTTTATGGGTACAGTGCCTTTAAATTCATTACTTTCTCCTTTCAGTTGAGCTATTCATTTCACACATTTGAGTGTTTGCTTATTACATTATTTGAGTCTCTGCTGGTTGAAAATATAATTTCCTCTAAAAAGAATTTCACATTGAAGCAGACCTCCCGTGGAGAGCTGCGCATCACACTAGCGTTTGACCAAAATCACTACGCTACACTGACAAATCCGCTCCGCATTACTGATTAAGAAAATTCAAGTGGAGAATGAATTTGAAAATAAGAGAAAAAAGATGGTAAATGGTCACATTTTTATATAGCGCTTTTCCACCTTCAAGGCGCTCAGAGTGATTAAAGATTACTACAACATGCACGAATCACTCCAAATACGAGTTCAGGAGAGGGGAACTACTATAACATTGTTTAAAGTTCTGAAAAGTCCATCCTGCAGAATAAGTCTGATTTAAAAACAGGACAGACTGAGTGTGTTTACATGCACATCAGTATCTCAGGTATGATTGTTTTTTTTGTGAGTGTCCCGGTTTCTTCATGGTGCATGTATACAGAGTATCCTGGTTTCAGTATCCCGAATATGGCAGTATCACGGTTATGAGAAACCAGGATACTGTAGCTGGTATATTCTGATAGTAACTGGGATACTGTGATGTGTACACGCAGTTTCCTGGTTACTGCAGCATAAATTTGAGTGCACATGTGTCCAAAAGACAAACACACAACAGTAGCGACATAAATAAAGTGACCAACATAAAATAAAGTGACCAACATAAAAAAAAGTGACCATGACATGAGTGAAATGAGTGTAAAATAAAGAGCTGCACTAAACCTGCACACAACTCTGCACTCGTAGGACCTGCACGAGTATGATCGCTGAAAAGTTAAAACATGAAATATCTCGCACAGAACAGACTCATCATCATCAACATCCCTCTGTCACAGAAAAAACACACATATATTCCACTGAGTCGTGTAAACTGGTTTTATCACCACTAACAGTTTATGCAAATGAGCCATGTGGTTTTAAGTTTTGTTTCTGTAAACAAATGTAGCAAAGCTGAATTATATGATCAAATGGGCTGACGTGGTTATGGTTTATGGTTTAAAGTTGACTTGATTTATACAGAATATTTTAATAAAAAATCTACACGTTGGGTTTGACCTGTGCAGTGGATTGTGGGATATCTCATAGCTCCTCAACGCTGGTTAGAACCTCCCGAGCTTCCTTGGTTGTTGGTATTTTTTCCAGGTTTATTAACTTTTAAATTTTTGCGCTTGCACATTTGTAAGATTATACCAAGATCATGGATAAAGGAATATGAGTATCCCGGTTTCTCAGGGCGCATGTAAACACAGTATCCTGAATACTGCCATAACCAGGATATGGCTAATAACTGGGATACTGATGTGCATGTAAACACACTCAGTGAGGCTTCAGATTCATCACTGTGCATGTCTTTCTGTACTGTTACCATGGCGACCCTCAGCACAGGTCTTGGGTGGGGTCCTGACCCTTGGTGAGGTGACCTCTGACCCCTTCATATTAAAATAATTTTTCATGATTCCCGGTGAACATGACATGTGACAAGTACCACACAAGGCCAGAGAGCGCCCCCTACAGTCTACAGGTCAATCAGGAGGCTACAGGACTATCTTTCTTTTCTTTTGAAATTCTCTCTAAAAAGGTCTATAACTTTCCTACCTGCTGTTGATCTGTGTGATCATGTAAATGGCATGAATGGATCCTGGATTGAGAAATTACATTAATGTAATTCAATTCATGTGAAGTGGTATAGTGCTGGTGTCTGCTCTATCGCTGTAATCTATAACACCCACCGATCACTATGGTATAATCTGTACAAAGCTGCGAGGGCTAGCACAATCTCAACTCCACGTACATTTTTCCACCAGGTGTGTACACATTTTGTGTAATATAGGACCTTTAACAATGCTTTGTTCTATTAAAGAGAGATACAATAACATTTTTGCCAGATACGTGCTGTTTAAATACTGCAACCCAACATGACAATACTGAGAACATGTTAGTATATCACCAACACTGTGACATCCCTCATGGAAATGTTGATCATTCATGAACATTGTATTTTACCTTCAGTGTTGGGAAGGTGACTTTTAAAACATATTCCCCTACAGATTACAGATTACATACCCCAAAATGTAGTTTGTAACAGAATCCATTAAATTACTTAAAGTGAGTAACGTAATCTGAATACTTTGGATTACTTGATATTGTCATGTTTTTTTTAAAAACTACATGAATGTAGAAACCACATCCTGAAAATTCTTGTTTGTTCTCTTCAAATTGTCTGTTGAGCCCAAGTCTCCATGAATAAGCAGCTGTTTACTGTAGAGAAGAAAAGACCAGGAAATCTTAACATACATTTTGTCTGCTAAAAGAAAATAAAAAGCCCAGTCTTTCCTTAACCATATTAAAAATATTATTGATAGAGAAATTATTTTTACATGAGATCACCTTAAATTATATCCAACCTAGTGTTAGGTATCATTGTTTAGACCTGGTTTTAGTCCTGGTTTAGTCCTGTTAGTCCTTTTAGTCCTGGTTTAGTCCTTTTAGTCCTGGTTTAGTCCTGGTTTAGTCCTGGTTTAGTCCTTTAGTCCTGGTTTACTGGGTTAGTCCTGGTTTTAGTCCTGGTGTTAGTTCTGGTTTAGAGGCGCACAGGAGGAAGCGCGGTTCTACACAGCGTACGCGAGAAAACACGGTCCACACACGGCGCACGGGAGAATGACGGTGGTCCGCGCGTTCTCAGGTCGATGACGATGATGAAGGTGTGTGTTTTGTGTTTGTGTGTGTGTGTGTGTTTGTGTGCGTCTCCTCATGTGGCAGGTCACTATAGAACAGTAGTACAGACATCATGAGTCTATGCAGGTTGTTTTCACCAGTGCCAGTTGCTCCGGTTTGACATTTAACTTGTAGGTGATTTTATATTTGTTATTTTTTTTCTATTTCACGTCGGGAGAAGAATTTCCAAGACACGAATGTGTTTTTACCTGTGCGCTGCTGCCTCTGTTCTACTGGCTCTTCGACCTCGTCCATTGTGTGAGTGACGCCGCCAACGTTAACATGACGTTTACATCGCTGTTACTGCCACGTTCTGTTTGGGTTTCCGGCAATGAGTGGAATTACCAAAATAAAAAAAATAAATAAATGGGATGTAGCACAAAATGTGAAAACGGGAAAATACTGCCTTGTAATCCACTTATTTCAGCAAAGTACCTGTAATCCAATTACCACTGATTGAAACAGTAACTGTAACTGAATACAGTTACTCATAATTTGTACTCTGATTATGTAACGGCGGTACATGTAATCTGTTACTCCCCAACACTGTTTACCTTGCACAGTGAGATGGATTCTTGTGATATTTGTGAGTTCAAACTCGTTTGTGAAACAATGAGATCCTCCAGACTACACTTGTCTGGAGAAGAGGAGCTCTCTCTGCTGTGGTCCAGAGCTGTGGGCTGTGTGTGTGGCAGCATGTCTCGGTCTTCAAGAGAGAACCAACATGGCATTTTATTCAGTTTCTTTTCACTACTGTGCAGTGTTAAAACACATATCTGTGATGTTTTAAACTGTATTCTGCCCAAGACATCCTCCCTCTCTCTGTGTAGATGTTGCAAGGTCTAAAAGCAGAAACAAAACAGCAGCCTCCTGCAGTAACAGTTGTCCTCTTCTTGGTATCTGTCTGAGACGTCCTTCAGTACTACAGCTGCCTTCATCTGAGCAGTGGCGTTTGAGTCATGGTCGTGTGGGGTCAGGCTGTCCTCAGTCATCTGTTCGAGTGCTGAAATAAGACAGACTGTTGGTTGTGACTCATCACAGAGCAGTTGTGACCTTTTTATTGGTGTGAGCAGCTTCATGATTTCAGCTGTGTCCAAAGTAGGTAGTGTCCACTGAGCTACTCCATGTGGTCAGCACATGATTTATCAGGTTGTAGTAGGAGAGCTGTAGTTGTGAATCTTTCTTTAAGTCCTCCATCAGCAGTAACAGTGATGCAGTGTGACAGCTTAAGGCCCAGTGTAACAGGAGCTGTGTCTCACAGTACAGAGCAGGGATCTGTTTGACTCAAGTGTGCCCGTAATGCCATTTTATACTTCACCACTAACCTTTGGAAACTCTTATGATCTACTGCAGGGAACGGACATAAAAATCACACACTGGGTATGCCATGGTGTTTCTTGTTATTTCTAGAGGCTTTGTGTTGTTGTGGGGTGTTACTGTTGAAACGACTTTGTTTACAGGAAGACCCTAGAACTTCTCTGGGTGATGGTTGTACATGACTCTACATGTTGTATTCCCTGTGTTGTACCTCACTGTAGAGACAGTACTTGCATACATCATCTATCTGTCTGTCACCTTTTCCCCTTTAATGTTCATGTAAACAGTAAAACCAAAATGCCTCCACACATCCCACTTAAAGCTGCAGGAGCGTGCACAGTGTCAGCGGACAGTGGCAAACACAGAAGTATGTATGAAGTGTTACAGATAACACAGGTTCATTTGTGTGTGGACAGTGTGAGTTCCTGTTGGCCCAACACCGGCTTTGTGTGCTGATGATGTGCAAAGGATCATGGTCTATGTAGTTAACGATGCTTTGATCCAACAAAACAGGTTAAAATAACATTTTATTTGCTGGATATGGTATTTAAAGCCCCAGTATGTAACTGTTTTGGTAAATGATTAACCAGAATTAAAACATTCACTTTAAATACCGTAACAAGACCACAAAAATATCAAGACAATGTTACTACTACAATATCACCAAAACTGTTACATCCCTAATGGAAATAATCATCTGAAATAAACACTGTATAAATACTTATGTTAAAGCATTAAAGATGCACTATGGCTTTTAAAACACTCATGTATCAAGAGAAGATTCCTCACCTGATTTGAACTAATCTGTTTTTGCAAATGAAGTTCATATAAAAGTGTTTGAATCAACACAAAGTTTTACAGTTACAGTCGTTATGTCACAGTTCACCTTTCACTTGGAATCAGTCCTAGGTTAGTCCTGGGTCTTGGTTCAGTCTTGGTTCAGTCTGTGGCGTATGCAGCGCAAAAGTTTAATATAATCTCGGGTTAACGGGCGGGTGCGGTGTTGTACTGCGCGGATGCGGGTCTCCAAAAATGGAGCCGTGCAGGACTCTATGCGGTAGGACTCCATTACAGAATAAATGAATCTTCGGTTTGTTACATAAAGAAGGAGGAAAATAACATAAGGACGACAGCAGCAATAAGTTTTAAGAAGGATGCAAAAAGGGTTGTGACTGTCCTGTGTGAGAAAAGTGTATAAAGTTTGTGCTGAGGGGTTTTACAGCCTTAAAACAGATAGAATCATTGTAAAATATGAAGTTGACTAGTTGACGGATTTCACAGATCGCAACTTATTTTTAGAACGTAACCCCCACGATAAACGAGGAACCAATGTATGTTAAGGTTATGTTACATGACGACAGTAGCTCAGTTGGTTAGAGCATTTGCCCACTCATCTGAAGACTGGTGGATCGAATGGTAAAGGTAAATGGTCACGTTTTTATACAGAGCTTTTACACTTTCAAGTCACTCAAAGCGCTTTACAACAAGGAGCCACTCACCCATTCACACACCAGACACTGGGGTCGAGGTAGCATTCATCTGTGGGAGCTGGAATCGCACCGCCAACCTTGGGTGGGTCAGTGGATCTGAGAGCTCAGCCAGTGATGTTTATGTCGAGAGCAGGACTTAAACCACCAACCTTCGGATCAGTGGACAAATGCTCGACCAACTGAGCCACTGTTGCCCTGTGAATCTCGACATCAGTGATTGAGCGGTCACATCCACTGGTTGGCGGTGCAATTCCACCAATTCCAGTGTCAGTGGGCAAGACACTTTTTGCACCTTGTCCCTAGTGTTTACGTACACTGGTGTATGAATGTGTGTGTGTGAATGGGTGAGTGGTTCCTTGATGTAAAGCTCTTTGAGTGATTTGAAGGTGGAAAAGAGCTTTACAAAAATGTGACCACTGACCATTTTGTCCATTTTGTAGTGACGGGCGAATGAGACGGAGCTCTGGAGCACGTCTCGTTCTTTCTGAAACAAATCACTCTGAAGCACTGCTCTGAAGCTCGTCTGCAGGGTCCCTCCCCCTACTGCTTCACTCTGCGTGTCGATCGCTTCAGTGTATCGAAGAGTTTCATTGGCTCAGCGAATGTTCTGCTCTGTGATTGGTTCAGAGTGTTCAGCGCACTTCCGTGGTTTGACAAGCGCTAAACTGCTACAGTATAAAAGATGCACCAATATTTCTTGAAAATGTTGGGTAGTGAGGAGTATTGTGTGATGTTAGTGGTGATTTTGGTGACTTTTGGCGACTTTTGTCATTTGTTTCATTTTCGATGGCATCTACAAGTGGAAAAAAGCGATCCATGGTTTGGGATCACTTTGATCTAATTCCACCTAACAAGATAACCTACTTTCTTATTTACAGCATGTTATTTATGTTGCTCTTTACATATTATTTTAAATCATCATTATTATTGTTGTTGTTGGTACGGTGTCGCTCTGCACACAAGTATTGTCTTACACTAACAATACTTCATCGATGCTGAGACACCTGCATCGTGCCAATGGTTAAATTTGTCCACTAGAGGTCAGTGTTTCTCCAAGGCCTCAGACACGTCCAACCATTTGAGACAATATTGCGACTGAGGTGTCAATGCTTCACGAGGCTCCATTCGCCCATCACTACTATTTTGTCTTGCTGCCTTGACCTGCAGTTTTACACATATGATGAAGGTGCATCCTCTGGTAATAATCACAGACACATTAAAAGTTCCTTGTATTCCAGTCCAGACTGTGTGGATTGTTTTCGTCATCAGACCCTGGCCCCTGCAGACCATAAATAACCAACACTGCCGGTGACTACGCCAAAGTCTGGTCAAGAACAAACATCTCAAGATATTTTGGATCATCTTTAATTTAGTTTCATTTTTATTGCAGGGACACATGGCCGCCCGACTTGGGATTAATAATTCACACAACCCAGCTGTGTAAAGCTGTGCGACCTTCCATTTGTAGAAGAGTGAGCAGACTGGTGGTACTAAACTACACTCACATCACATGGGAAGTTACTACCTGATTAACCCTCAAGCCCTAACTGTGAACTCTCATCCCTTTGTTAAGTAGTCACCGAATCATTCATCAATTCATTTATAAACCATTTGTTGACTATGGATTAAGTCTTTGTCCATGTTTTATTAAGGTTGAAAATGACTTTTAGGAGCTTGGGACCATTATATGATGGTTTCTTTAATGGCTTCTGTGGCTACCTGGCTCACAAAAGTTTTTTAAAGTTTTAGTTTTTTGAGCTCAGTTTTTAACATCAGATCATGAGATTTTAACCAACTAAAAAGTGCATCATGTGCAGTGCTAGGGACACAAGTAAGGGACTGTTGGATTGCATCAAAAAAGGATTTGTTTTTCCCATATCCATGGAGACCATGCAAGAAGCTAGCTATGGACATTTGAGATGCTACAGGCTTTATACACCATATGTGGCAGCAAATGTGGCAGACGATCTGCTGAAGGAAATACGCTGAGACCTTCCAGAGGAAATACTGGGAATTAGCCATTTCATCACCAACAGACACACAGAGAGACAAGCCAGACTGAGGCCTTTCCTGTTGCGTTCACCTGGTTCCTCCTGGACACTGCTGTGATGCTGTAAGACAGAGAGGAGGGACACTTTTGTCCAGAGGGCTTTTCCTCTCCTCAAACTGCTCTGACACAGATGTGCTGATCCTCCCTGACCAATCCTCCTCTTCAACTGCACTGAGACTTTGACTGAAACACAAAGCACACGAGAAGTACTGTGGGTTGTTTGGGATGAATAAAGTCTCTGCCCTTCTCTCTCTCTCTTGTATTTGGACTGATTCCTCCATGTTGGAGTAATCCTGTATTGTCGAGTATTCCTGCAATTGAAACTTGAGTGTTCAGAAGATTGTTGTTTTCTCCTGCCCTCTCTGCCAGTGCTTTGTACTCAGTGATTATTCAAAATGGGGTCATACGTGTAGTATTCAAAATGTCACACAGCCCTTTTCGACAATAAAAACATGTGATTGTACAAATGTGTTTGTTAGAGTGAAATGCCACTGAAAAGGAGAGGCTTATCAATTCTTTTGTTCTGAACAGGAAGTCAGTGGACTGCTTTCTATTTTTAAGCTGTCTTTAACCATTAATGTCAAATCATGATCTAGATCTACTGCTGTTACAGTTTCACATAAATGTCCAGACACAACACTATGTCTTCTTTAATGATCTCATGGTAGAAATAACAAATGTATGAAGTTCATCTTGGCCAAATATGATCACCTAATATGGAAACAACCAAATGAAGGCAAGAAATGTATTTACCATACCAACTTTATTTATAAAGCACTTTATGTGTGACATGTAAATGTGACAGTTGACCAAAGTGCAGTACACAAACAGAATAGACAAGGACAATCACAGTACAACACAACACACAATACAAACACAACACAACTGCTAAAAAACATCAGCAATAACAAATATACATGTACAAAGCCAGTGAAAAAAATGTTTTTTAGAAGTGATTTAAAAGCAGGTACACACTTCACTGGTTCCACAGCCGAGGGGCTACAACAGAAAACACACGAAGCTCAAGTTTAGCGTTTGGGACGGCGAGCTGGAGCTGGTCTACTGACCTGAGGCTGCGAGACGTCAGAGGTCAGTGAGGCAGGAGGGCGCTAGGCTGTGCAAACACTTAAAAGTAAATACAAGAATTTTAAAATCAACTTTAAAAGACACTGGGAGCCAGTGGAGAGAGGCAAAAATAGGTGTATTTATATGATCTGTACCTGATTTTTACTTAAAGGTGCACTGCGCTGGCCAGGCTGGTGTCACCTAGTGCCTCCACTCAATTTCATTTCTCTCCAGTGACTAGGTCAGGAATCAGAATACACTAGACGGTTTGCAAAAACCCTGGAAGTTGTAGACAGCGCACCGGCCAATCAGTGAAGAGCTGTGAAGTCATGAAGTCAAACTCAAGCTCCTGTCTGGGTCCCTTTTGTAGAGCAGCACAACAGTAAACAAAGCGTCAAGATGGATGTAGATGAAGATTCGTGTTGGCAACAATTCCAGAGATCGAGGATTTAAAGCCGTAACAAAGAGAATGTTTGGTGAATTTTAACAAGGGGAAAGACATTATCGCCCTTCTTCCTACGGGATTTGAGAAAAGATTAATATACCAGTTATCCCCATGGTCACTAGGGGCGACTCTCCACAGATCTGAACTGTACTGTGGCGTAGTGCTGTAACCTGCTCGTCTCCCTCATCATAGAAAAGTTGAACCTGTACTGTGGAACTAACATCTCCATGGAGACAAATGTTTCGCAGTTCATTTTAAACAAATTACAGTGGTCCAAAGTTATTCCTCACTTACTTTATGCAATTCATCCGCAGTCACGGTCAAAAGCAACAGCTAGCATGCAAACTGCACACTTCCTGATACTCTGATAAAACGCAACACACAGTGACATATTGCAAGAATTACTTATACAATCTATCTGTACCGGGGCAGGTCATATTTTGCTCAGATTCATGGGAAACAGTTGGGTACAGCCACTTAAAACGTTCACTGGAGGACGGACAGCAGTACCTGTGGAGTGTTCTAGTCCCTGTCCCGCTCGCCGACCCTTCACCTTTACCCTCAACCCGCACCCAGGCCCGTGTCCCGCTGTGGGAGCCCGCCGAAGGGAGAGCCAGGTTAGGGCAGGGGCGCGGGGACATTATGCAGAGCGAGGCGCAGGTACGTGGGGTAAAAATAGCAGCAGGTGGGTTGGAAGGCGAGCGGTCCAAAAGCTGAGCGCTAAACGTATTCAAGGTCACGCCTGATGGAAATGCGCGAGCGGATCTGCATTCAGGCCAGAGACAGGACAGAGACAAAGAAGCACAGAAGACACGAGGAGATGTACACATGCAGCTGAAGGGACCGAGGGGGAAAAGGTATAAGTTTAAATCTGCTGTAGCGGATTTCTACTGTTTTAACAACGTGAAAATCAGAACTAGTTCATTTTAAAGGGTTTGCAGTGATCCAAAGTTCTTCCTCACTTACCTCCTGTGTTCTGAGCATCCTAATGATTCACCACGATGTATACGTTTACATGATGTTTTTTAATTAATTTGGAATTAAATTATTCTCCTTCGAGTTTACATGGAAATAATAATTCTGAATTAAGGTTTACATGGAAAACACGTTAAATTGCCTTTATGTAATTCCGCTCATAGTCTGGGGGTGGAGAAGGGTTCTGATTGGACAGTGACATGAACGTATTTACATCGACTGGAAGAAAACACACACTTCAGCTGCTACCGGCTTTTCTGTCATCTCAGTTTGCAGTGTTGGACACTGTACAGTCACAAATTACTGTAATGTGTTGCTTTTTGCTGTAACGCAGTAATGTTACGGCATTACAGGGAAAAAATTTAATATTTTACTCGGTACAAATGTCAGTAACGTGTGTTCCAATGCTTTTTTAACCTGGATTGAAGTGGTGGGTTTCTCGTTTTTCTTCATACAAATTCCCTAAAATTACCACGATATCAGCAGCAATGAAACGCCGGAGACGCGCCCGTGTAGACCGTTGGGTGACCGCGATCGAAAGGACTGAATGAGAACTGAATCAGACTAGAGGTTTTGTTGCTTGTTTAGTGGAAGAAAACTCGTTTATGCGACACATTTCACATTTTTACTCTTCTGATAAACAAAACGGGCGGCAGTAGCTCAGTTGGTAGAGCATTCGCCCACTGATCTAAAGGTTGGTGGTTTCGAATCCAGCTCTCGACATAAACATCACAGGTTGAGCGGTCAGATCCACTGACCCACAGGTAAAGTGCTTTGAGTGACTTGACGGTGGAAAAGTGCTATAGCAAAATGTGTGTGTGTTTGAAAAGAACTTTCCATAAGAAGTGGTTTAACAAAGACTTTTAATATCACAGCCATGATTTAGCCTTTATTTTTATTGAACTGTGTCGAATCAATTTGAAATATATCGTATTGAATCAAAAATGCACTGTATCGAGATATGTATCGTATCGTGGCCTGTGTATCAAGGTATGTTTCATATCAGCAGCCTGTCCATGATACCCAGTCCTACTGAGCACTGTAGTCTGAGACGTTTCTTCTCGACATTTACGCACTCACCTGATTTAACACATGCAGGTCATTAAGACGTATCCCACTCACTAATGTTCATTTAGCATCATAATTTATTTTATCACACGATGATAAACTGTTCTAGTGCTGACAACAGTGCTTGAACAGATAAAGCTACAACTTCATGTTAACCACACAGACAGCAGCGCTTTGTGCACTCAGGCTGCGTACATCCACTCTGTTCATAAACAAATAATCTGTCCATATATTTCACCGCATCATCAAAATGTGAGAAAAAAGTAGTGGTTTATAATCCGGAAATAACGGTATATAATGTTGGGTACATTATATTTATTTCTGCATAATAATATTGGTTCCTGTTATTGTTTCAGTAGAGTACATTTGGTCAGCACACCTGGGTGTAGAAAAAGTGAACATGCACTGTGCGCACGAGACAACAAGGTGCCGAATAACGACGAGCTATACACCGTCCAGTCTTGTTGATCTTTTTTAGCTACAGCAGAATCAGTAAGATAAGATAATCCTTTATTTTCTCCCATGGGAGAAATTTGTCTTGGTACAGGGGCTAACATGCTTTATCAAAAAACAGGACAACACAACACAAAGCAGCACATAAACAAACACCATAGAACAAAAATAGATATGAGACCAAGTATGAGCACGAGTGATGCACCAACAAGACCTTTAAATAATTTTTACAGGCAAACCCTTTGTATTGTGTTAGTAATTGCACATTCCCTAAGCCTATGTGCAGTTTTGATTGCACATTCCCTAACCCTTTTACATTTATCTGATCTAGTATCTGATCTTTTAATGACTTTAATGATTTTTTTTCAAATGTGACCCAGGAAGCTTGGATATGTGCTCCTAAAACCGATACGTATCTGATCTTTTGACATGCGACTTCAGTCTGAACACTCACATTCATTCCACCTACACGTCACACGAAAATTGTGCCTGAACTCCGTGTCAGTGAAGCTAGGGTGACCATATTTCCGTTTGTGAAAACCAGGGGTGGGGATCCCGACATTTGAGCTACTCTCACCTTGCAAAGCTGTCCCTGCTTTGTACACTGTGCACATGGCTTCCCACTTGTCCCGACTGGGACGGAAAGCGAGGAATTACTTGTGCAAGTCATTGTTAAATGCACATTTGCGCTTCATCATGTTGCAGACTGACTGAGTGTTTGTGTCTGCTCGCTCCTTCTGAGCGTACAGAGAGTTATGAGAGCTGCTCAATTTAATGGCCAAATGAAAGGTAATGACAACCTGGACATTTCCATCACTTAAAAAAAAAAACCCAGACGGCCAGGACAGGACATGAAAAATGGACATGTCTGGGGAAAAACGGATGTTTGGTCACCCTAGTGAAGCAGCGAAGCACATGTCAATCCCACCACTTTCTGCAGACGCTGCTGCCACTGCCCCACAAAACCTCGTCCTTCTCCTTCTCAATCTCCTCTTTAAAACAAAAAAGATGTACATGCTCTGACTCCGGTACAACAGCAACTTTAAAATTTCCAGATGCTCATTGCTCATGTGGGACACATTTAGGGCGTTTAAAGTTCACACTGGAGATCACAGACAAATCGCATTTAATTAGACACATGAACGACCTCACAAAAAAATCAATTTCACAAAAAATCTAAATTGACCATTAAGCCCTACAGTCTGAACAGAGCCTAAGTCAGTTCTTTCTGGTCAGATTGTAAAATAAAGCTCAGATTAAATCCTAACAGAGCTTCAGACAGAGCAGAGCCTACAGTTAGCAAAGGCTGCAACGAGAAAGTCTTAAGCTAGAGAAAGTTCCTGTTTATGCGTATCACAGCACACCAGAGAATGTACCAAAGTAGTTAAATCCACCATGCTGTTCTCGAAATAAGATAAGAGCCCCTCCCTCTGTAATATCAGGCTGTAACTAATCTTAATCGTGCAGGAAAATGGCCGCCTTGTTCAACAATAACTGGCTCATATTTCCTCCATGTGTCATCCTTTTACACTTCCATCATAAAAGCGCGGTTATTGCTCCAGTGTCGCTGATAATAAAACATGGCCTGTTGTGGTGGCTGTAAACGGCTGACTCTGCACCGCCGGGAGCCTGATAACACCAAAAGTGCTCTGTCCAATCCACAAACAGTATTCAAAGAAGCACCCAAACAGAGTACACAAACCGAGTACCCACACGGAGTACTTTATGGTTACTGTCTGGGAACTCATATTCCCAATCTGGACGCATGGGGTGAACTATTCTGACCGGTCCATGTGAGCACACCGACAGAACACCGACCACAGACTGTGTAAAGAAGCGGACTGAGCGAATGTGACATCACCCACAGTATCCAGTCAAACGAAGCTCATCGATGTTCCCAGTTATAGGGGTGAATTTGGAGACAAGTTAAGTTCCATGATTGGAATCCTGACTGTAAGAATTGTAAGAAACTAAACATAGGCTACGCTCAGACTGCAGGGCTCAATGCTCAATTTGATTTTTTTGTGAAATCAGATTTTTTTGCGAGGTTCTTCACATTTCCAATTAAATGTGACTTGCATGTGATCTCCAGTGTGAACATTAAATGCCCCAGTGTCTCACATGAGCATTAGAGAACAAGACGACGTCACACGCAGCGAGTGTGCTCACAAAGAGTACCCCAACATCTACCTGTTTTATACACAGGCCCAGGTCTGACCCACCGTGTGATCAGTAAAATCCTACTGTTTTAAAGGCGTCAATAGGCGAGTTTCAGCTGACGTCATTGTTATTAAAAACCCGCGTTGCATGCTGGGAAATAGTTTGGTCGGAGGCAAGAAACACGGTAGCGGTCAAACACAGTGCGTAACCTCACGTATTTATCCCCGATAATGGTAAATTCCTGCTGCATTATCGGATGCACAAATAGAAGCACGGAAGAAGGAAAATGTCTTTTTCGTATTCTGAGTGAAAAGAACCACTAACAGTGAATTAAACGGCTTTCAAACATTCGCAGAGCAAACGTAGAAGATCCTAACAAACCGTGGACTCCAACAAGTTCAACAACACATCGAGACTCTTGGAGGTTTTCATCTTTTCTGCTGTGAATGGCCCAGGAGTTTCCACCAAGTCATTGTGGATATCACCCAAGTGAATATTTGTCCAGGTAGTTGGCGATTCTGACCAGAAATTTGGTTTGGTCCACCTTTTGTCGGGGTTGAAAAGGGTGATTTGGCTCCATCGATGTTTATGACCAATTTCTGGTCAAATGGTCTTGGGTCCTCTGCCGTTAGAGTGGATAAATAACCGGGATCAATACCCTTTACGTGCTTTTCTCGCTCCGTCCGTCATGTTGAATTAGTGTTTCTTGCCGCCGACCAAAATAATTCCCAGCATGCAACGCGCGCTTTTGTCAACAATGAAACTCGCCTATTGGTTTACTACAGCCAAAAGTATTTACACTGTTTACAATTTGTATACAAAAATAAAAAATAAAATGGAATAGCACCCACGTGATTGGTCCTCACATCCTCTTAGGGGCCCATAGTGCATGTGTGGAGTTCTGAACAGTCGGTGTGTCGTGTGTGAACATCAGGTGGAGTGGAGCAGCAGGTGTGACACGTTTAGTGAATTGCCAGAATCGTAAAACATAAATATCAAACAAGTTCACTGAAATAAAACATGTGACGTGCTCAAGGCTTCTTTTATTTGGAAATATATTAGGATGATAAATGCTTCACGGTCATAACATGTTCCTATGCGGGAGTCATCCAGATGCCCTCCCGCAGCAGAGCACAGCCGCTCGCCCGCTCCCTGTATCTGCTCAGCTCTGATCTACAGTTTGGTTTGATCTGGATCTATACAAAAGCTGCTCGTTCACATGTTTACTGCGATGTTCTTCTTACTCTGTCTGCTGTTCTAATGCTGCGATGTTCACCCCAGCATCAGAGCACCCATAGAGCACCCGCACCCCAGCATCAGAGCACCCATAGAGCACCCGCACACCAGCATCAGAGCACCCATAGAGCACCCGCACACCAGCATCAGAGCACCCATAGAGCACCCGCATCCCATCACAGCGCACCCACACTCCAGCATCAGAGCACCCGTAGAGCACCCACACCCCAGCATCAGAGCACCCGTAGAGCACCTGCATCCCATCACAGCGCACCCACACTCCAGCATCAGAGCACCCGTAGAGCACCCGCATCCCTTCACAGCGCACCCATAGAGCACCCACACTCCAGCATCAGAGCACCCGTAGAGCACCTGCATCCCATCACAGCGCACCCACACCCAGCATCAGAGCACCCGTAGAGCACCCGCATCCCTTCACAGCGCACCCATAGAGCACCCACACTCCAGCATCAGAGCACCCGTAGAGCACCCACACCCCAACATCAGAGCACCCATTGAGCACCCACACCTCAACATTAGAGCACCCATAGAGCACCCACACCCCATCATCAGAGCACCCATAGAGCACCCGCATCTCATCACAGCACACCCATAGAGCACCCACACTCCAGCATCAGAGCACCCATAGAGCACCCATAGAGCACCCACACCCCAACACCAGAGCACCCATAGAGCACCCACACCTCAATATTAGAGCACCCATAGAGCCCCACACCCCAACATCACAGCACACTCATAGAGCACCCACACCCCAGCATCAGAGCACCCATAGAACACCCACACCTCAATATTAGAGCACCCATAGAGCACCCACACCCCAACACCAGAGCACCCATAGAGCACCCACACCCCACCAGAGCACCTATAGAGCACCCACACCCCAACACCAGAGCACCCATAGAGCACCCACACCCCAACACCAGAGCACCCATAGAGCACCCACATCCCAACATCACAGCACACTCATAGAGCACCCACACCCCAACACCAGAGCACCCATAGAGCACCCTCACCCCAGCCTTAGAGCACCCATAGAGCACCCACACCTCAGCATCAGAGCACCCACTGAGCACCCATACCCCAGCATCACAGCACCCTCATAGAGCACCCACACCCCAGCTTTAGAGCACCCATTGAGCAGCCTCACCCCAACATCACAGCTCAACCACAGAGCACCTGCACCCCAGAATTAGAGCACCCATAGAGCACCCACACCTCACTGACAGAGCACCCAGAGAGCACATTCAGAGCACCCACAAAGAGCACCCAGACGTCTGCCTGCCTGGCGCCCCCCTCCCTCCCGTCACCATGGATACCCCCCTGTGACGGAGTAGCTGTATCGGGGGGTCATCTGCGCTTCAGACGACACATATATTAAATTCATTCATCTCCGTCAGGCCCTCGTTCTCCCGCTCCAAACACCAGCAATATCCTGGAAATCCTCTGGGTGCTCTGACAGCCAGGGCGGGCGCTCTGTTTGGGTGCTCTGTCGGCTAGGGCGAGTGCTATGTGGGTGACCTGACGGTGAGTGTGGGTGCTCTTTGTGGGTGCGCTGACTTTGGGTTGTGGATGCTCTTCCAGCGAGGTGTGGGTGCTCAAAGGGTGCTCTGACAGTGGGTTGTGGGTGCTCTGTGTGGGTGCTCTTACAGTGGGGTAGGGGTGCTCTGACATTTGACAGTGAGTGTGGGTGCTCTTTGTGGGTGTTCTGACTTTTGGGCCGTTTCCTGTTTCTGTGACTTAAACTGCGATGATGGACTCAACCAGGATTAAACCAGGTCTAAAACCAGGTCTAAACCAGGTCTAAACCAGGACTGATCCAGGTCTAAACCTGGATTGAACCAGGACTGAATCAGTACTAAAACAGGACTAAAACAGGACTGATCCCAGGACTGATTCCAGGACTACACCAGGACTAAAGCAGGTCTAAACCAGGACAGAACCAGGACTGAATCAGGACTAAAACAGGACTGCACCAGGAATGAACCAGGTCTAAACCAGGTCTAAACCAGGACTAAACCAGGACTAAACCAGGACTACAACCAGGACTAAAGCAGGTCTGAACCAGGTCTGAACCAGGTCTAAACCAGGACTAAACTAGGTCCCAGTCTCAGTCTTGGTTTGGTCCTGGTATGGTCCCTGTCTGGTGCCGGTCTCCGTCCTGGTCTCAGTCCCGGTCTGATCCCGATCTCAGTCCTGGTCCTGGTCCCTGTCTCAGTCCTGGTCTCAGTCTCGATCTCAGTCCCAGTCTGGTCCTGGTCTCGGTCCTGATCACCCGACAATCTACGTGTGCACACGTCCGCGCCCATCCCGACACTCAGTCCTGTTTTAGTCCTGTTGTAGTCCTGGTTTAGTCCTGGTTTAGTCCTGGTTCAGTCCGTATGCAGCGCAAAAGTCTGACATCTCAGTTTAAGTCATCGGGAAATGGGAAACACAAAACTGAAAACTGAAAAAAACAGTCGTTATCCTTTTTTTTTTTTTTTTTTTTTGGTTTTGGAGACAAATAATGAAGAAAACTGTTTTATCGTTACTTTTGGTTTTATTTTGAAAAACAAATGAACGAATGATACATGGATTTTGTGTAATACAAGACCTTAAATTCCTCACGTCGCGCAGCATTACTTCCAAAACTATCATCAGAAAAAACTAAATCACGCAGTGGACACCAGACGGTAGAGAATAAAAACATCAGAAAGATTCTATCCCGAGTCATATCAGCTTCATTCTTCAGAAATCTCCCTCCACCGCCGTTTACTACGAATCGATTACCGAGAAACAACTTTCTGACTCACTGAAGAAAATGCCCAATAACACCTGATGGGCTCCCTGCTGAGTTCTGCAAACACTGTGGTCCATTCTAAAGCCCTGTTCCAAACAATGAGATCTGATATGAAACTACAATCCAATCCCCGACACCATAAGATACCAGTTAAAGGTCCTATATTACACAAAAATGGACTCTGGTGAACTTTAAGTCATGTTCTAATGTCGTGACCTCCTCAAAAACACCACAGTGAAAAGTGGAGCGTTAAAATGGACTCTCACAGAATCTTTTTTAACATTTTCTCAGAGTTTATATGAGTTCAATCTGTTCTAGAGTTGATTTAACACTTTTTGGAAATGTTAATTAAGTTACACTGGACCAAAATTCTTGTTTAACCTCCAAATCAAGAGTGATATTAACGTTTTGATAGTTTTGACAGTTTTGTAGGGAAATTTTAGTACATTTTTCCTCGCCTGGATTTGTTTTTTAAATTTTGATATTAAAACTCTCCCTTTTACCCCCTCATGAAGTGTTATACATCCTTTTTTTCACTACAACATGTTATTTCACAATCTGCTGCTGTAGTTGTGTCATATGGCTGGAATAAAAGCTACAGGACCAGAAAAAAATAAAAATAAACAAAAATCACACTCTTTAAGACAAAACACACAACAAACACGTCTAAACAACTTTGAGGACATAAAAAACACTGTTGGGCAAGTTACTTTGAAACTGTAATGCGTTATTTATTACCTACTACTGTCATTTCAAAGTAATTCGTTACATTACAATATTACTGCATTTAAAATGTAAGGCATTACATTATTATTGCATTACTTTAAGTTACTTTCACCAAAATAAGTTTTGCGCTGTATATGGACTGAACCAGGACTAAACCAGGTCTAAACCAGGACTAAACCAGAGCTGAACCAGGACTAAACCAGAGCTGAACTAGGACTAAAACAGGACTCACTGTGGGGACGGGCTCGAAGGTGACGCAGGAGAAAGGAGCGGCTTTGCTCCGCACCTCATGGAGGTAAGAGCGGCTGTCACCCGATCGCTCTTTATGGACCCTGCTGCTCGGGCTCGAGGTCCTGATTTCAGCAACTATTTGCAGGTACCCGAGCCGGTGCAAGAGTCTGTTACAGCGCGTAACTTCTACCTTCCTTCAGCGTGTCCAGAAGTCCAACTTTTTGTGTGATGGTTTCATCTTCCTCTGTCTTTTGGGTGCGAGCGCAGGAGCCTTTGTCGGTGCAGAACGTTTCGTCGACGTTGTGGGTTTCGTCGGGGAGAAAACTTGCAACCGTACAACACTTCAGAATCACACTGCTAGAGATTGAACATGTATTTAAATTTGGCAGCTGAACACATTCTGTACTGTACAGGAGACAGGAGTCCCTTGGCCAGTCAGGACGCAGTGGGAGGAACGCAATACACATTCATACAATGTCAAAAAAAAAGGGCATGCAAAATTACACAAAAAAAATAAAAAATCTGCGAAACAGCGAAAAGTGAACTGCGATAGAGGGAGGGACGAGTGTAAACCAGGTCTAAACCAGAACTGACCCAGGTCTAAACCAGGTCTAAACAGTCCTTTCACCCGCGGTTACCTGAAGGTCTACGAGGGCGCATGTCCGGTGTTTCACCGCTGCTGATATCGAGGTGATTTTAGCGAATTTGTATGAAGAAAAACCCACCACTTCAATCCAGGTTAAAAAAACATTGTAACGCGCGTTACTCACATTTGTACCGAGTAAAATATGACTATTTTTTCCCCTGTAATGCCGTAACATTACTGCGTTACAGCAAAAAGTAATGCATTACTGTAATTTGTTACTTTTATAATGTGTTACTCCCAACACTGATAAAAAATGCTTAATTTAGGGCCTTAGCTACAAAAGTGCAAAAATATCTGTAAGTAAATTAAACATATCCTTATTGCCTCAAAAATAAATAAATAAATAAATAAAATAAAATAAATGTCCCCATGACTTGATTGTCTTGTCTGTCACATTGTTGTGTGTGTGTATGTCTGTGTGTGTCTCTGTGTTGTGTGTGTGTGTGTGTGTGTGTGTCTGTGTGTGTCTGTGTATAAAAACAACTCTGAAATATTTTACCCCAAAGTTTGCACCCTCCACTCTTGGCTGTGTACCTGGTTATGTTTTGTTTTTATGGTTTTAAAAAGTTAGCAGCCATATGGTAAAAAAATATACACCAAGAAAACACAAATGAAATCACGACGGCGAGAGAATACGACACTCTTTAAAGGCCAAAGCACTTTAAGTCCACTTCTGTTCCTATTCCAGGAAAAAATAAAAGTGTTTGTAAAACTGTTGAAGGTTAAGAACACACTGCTAAACATGATTATTATGATTAAAACATAACTGACACAAAGACACGGTGTTAATTATAGAGACAGGAATGACATTTGGTGAGCACTTCCTGGGGGCGGGGTTATGCGGGGCAGGAGGCGGGGCTCTTACTGTCAGAGAGCGAGTATTTTACTTCTGTGGAGTATTCACTGCTCACACATAAAGTGTTTACATGTTACGTTTTCTTGTTTCGTATATTCACCAGAAAGAACGTATGGCCTGGAAGAGATCACTACATTACTGAAACATGCATGAGTGACATCTAAAACCTCTTCAGATATTTTGAATTTTTCTGGCAATGGGCTTAACTGGGGGTGGATACTGTTCAAAAGTATTAGTACAGTAGTGAAAATACTTTTGATATTGAAAATTGACGCTCAAATTCTCTTTTAATAACAGATTTCTACGGAAGAAAGTTTGTTCCATCAGATTTAGAATTTAAATACTGTTGAATTTCACACTTTGAATTTTTTTTACTGTGAAAAACATGTTTGAATTTGTTTTATTCTTTTTATTATTTTATTCTTTTATAAATATTTAGCGCAAATATTTTTAAGCCCACAATTTCAACAGTAAAATTTCAGAGTGTAAAATTTTGCAAGAAAGATGAAAAGGTGAAAAAAAAAAAAAAAAAAAATCCAGGAAAGATGCCAAGACAGAAGCAATCGATTCAAAGTGATTTGATCTCTGATCACCCCTGTCTATTTTAACAAGATTCCACATCATATAGTCAGTGTTGGGAGTAACAGATTACATGTACTGGAGTTATGTAATCAGAGTACAAATTATGAGTAACTGTATTCAGTTACAGTTACTGTTTCAGTGAGTGGTAAATGGATTACAGTTACTTTGTTGAAATAAATGGATTACATTTTGGACTATATCCCCCCACTAAACCAGGTCTAAAACCAGGATTTAACAGGAGTAAATCCTGCTGTGTGGACGTGTCTCCTCCTCTTCTATAATAATCATATTTTTAATTTGGTTCAGTAAAGTCTGGGCTTTTTATTTTCTTTTAGCAGACAAAACTTCTCATGTGAAGATTTCCTAGTCTTTGCTTCTCTACAGAATATCAAGTAATCCAAAGTATTCAGATTACATTACTCACTTTAAGTAATTTAATGGATTACGTTACAAACTACATTTTGGGGATATGTAATCTGTAATCTGTAGGGGATTACATTTTAAAAGTAACCTTCCCAACACTGCATATAAGTCATTAATATCTACTTATCTCATTTTCAGTAAAATATGTGTTTAAACTTAATCGACATAAAAAATGGATCTGAGTTCTTAAAAAAAAAAAAAACACTTTTAAATATGTCAGTATGTTTTAATTTGCAGATATAGTATTAATATTCAAAGTTTTTCTATAGAATTAAAGTTCTTTATTAATAAAATATAGATTTTCATAGGAGGGATCAACATACCATAATAGGATTCTGACCCCGGGGTCAAAATACTATATGGTATGTTGACCCCGAGGTCATTTTACTGTGGGGCCAAAATCCTATACCACACCAGTTTGAGCTCTGCTGGTGTGGGGAGAGGGAGGTGGCTTCTTCTTGGGGGAATAGGTGCTGTGCTCCTGTGCTGTCTGTACCCCACAGAGGGGCTCCATGAGAAGGACACTTCACATCCTAGAGCTCTGGCGTCCCCAAGTCACGTGTAGTCAAACCTGCTGTGTGCAGGAGCCTTAAATATACGTCAATCGAACCAAATTTGTTTCGTTTCCTGGTGTGAAAGGATCACACTGGAGTCTTTCTGCTACATTATAATCAAACTAATGTCATGAAAGCACCGTAAAACTGAAGAACTGTGTTATGTCTGCTGCTGCCAGTCAAATCTCTCAGTTTACACGGAAGGCACAGAGCACCTCAACTTTAGTTCCCATCACGCTCTGACTGCTTGTTCCAGTTATCAGAAGTCAAATAGAATCTGTCAATTATTAAAAAAAAAAAAAAAAACAGCCCAAAAGTGGTATGGTTTGTAAGATAAGTCACAGTAAAAGCAAAACCATACTCTACAGGTTCTTTTGACTTATTTGACTTATTGTGTTTGTTTTATTGTTTACAAAGTTATTAGAATTAGAAAAAAAAAAAAAAAAAAAGTTGAGATAAATAACAGCTTGGTACTTTCATTGTTGCACCAATCCATGGTGTTTCTCAGTCCTTTAAGTTATTTTTTTTAGTAAATCGCCATGTTTGTTGTTTGCCGTTTGTTTGCATCCGTCTCTCTGATTGGTTAATCTGCCTGCCTTCCAAATTCTAGTCCAAGATTAGTCCAGGATTAGTCCAGGATTAGTGCTGGTTTAGTCCTGGTTCAGTCCATATACGGCGTAAAAGTTCAACATCTTCACAGTTCTTTTGGTGAGAGTTACTTAAAAGTGCTGTAATAGTCATATAACATCTTACATTTAAAATTTTGCATTTTAAATACTGTAATATTATAATGTAATGAATTAATTTGAAATGACAGTAATAAGTAATAAATAACGCATTACAGTTTTAAACTAACTTGCCCAAGAATCTCCCTTGAACCATGTTTTAACAGGAGGAATCAAATCAAACTGGAACCGGGAACCTTCAGGTTATGAGTTCAATGCCAAACACTCTGCGCGATGATTCAGTCAGAGCTCTTCTGCAAAATCGACTTTTCAGAGCTTTTAACCATGTTTCTCCTCACTGACCCTCTGAAGTAGTGTCTCGGGTGATTCTTGCATGTTTGTGTCATTTTTAAACGCTTATTTTCAAGACGCCATTTTGCAGATCAACCGCTGTATTCAGGTACCACTCGTTCTTTTGAATTTCAATTAAGAAGGAAAAAATATAAAGTGGGAAAATAGTTTGTTATTTCATTATTCCACAAACAAAGAAACAGATTTCGACCTCTGTTTCCAATATTGAATTGAAAGTTTATTTCATATAACGTCAATCAAAAAAACAGACTTGGTGCTTATTTTAAAGTAGATATTTTTTATTCTCTCTGGTTTATTTGCCCTGGATGCTCTGCTGAAGTGTCAACATGGATCTATAATAAAATTATTTTTATTATAGTTCTATGGACTCAACTGAACAAAGGAGAGTTTATCGCTGCTTTCTGTTTCTCATCATGGAGCTCAACAATGACTTTCTAGGATGCAAAAGTAAACTCGTCGTTAAAAACTACATGTTTGTACACAAAACTGCAAAGATTTTTCAGGTATTTTTCTAGCAGCAGAACTTCCGGGGCAAATAAACCTGAGAGAATAAAATTACAGCAGCACCCACCCATTTATCAAAGTGAAACCCGCACCCGCCCGTGCCCCTGATAAACCACACACAGATTAAAAGTATTCTAACTGAAGCACTTTATTTTTTCAATACGCCTCTCAATGAACAACGACGCTAGATGAGGATTGAATAGGCAGTTTGAATAGGCAATAGTCACAATTTTTACATGAACCTTAACAGGAGAGATTCATTGTACCAGGTTGTAGCATCAGTGCTCATTTCCACCTGAGCAGGTTCATTGACTGATTGTATTTAACTGACTTCTTCCTCGACACCTGTGTAGCATGTTTTGGATTTCAGAAATATTCCTGTGCATAGAATAGAAATCTGTGCATATTTGTCTGTAGTTGATAAAATAAATATTTGTTAACTCTCGAATGATTCCAGTCGTACGTAAACATGTACATATGTATTATGTGTATTTTATTCATCAGAATATGAACTGAAAAGTTAAGACGTCAAGAATTACAATCACGAAATGAAATGAAACAGCTACACATTCTTTGAATATGAATTCACAGAAATATGTCATCACTTCACAGGTTTTATTTACTGAGAGAAGACTGAACTGGGACTGAACAAGGACTAAACCAGGACTGAACAAAAACTAAAGCAGGACTAAAACAGGACTAAACCAGGACTAACACAGAACTAAAACAGGACTGAAAAAGACTAAAGCAGGACTAAAACAGGATTAAAACAGGACTAAAACAGGACTATACCAGGACTGAACAAAGACTAAACCAGGACTAACACAGGATTAAAACAGGACTAAAACAGGACTATACCAGGACTGAACAAAGACTAAACCAGGACTAACACAGGATTAAAACAGGACTAAAACAGGACTATACCAGGACTGAACAAAGACTAAACCAGGACTGAATTAGGACTAAAACAGGACTAACACAGGATTAAAACAGGACTAAACCAGGACTAAACCAAGACTAAACGAGGACTGAACTAGGACTAAAACAGAACTAAACCAGGACTAAAACAGGACTAAACCAGCACTAAACCAGGACTAAAACAGGACTAAACCAGCACTAAACCAGGACTAAAACAGGACTAAACCAAGACTGAACTAGGACTAAACCAGGATTAAACCAGGACTGGTGCAGAGTTCAAGATCCCACGGAGCTAAGAAGCCGTCGCCCGATCTCACTTTGCGGACACCCTGCTCCGTGGGCTCGGGGTTCTCTTTCTCTCTCTCTCAAGTCCAAGATTAGACCTGGTTTAGTCCTGGTTTAGACCTGGTTCAGACCTGGTTTAGTCCTGACCCGCCCGTATGCAATCACTACCCGCCCGCACACCCGCCCGTAAAATTCCAAATCATGACGTTTATGGCGACGTGCAGCTCCCACTGGGTACCACAGTTCTCTAACACGAAAGTCAGCGCACTTGTTTCTTTTAATAAGTCATTTTTAATGAATATTGCGATTTAAAATGTCCAAATTATAACATAACGATCCACGGGTGTCGTAGATTATAACCACAGAGCACCCACAAGCATTACATGTCCGCTTTAAGACACAGAGCGCTGCATCTCTGTCTCCAAACTTATGATCATTTTTGCTCCAGACTGGATTTGGTGTGAGACCGTGAGAATTATGGATAGTAGCTGCGGTGATGGAGAGAAGGGGAAAGAGGAGAGGAGAGGAGGAGATGCAGAGAAACAGGAAATGAGATTGATATGTAAATGGCAGAGATCTCATTTGAGCTGAAGGTTGAAGTGCGGCGCCATTCAGCAGATTAGGACTTCATTATTTCGCCGCGTTGTGCCTCAAATCGAGGGAGAGGCTGCAGCTGTGAGGACATGCCACACACACAGGAGGCGCTCTACACGTGTCGGGCTCCAATACCATCTGCACCATTGTTCGCATGTTTAAGTTAAGAGTCAGGAGCACTTAGCCGGAGGAGAAGCCTAATGCGCGTCTCATCAAATCAAATCAGTCGCACTTTATTTGTCCTGAGAGGCGGTTTTAAAGTGAAATGCATTAATAACGGAAAAGCTCAAACAAAAAGAAGTCTCAGTGCAGCTCAACAGGTCGAGGCATCAAATCCAGTGTCAGGGCATTTCGAGGAGAGTAACAACCCTCAGGACAAAAGCAGGTGAGCTCTGGACACATAACATAATAGTCTTTTTCTCTTTTTCTGTTTGTATCGGTGATGAGATGTGACATTCTCTCTAGAACGTGACAGATTTGATGCAGAAAGTCTGTTACGTTGGTGTAAAAAGTCTGTAGCATTTCAGAGAAGAGGTTTGCGTGAGACAGAATTTTCAGTCCCGCTCCCGCCCGCGCCCGCAATGAGTTTTCAAAATGTGTCCCACGTCGCATTCTTTTGCGTCAGGTCCCGATAATTTGTGGAGGTTAACTGAATAGATGCATCAAGAATTTCGGACTTCCAGTCATTGCGCGATGCATACTGGGAAGGATTTTTCGAAAAAATGAGCATCAAACCTCCATGTTTGTTTTCCCAGTGGGATGTGTCTATTGACAAACTCGATCTTTTCAAGTCTTTTGAACCATATCACTTTTGTTTCTGGTTCTGATATTGTCATATTTTAGTTTTGGGATTCAGACATCGTAATTGTGTGGTTGTTGGATCCTAACAGCGGAAAACGGCTCGAGAAATTTGTTTGTGAACTCCATAAATGCAAAAGGGAATTAGATGTGTGTGACTGCAAACCTCTGTTCAAACTGTTTCCCTTCCCAACGGAATAGAAAAATAGTGAAAGGTGAAGGTGATGGGCAGGATTGATCCACAGGAAGAACCAAAAAGGAAACCTTTGGCTGCCTAAGAAATCATCCAAACTTTGCAGCGAACATTTTGTATGTGGAGCGCCAACAAAGCAAAATCCCGATCCCTCATTTCACCTTGGTTACAAATTTAAAAAGTCAATGCCAAAGTGAAAGGCACCAACTGTTCACCAAGAAACACCTTCCACTGCAAAGAGACCAAGACATGATGTTGCTGTAAAACCACAAGAACAAGAAAGTGCAGCTCAGTCTGTTTGTCTTCTGCACCTCTCGATTAACAAACACGATCCTGCTTTGATGACGCTCCACATACAAAATGTTTGCTGCAAACTCAGGATGATTTAGTCAGTCAAAGGTTTCCTTTTTTGTTCTTCCTGTGGATCAATCCTGCCCATCACCTTCACCTTTCACTATTTTTCAATTCCGTTGGGAAGAGAAACAGTTTGAACAGAGGTTTGCAGTCACACACATCTGATTCCCTTTTTGCAGTTTATGGAAGTTCACAAACAAATTTCTCGAGCCGTTTTCCGCTGTTAGGATCCAACAACCACACAATTACGATGTCTGAATCCCAAAACTAAAATATGACAATATCAGAACCAGAAACAAAAGTGATATGGTTCAAAAGACTAGAAAAGATCGACTTTGTCAATAGACACATCCCACTGGGAAAACAAACATGGAGGTTTGATGCTCACTTTTTCGGAAAATCCTTCCCAGTATGAATTGCGCAATGACTGGAAGTCCAGAATTCTTGATGCATCTATTGTGAATATACTACTTTTTTGTTTAAAAATGCCTTGACCACCCTTTGGTTTTGTCATAAACCCAAAGAGTTAAGATTTAAAAGTGCTTCATAACTGTTATTTCATTGTGTAAATTGGACTGAAACAGAGCAAAGGATCATGGTCTATGTAGTTCCCTGTGTTTCTTTAAGCTATTGCTGCTCCAAAACAATGAATTTAAGCAAAGAGACATGAAGTTCGATATATTGTGATGGTCCATGATATTATTGAGAGACTTTTTATGATATTGCAATATTTCGGTTATTGTTACATCCGTATTGTATACCGTAAAATACCAATATAGTATATTTTGATACATAAACGCAGAGTCTGTATAGAAAATAGCCTATGCTGGTTGCTGCCGAGGAGCTGCTCAAACTCTCATTTCCCATTTTTTGTATTTTATTTCACCGAGACATTAAGATTAGTGCAGCGACACCACAGAGAGGTTGATGTTTACAGCGACACAGGAGCAGTTTGACTTCAGTTCAGTCCTGCTCACACCAGACTGGTTGTGTGACTGAATGGATAGGCTGTATTCTCTGCGCTGAGTCCGATCAGCCTCAGCTTCACTGAAAAAGTGGCAGAACAGATGACGTTGCTGTGAAATCCCTATTTCGACGTGACGTAAAAAAAAAAAAAAAAAAAAAAAAAAGGCAGCACAACATAGCGCGCAGGAAATGGACGCAGTTTTTAGGAGTTTTGTAACATTATTTCAGTTTGGCAATTGTGACGAAGCAGCAGCTGCTGTGGTGTAAAAGGAAAGTTGTGGCAAAGGGGCGAGGAAAGGCAGGGGACGAGGCAGTAAATTAATTATTAATAATTAACAATTAATTATTAATTAAGAAAGAATTTGATGACCAAAACTTTGAGGTCAAAATAAGTCCACTGTGTACATGTGTACTGTAGTGTCGTAGTACTCGAAACCTGTCTTAGTCTTGAGACTGGCCTCGAAACCGTTTTTTTTTTTTTTTTTTTTTTTTTACGGTCTTGGTCTTGTCTCAGTCTTGAAGACTCTTTGACTTGACCTTGTCTTGGTCTGGAGGTCTGATACTTTGGTCTTGTCTCCCTCTTGACTCTCAGAGGTCTTGGTCTTGTCCTGGTCTCAGGACCCTGTGGTCTCGAACTGGTCTTGGTCTCGATTAGTGCGGTCTTGACTACAACACTAGTGTACTGTCTGCGTGTTGTTATAAAGCAGTTATCATTTGAGAATCAGGAGGTGTGTGTTAGTTTGATAGTTGTTTTTAGAATTATCGTGATGGCAAACTCCACTCTTGTCTCTGAAAGGTGTGAAAAGCTCTTATAAACTCATCGTGGTGAATAATTAGGATGCTCAGAATGAAAAAGGTAAGTGAAGAAGAACTTTGAACCACTGCAAACTGTTTCCAATGAACTAGTTGTGTTCAGGCACAGCACTTAGACTAAAATAACCTTTCTTTGTACTTGAGATTTACAATGGCTTCGAAATTAGGGACTCACAGTACTTAGCAACAAGGCTCTTGTAACCAGGTAACCAATGTCCCAGTGTTCTGAATAAGACCTGTGACGTAAACATAACTAGGTAGACTTTGCAAACCCTTTCAGGTGTAACAGACTGATCATAATAAAGTCATATCTGGACCGAGCGCGAGTGCAAAGCTGTGACAGTTTGAGCACATCTCCACACAGTGTGCTCTGTTCTCACTCTTCTGCTCCTACACTCTCTCTCATAAAGCTTTTCCATCTCGCTGAAAATCTGCACCATTTGAAATGCAAACAGAGGCCCGACAGCTGCCTCCTGACTGCTAATGTAATACAGCACAGCAATAGTTTGTGTTTTCCATTTGCAATAAAAATGTGAAACCAGAACGTGAGTGAGTGAGCGCTGGAGTTCTGGTCCCATGTGGAAAAAAGTAACATTCAACTCAGTATATGACCTTGGAATGGCACCAGTCAAATAGAACAAAGTAAAAGTACTTCATTCATTTACCTGGAGCAGATCTATTCTTTTTAACCATGCTTTTAACCATGTCATGTCCTTCTCATTTACCCTCTGAAGTTGTATTTGGAATGATTCATGCATGTTGGAGTAATGACCGTATTTTTCAGACTATAAGACACAAATCCGTGTATCATTCGATCATTCGTTTTTCAATTTAAAAATAAGAAAATGAAATAACAGCTGTTTTCTTCATTATTTGTCTCCAAAACCAAAATGAAAAAACGGATAACGATTCCTTTATTTCGATTTTGTGTTTAAATGAAGAATAGAAAAAACGGATAATGGCCGTTTCCCGTTTATGTGACTTCCATGACTGCGATGCCGGACTATTGCACCGCGTACGGACTGAACCAGGACTGATCCAGGTCCGAGATCAGACCAGAACGGGACCAGACCGGGACTGAGACCCGGGACCAAACAAGGACCAGACCGGGACCAGACCGGGACTGAGACCGGGACCAGAGCGGGACTGAGACCGGGACCAGACCGGGACCAGACCGAGACCAGAGCGGGACTGAGACCGAGACCAGCGATCCAAGCGGTTCTGTGTCATCGTCTGTGTCTGGTTCCGTGCGGGGAAAGTGAGAATGTTCTGTGGACTACAGGTCCGGACGGGCTGCTCTGGTCCTCCGCGCTCAAGAACCGCGGCTGGTTCCGAGGTGGTGCAAAGCATCCGACTGAGGCTTTTACACCAACGAAAATGAACCGAACTAAAGAGCTTTTGGTTCAAATGGACCAGGTCCGGGACCAGACCGGGACCAGAGCGCTACTGAGACTGGGACCAGACCGGGACCAGACCGGGACCAGATCGAGCCTGAGACCGAGACAAGACCAGGACCAGACCGGAGGCTCAGAGCCCACGGCAGGGCCGGAGCTAGAAGCTGAGGCTTGGACCCCGCGGAGGCTCGGAGTCAAAGCTCGGAGTCCGCCCTGGTCCCGCTCTGGTCCTGCTCTGGTCCCAGTGTGGTCCTGGACCTGGATCAGTCCTAGTTCAGTCCGTACGCGGTGCAAAAGTCCGGCATTGCAGTCACGGAAGTCACTGCAATGCCGTTCCATCTTCATTTAAATACAAAATCGAAAACTGAAAAAACGAATCGTTATCTGTTTTTTCATTTTGGTTTTGGAGACAAATAATGAAGAAAACAGTTGTTTTTTCGTTTTCTTATTTTTGGTTTTATATTGAAAAACAAATGAATGAATGATACACGGATCGACACACTTAAAGTCCACCAGGTCCGCCTTAAAGTACGTCTTCTGTATTAATTCTGGTCGTGCTTACTGACTTTGAACCAGTTTTATGTGGTACACAGCTCTCAAAAATCTCAGAATGTTTTAGTACGACTTTGGCAAACTACGAAGCTGCACCTCTTGATGGATTGTTGGAGAATTACAGCTACTGTAGTCAGGAGCCTCGTGGAGTAAAGGGTGAAGTATAGTTCTGCATCGACTCAATGCACACTGCCACCGTCGCCTTTGTCACAGAAAGAACACATACAGCTCTGGAAAAAAAATAAGAGACCACTGCAAAATGGACCGTTTCTCATAGGTAAAAATTAACATTTTTGTTTCATTCTATAAACTACTGACAACATTTCTCTCAAATTCCAAATAACAATATTGTTATTTAGAGCATTTATTTGCTGAAAATGAAAAATGTTCAAAATAACAAAAAAGATGCAATGTTTTCAGAAGTCAAATAATGCGAAGAAAAGAAGATCATATTCATTTTAAAACAACAAATGGGCCCAGTCAAACAGAAGTAAACAGCAAGGCCAACAATTCAAGTTAATGCATCTGATATAAAAATGTATTGAACAGATACATATGTACTCTAGTTTATGAAACTGTTGACCTTTTTTCTGCGCCATTTTTGGTTCTAAAGTTCCATACGTTTTAAACAGACCATGTATGAAACATGGAACAAAAATTATTTCCCAAATTTCAAAGACCTGCAAATCATGTCAATAAATGGATGTATTTCATCATATCTTGTGTTATTCCATCTTTGAACTGTTGATGAAGGTACATGATTTAAAAAAAAAAAAAATTTAATGATAAAAATTTGCTTGGAAGGACTGACATATTTTATAGAAATAGTTTCCTTTCATTTTGAAGTAATATTAAAGTTTTCGGAAGAAAAAAGTTGACAAATGATGTAAAATCCTGCACCTTCTACTTGTTTGCACAATTTTCCCTCCGTTACTTTTCCCTCCGTTACCATGACCTTTCTTAATAAAAAATCTCATGAGTCAAAAAGTAAGAGGTTTTTCAACCTAATCTTGTACCATATGGTAGAAAACTATATGAAGCAAATATTCAAACCAGTTTGTTAAGGATATGGAAGTGAGAACCAAGAGTTATCACTGTTTGTGTTTATTGCCCAAAAAGTGCTGCATATTTCATTCCCTCCGTTACCGACATGAGTTTTTAAATTTTTTGGCAACAACTTGAAAGAATATCACAGGTTTAACTTGACCCTGTTGGAGTGTAACTCTTTCCTACATTCTGATACTTTACTTATTTCAATAGTCCCTCTAGTTTCTGAATAAGAGACATTTGAATGTCAAAAATCTGCCCCTGTTTCCCTCCGTTACCACTTGACCAGACCCAATACGAATGTTTTAACTTAGGAAGAGTTCAGAAATCAGTATCTGGTGGAATAACCCTGATGACGGTTCATCTTCCTCTTGATCACGTTCCAGAGGTTTTCAGTGGGGTTCAGGTCTGGAGACTGGGCTGGACATGAGAGGGTCTTGATCTGGTGGTCCTTCATCCACACCTTGATTGACCGAACTATTTGGCATAGAACATTGTCAGAGCAGAGGGAAACAAGGTCTCTTTATTTTTTCCAGAGCTGTATATTCCACTGAATCGTGTCCTTTAATCTGACAGAAGTTGCACCGCATCAGCGCACAAGGAGCGAGCTGTTTTTTTTCAGCACTTATAGTTTATGTAAATGAGCCATGTGGTTTTAAGTTTTGTTTCTGTAAAACATAAACAAATGTGCTCAAAGCTGCATTAAACACATTATTACTCAATGTTTATTGGAGTCGTCCTCGTAGGAAAGAAAAAAAAAAAAAATTCGTCCACATTCACCAAGATTCACCGGGCGAGTTACACCACGATCTGCTGATGGATCATGGACACCTGAGCTAAGGATCAGTCTCAAGTGTCGTCTCTTTGTTTCTCTTAATGCGCTTTTATAATCCAGTGCACCTCATGTATGAAAATAGACGAGACAATTCAACATTTTTGATATTGCGCCTTATAATCCGGTGCACCTTATGTATTAAAATAGAATTCAACATTATTGATATTGAGCCTTATAATCCGAAAAATAAGTTACTTCAAAGGTTCATTTCAATTTTCCAGTATAATTTCCAAATCAGTCTTCTTCAGTGTGTTGTTTAAGGACATGTTTCACTTGTCTTCTGCATCATTCTTCAGAAAGGTCATGCAATGTTATGGTGATGTGTCTTGCGGCTGATTGAGTAATCTTTATTCTTCTGTAATCAAGATGTCATTGCTTTGATCTCCTCGTTCTCACGGCCTTTTCCTACTTACTTCTTTCTCCAGGTTTATTTTCGTAATCAGCTACTTGCTAGTGTGATGTGCAGCTATCCATCGGAGGTGCTGACAGCTCGGTTGGCGACGCTGAACTGCAGTTTTCTAACGTGGAAGTCAAATCGCTTTAGATGAATATTGTGATTTAAAATGTCCAAATTAAAACATAATGATCCACGGCTGTCATACATTAGAACAATAAAGCTGACACAAACACAATATGTGTTCTTTAAGTATTCTTTCAGTAAGTTCTTCCACATCTCACTTAGCATTACACAACGGTTCACTTTGTGTAAGATTTATAAGGTACACTTTATTATTCCTGTAGGGGAATTTGTCCTCTGCATTTAACCCATCCTTCAAACACGCTGGGGCGACCTGTCAGGAGCAGAAGAACTATCTCCAGATCTTGAGCTAGTCTTGTTCAGGACTATGTTAGCTGGAGGACTTGACCTGTGCTGCATGTTTTAGGTTGATGGGGGAAACCAGAGTGCCCAGAGGAAAGCCACCCAGACACAGGAAGAACATACAAACCCCACACAGAGAGGCTCTGGAGTCATCCCCAGCCTTTCTGTGGCTGGCAGTAGAGCCATGTGAAGTATGGGGGTACACGACGTTTCTTTCCATCACCAGACTGTACTGGCAAACACTTTGGGAAGAGTTTGTGGTTAAACCAGTGTGCTGTACATTTCCACATGGAAATATAAGAGGACTTGGTACATGACAAACCTGAGGCGCCCTGTGGACTGTCCAGCTAAAGAGCTGTTCTTAAACCTGCTGCTCTCCAGCAGAGCCCGCCCTCTCATTTAGAGCCTAAACTTATGACAGTGTCTGTATAAGGAGCTGAGGTCAGAGCTCTGTGCTGTCTTTGGCAGGAGACACCACAGTCTGCACTGTGCTCTGTACAGGGGGCTCCAATTAAAGTCCCCCGAGGGCCAAACACATCCACACATCCACATTCTAAAACAAACAGAAACTGTTTGGTGGTTGAACTGATGAATCATCATTTTTTGTAGAACTTTAAAAGAACTTTCCCTGCTCTTCTCTGACCCGCTCTACTCGCAATAAATAACTCCAATTATTGTACGAGTTTCTAATGAAACCATTTTGTTCTTAAATGCAGCACATCTAATTATAAATAAAAGTAATAGTCCCCAGAATGCATTGCTTCATGACTTGAAAAGTCTTTCAGACTAAACCATGGCACTGAACATAAGAGTCTCATCACACACTGAAACAGAAGCTGGCACACAACTCATGGCTCCCTACTGTCTCGATGTTTAATGCCATACTATGGTACATTCCAGGCAAAGCAATGCCATCTCCATGGAGACAAGAAGGAGGCAATCTTTCTTCCAGAATCCTCTTAAGTAAAAATGACTCTATAAATTTAGAAAAAACAATAATGAGCAAATCTAATTGAGAATGTTTTTTTTTTTTTTTTTTTTTTTTTTACAGTAGCCAGGTTATTTTGTGAAAATATTGTTGTGTCCTTCTGGTGTAGTATAATTATGAAAAGGACACATCAACACCTCATTAGGTGTTTCCTCTTCATCGAGCCCACTCCCCCCTCCTCCTCCTCCTCCTCCTCCCTCCGAGCCTGCAGCCATAGTTTTATTGAAAGTTGAATTGGGTTTCGTGCTTTGTCACTTCCATAGGATTGTGTGCAATAAAGCAGGCTGTTATTGTGAAGACGAGCGGCCAAAGTGACTCATGAAAAGAGAAAGTTTAAGCCTGAGAGACAAGGCCCAGGGACATGAGGGGCAGCCGCGGTGAGCTCTCCCCAGAGATGGATGCCCTCCACTGGGACGACTGCAGGCCGGAGCTCAGGGCGTCCATCATGTGTCCTGACCGCAGCAGAGGGGCTCCGTCCACACGCTATGGTCACATATACAAATATATGTGGGATATTACCAAACAGTGTTGGCATTTTATGAATTGTCCATAAACCACACTCACACTTAAATATATTTTTAAATAATGAACGCATGAATCAATATGTCTGTATTTGTCCCTGAAGTGCAGTTTAAGCAAAGTGAGCAGTAAAATACAATAATAATAATAATAATGGATCAGATTTATACAGTGCTTCTGTAGACGCTCTCAAAGACGCTTTACAGCATTATTCATTCACTACACACATGGTGGTGGTAAGACACTATTGTAGCCACAGCCTGACGGAAGTGAGGCTGCCGACACTCACGCACACACTACTTTAATACTTGACAACGTGGGTGAAGTGCCTTGCCTAAGGACACAACCCCCCATGGCACCTAGAATTCCCATCTGTCTCCCGTCCAAGTCCTAACCAGGCCCAGTCCTACAAGACAATACTGACAATACTGTCCAAGCCACAGACTGTATAAAAAAGTGGACTAAGAGAGTGATGTCATCCAAAGCGTTGCTCAATGAGGCTCACGATGTTCATGGTTACAGGAGCCAATCTGGAGCCAGACTCTGTGTTATGAAATTTGTTATAGACAAAATAGCAAAAAGAAAATCAGGATCATGTGTCGCGGGTTAACATGAACATCTTAAGACCAAAATGACGAGGCTCACAGCTTCAGTTACAGAGAGAGGGGAGAACTCCTGCACTTCCTGTTTGGTACGCTAGAGTGGCTAGAGCGTTAGCTATGTCCACTCATGTATGCGGTCTATGGTCCAAACCTGATCCTGTCGGGTTTTAACAAGTCAATATGGTCAGTATGGTATTTTGTATGTGGAGCGACATCAAAGCAAAACCCCGATCCCTCACTCAGCCTCGGTTACGAATTTAAAAAGTCAACGCGAAAGGCACCAACTGTTCACCAAGAAACACCTTCCACTGCAAAGAGACTAAGACTTAATGTTGCTGTAAAACTACAAGAACAAGAAAGTGTGAGCTCAGTCTGTTTGTCTTCTGCACAAACGAGATCCCACTTTGATGCACATACAAAATGTTCGCTGCAAACTCAGGATGATTTAGGCAGCCAAAGGTTTCCTTTTTTTTCGTCCTTCCCATGGATCAGCCCTGCCCATTGCCATCGCCTTCACCTTTCACTATTTTTCTATTCTGTTGGGAAGAGAAACAGTTTGAACAGAGGTTTGCAGTCACACACATCTGATTCACTTTTGCATTTATGGAGTTTGCAAACAAATTTCTCGAGCAGTTTTTCGCTGTTAGGATCCAACAACCACACAATTACGATGTCCGAATCCCAAAACTAAAATATGACAATCTCAGAACCAGAAACAAAAGTGATATGGTTCAAAAGACTAGAAAAGATCAACTTTGTCAATAGACGCATCCCACTGGGAAAACAAACATGGCGGTTTGATGCTCACTTTTTCAGAAAATCCTTCTCAGTATGCATTGCACAATGACCGGAAGTCCGAGATTCTTGATGCGTGTATAATAGAAAAGCTTTGTTGATTTTAACCATCCTATCTCTTCCTTAAAATATATTGGCATTGAACATGTGGAGCTGCCCCCTAGAGGTGGGAATCTAGAAATGCTCCTCTCAAACAGAGAACACTTCTGGATTCACCAGCTTAAACCCTTGTATTGTGTTAGAAAGCTACACGCGTCTTTAGTGTTACCGGGTCAAATTTGACCCGTGATTTAACTCAGCCTGAAAATACTTAAAAACACTAGATATCATCCAATATTGTTTTCCCCTCATAACTAACTTAGTATGTGTTCATGTCATGGAAACATTTTTATTTTTTTATTTTTTTTGGCTGCACAGACCTTTTATCTTAAAATATACCACTCGTTTTTGATTACAAAAACTGCTTAAATTCACTAATTATATTTCCTATAGTTATAAAATGAGTAATTATATTATATAATTATACTATAATCATAATAATTTATATATAATACATATAATATAAATCTAATTTATATAAGTATAATTATATTGGTGTCAAGAGGCTTGGTTGACCATGAACTGTCACCTTTTCTTGACTTGAAGACGTCTCTTTCAGTCTTTGTGACATCTGGGTTCTCCTCATCACATGTGTGCTCTTGTTCAGGTCATACTGAACCTCATCCTCATCCACAGACGTATATATGAATGGACATAACTAACGCTGTAGCCACCGCGTTCCAAATAGAAAGTTCTCCAGGAGGCTCTTCCGGCTCCTTCTGACTCTGGCTCCAAGTGACTTATGTTAGGATCTTGTCGTCCTTCTCTCTGTACCTGCTGCTGTGAACCTCCTCATTTTGGTCTTTAAAATATACGTGTTAACCTGCGACACATGATCCTGATTTTTTATTTTTTTATTTTTTGGCTGTTTTGTCCGTCCAAAAAATCCTATTCATAACATATAACCTGACTCTAGATTTGCTCCTGTAACCGTGAGCTTCATTGAGCGGCGCCAAACGCTGTGGGTGACGTCACACTCACTTAGTCCACTTCTTTTATTCAGTCTGTGCCCTCATCCTCATCCTCAGATACATCTTCCTCAGCTTCACTTTCCTCTCTGTCTTCAGAATCACTGTCATGACCAAAAATCTGATCCAGCGCCTCATAAACAGTGAACCTGCTCATGTTGACTGATGCTGCAACAGAATACAGCTGATAATATCTCACTAAAACCCTGTTTATATATGACAAGGTTTATTTAGATTCAAAATGTATCAATGTGCTGCAAGAAGAGAAGAGTTCACGTGGGTGAAGACGACCTTTGTGTGTGTGTGTGTGTGTGTGCGTGTGTGCGTGTGTGTGTGTGTGTGTTGTGGGACACACTGAGCCATATTTGATCCACAGAGCAGCCTACAGCTTGTAAGTGATGCATAAAGCAGCCACTATTCTCTGCCGGGTCATTTTTGACCCATAACACCACAGATGTCACTTTATTTTTTCAGACCTTTACAATTTACTAAAATGGTGAAAATTGATTTTGTTGCGTTAAAATAGTTGTGTCTGAGGATTAGATGAAGCCTCATTCCGGTACAAAAAAGCAAATGGCAGTTTTTTACATACCTAAACTTGAAAACGGGTCAATTTTGACCCTAACACAATATAAGGGTTAAGACTCTAGCTCCTCATGGACTGAATGTGGAATTTGATCTAAGATGTTTTTTGTGATAGACTTAAAGTATGAGTGTGTTTACATGGACATCAGTATCCCGGGCATGATCGGGTTTTTTGAGTATCCCGGTTTCTTCATGGTGCATGTAAACGCAGTACCCCGGTTTCAGTATCCCAGTTATGAGAAACCAGGATACTGTAGCTGGTATATTCTGATAGTAACTGGGATACTGTGACGTGTACACGCAGTATCCTGAATACTGCAACATAAAGTTGAGTGCACATGTGTCCAAAAGACAAACACTTTCCAGTCTTTTCACCGCAACAGTAGCGACATAAATAAAGTGACCAACATAAATAAAGTGATCTGCATAAATAAAGTTACCAACGTAAATAAAGTGACCGAAATAAATAAAGTGACCAACATTAATAAAGTGATCGACATTAATAAAGTGACCGACATAAATAAAGTGACCAACATTAATAAAGTGACCAACATAAATAAAGTGACCGACATAAATAAAGTGACCGACATAAATAAAGTGACCAACATTCATAAAGTGATCAACATAAATAAAGTGACCAACATTAATAAAGTGACCAACATAAATAAAGTGACCAACATAAATAAAGTGACCAACATTAATAAAGTGACCAACATAAATAAAGTGACCAACATAAATAAAGTGACCGACATAAATAAAGTGACTGACATAAATAAAGTGACCAACATTCATAAAGTGATCAACATAAATAAAGTGACCAACATTAATAAAGTGACCAACATAAATAAAGTGACCAACATAAATAAAGTGACCAACATAATAAAGTGACCAACATAAATAAAGTGACCAACATAAATAAAGTGACCAACATAAATAAAGTGACCAACATTCATAAAGTGACCAACATAAATAAAGTGACCGACATAAATAAAGTGACCAACATAAATAAAAGTGACCAACATTAATAAAGTGACCAACATTATAAAGTGACCGAAATAAATAAAGTGACCAACATTAAATAAAGTGACCAACATGAATAAAGTGACCAACATAAATAAAGTGACCAACATTAATAAAGTGACCGACATAAATATAAAGTGACCGACATAAATAAAGTGACCAACATGAAAATAAAGTGACCAACATTAATAAAGTGACCAAATAAATAAAGTGACCGACATAAATAAAGTGACCGACATAAATAAAGTGACCAACATTAATAAAGTGACCAACATGAATAAAGTGACCAACATAAATAAAGTGACCAACATGAATAAAGTGACCGACATAAATAAAGTGACCGACATAAATAAAGTGACCGACATAAATAAAGTGACCAACATAAATAAAGTGACCAACATGAATAAAGTGACCAACATTAATAAAGTGACCAACATGAATAAAGTGACCGACATAAATAAAGTGACCGACATAAATAAAGTGACCGACATAAATAAAGTGACCGACATAAATAAAGTGACCAACATAAATAAAGTGATCAACATAAATAAAGTGACCGACATAAATGAAGTTGAGTTTATTTATGCAGAAGATTTTAATGAAGAATGTTGGGTTTGATGTGTGCAGTGGATTGGGGGATATCTCAGAGCTCCTCACCGCTGGTTAAACCTCTCGAGCTTCCGACGCTAAAGGAGCTCATTGTTTGTATTCTTCCTGGTTTATCAAAATTGATTTAAGTTAATTTTTGCGCTTGTGCATTTGTAGGATTATGTCAAGAAACCGGGATACCCCATTTGATCATGTATACGGGGAAATGAGTGTCCCGGTTTGTAAACGCTTTAACCCGAATACTGACACAACCAGGATATGACTAATAACCGGGATACTGATGTGCATGTTTACTCACACTATTTCTGTATTTTATAGAATGTTTTTATGTAAATACCGGGCGGCAGTAGTTCAGTTGGTAGAGCATTCGCCCACTGATCTGAAGGTTGGTGGTTTGAATCCAGTTCTCGACATAAACATCACAGGTTGAGTGGTCAGATCCACTGACCCACAGGTTGGCTGGTGTGATTCCAGCTCCCACAGATGAATGCTGTTGTTGTGTCCTTGGGCAAGACATTTAACCCACCTTGCCCACAGTGTCTGCGTACACTGGTGTGTGAATGTGTGAGTGGTTCCTTGTTGTAAAGTGCTTTGAGTGCCTAGAAGGTGGAAAAGCGCTATAGAAAACTGTGACCGTTTAACATATCTAAACGTTGTTTTTTTTTTGTTTTGTTTTTTCTTGTTGTAGAGTGGGCTGAACTCACTTTGGGACTTCCCATTCATTGGAGGGGTATATGAGCACCTGGGCTGGCAACCATTTTGTGTGGTGTGGTCCAAAGCAAGAAAATGATCTGATGAAGGCTTTTTTTTCCAAAATATTATTCTGAAAATAAAAAAGCTTTTGAACATCTGAGTGTGCTATGCATTTTTTCAGTTTGCCTGGCTGCTCCTTGCATTTGCACCTCTACAAGAATTTTGGCGTGCATTTTCTGTTTCTTTTGATTCAATAATAGAAAAGCTTCAAAAAGTCTCAGTGCAGCTCAACAGGTCGAGTCATCAGATCCAGTGTGAGGGCAGTTTGAGGAGAGTAACAGCCCTCAGGACAAAAATGTCCCTCCTCTCTGTCTGTAGCCATCAAAGCATCCTCCTAGGGGTAGTCAGGGGAGTCAGGGGGAAGTGTGGACACAGAACATGCCTCTCCTAAACCTCTGCTCTGTTGTTTGAGTCGGTGAACAAAGAAGACTTGAGGCTGAGTCAAATCAATACCAATACTCCCCTCCCCATTTTATTGTGAAATAGTTTAAAAAAGCAGCTGATAGAAACTTACTTAGGAATACCCCTTTTGTTTTGCCTAAAGCTCTCCACAGCACAGCCAAAGTTCACGGGGTAAGTTGTGTGAGTGCGAGAGCCACGTGAGAACTGAGCCTCCGACACCTCCTGTAAACAAGAGCATGTACTTAAGCCGCACTTCACAGCTCCAGTCCCACCTCTCCACACATCTCCACACATCTCCACACACCTCCAGAGCATCTCCACACTCTGACACTGTGCAAAGACCCAAACGCACGCAGCGAGGAGAGTGTGCTACAGAGATCATATTAAATGTAACAGTAAGAGTAATTCTACTAGCGGCACCATTTCAGTTTGAATGGGCCAAATTTGAGACTTGTCACTTACTCATCACTTTACTTTTAGCAAGAATAGTTAAGCACTGTTGGGCAAGTGACTTTAAAACTGTAATGTGTTATTTATGACTTGTTACTGTCATTTCAAAGTGACTCGTTACATTACAATATTACTGTGTTTAAAATGTAAAACATTACATTACTATTACAGCACTTAAGTTACTCTCACCAAAATAACTGTGAAGATGCTGAACTTTTGCGCCGTATATGGACTAAACCAGAACTAAACCAGAACTGAACCAGGACTAAACCAGAACTGAACCAGGACTGAACTCAGGACTAAACCAGACTGAACCAGGCCTAAACCAGAACTGAACCAGGACTGAACCAGGACTAAACCAGAACTGAACCAGGACTGAACCCAGGACTAAACCAGGATTAATCTAGGTCTAAACCAGGACTAAACCAGGACCAATCCGAGGACTAAACTAGGTCTAAACCAGGTCTAAACCAGGACCGAACTGAGGACTAAACCAGGACTAAACCAGGACTAAACCAGGTCTAAACCAGGACTGAACTGAGGACTAAACCAGGACTAAACTAGGTCTAAACCAGGTCTAAACCAGGACCGAACCGAGGACTAAACCAGGACTAAACTAGGTCTAAACCAGGACCGAACCGAGGACTAAACCTGGACTAAACCAGGACTAAACTAGGTCTAAACCAGGACTGAACCGAGGAATGAACCAAGGACTAAACCAGGACTGAACTGAGGACTAAACCAGGACTAAACTAGGACTAAACCAGGACTGAACCGAGGAATGAACCAAGGACTAAACCAGGACTGAACTGAGGACTAAACCAGGACTAAACCAGGACTAAACTAGGTCTAAACCAGGACCGAGGACTAAACCTGGACTAAACCAGGACTAAACTAGGACTAAACCAGGACTGAACCGAGGAATGAACCAAGGACTAAACCAGGACTGAACCAAGGACTAAACCAGGACTAAACCAGGACAAACTGAATGAACCAAGGACTAAACCAGGACTGAACTGAGGACTAAACCAGGACTAAACTAGGACTAAACTAGGTCTAAACCAGGACTGAACCGAGGACTAAACTAGGTCTAAACCAGAACTGAACCAGGACTAAACCAGGACTAATCTTGGACTAGAACTTGGAATCTAGGACCGCCCCTGAGAGAACCCCGAGCCCATGGAGCAGTATGTTTGCAAGCTGCAATCGGGCGTCAATTGCATTTAGCCCCGTGGAGTGTGGAGTTCTGTGTCGGTCCTTTCTCTCACTGTCACCTGACGGTCTACATGGGCACGTCTCCGGCGTTTCACCTCTTCTGATACGCCGTGATTTTAGCGAATTTGTATGAAGAAAAACCCACCACTTCCATCCAGGTTAAAAAAACATTGTAACACGCTTTACTCACATTTGTACCAAGTAAAATATTAAAATTTTTCCCCTGTAATGCCGAACATTACTGCGTTACAACAAAAAACAACGCATTATAGTAATTTGTTACTTTTATAACACGTTACTCCCAACACTGTAGATAAGTGACGTCTCATTTATGTTGAACATTTGATTTTCAAACATGAGGAACTGTGTAACTCAAGTGATTTGCTCTATTTGCTGCGGACAAAAACAAAACAACATGTGCTCAGTGGGTGCTCGGTGGAGAGGCTGGAGTCTTGTCATCACTGCTGATCTAAAACGAGTAGATGTCCAAACACATGTCCAATATTTTAATGGCTGTTTCTTCCCTCGGGCAGTTGCACGCCTCTCCTAGTCTATGTAAATAGGACTACACCTTTACATGCAGCAGGTATCTGAGTACATGTCAGCTTATCTAGATGTGTTCAGGATCTTTGAGACACCTCTGTCGTAGTTCCCAGGTGCTTTACATGCTTTTTGATCATTCAGTTAAAATTGACTATGGAGGGGGCTTTGCTTTTTTCTTTTTTTTTTTGCCGTGCTATAATAAAGTGTAACTGCACATCCACTACAGTAGTTGGCAGTGACGCTCTCATTGTCAGAGAGTGTGCAGGGAGTATTAAGCGCTATAGTGTTTGGTTTTGTGTACCGAACAAATGCACACACAGCACAGAGCAGGAGATATGAAGTGCAGAGAACAAACTGTATGTAAAGTGTATGTAGCGCTGGGCTTCACTGTGACACACTGAAACGAGGAAAGACCGCTGTGTTTACTGTGTCTGAAAATGTTGACAGCAGACAGCATGAAGCCAAATAAATTACGGCGTCGCTTAAAGACATTACACCCCAATCACGCTGATAAGACGCGTGAGTTTTTTCGGCCAAAACGTGCGGGATATCGGCAACAGTCATCTCGCTTTGTGAACGCTGCTTCAGTAAACCAACGAGCTCTATTAGTATCATACAAGGTGTGTACCAAACAGCAGAGGAGCTGATACTGCTGCAGCATTAGACATGGTTTCTGTCACGCTGGATGACGCAAGTGCCCCAAACTATAACACGGACATTATCTTTAAAGACGAGGAGGACACAGGAGCGGACCGCCTCATGACGTTTGCTCTCGTCTGTAGGCAGTGTTGGGAGTAACGCGTCGCAAAAGTAACAAATTACTCTAATGTATAGTTTTTTGCTGTAATGCCGCAATGTAAGGCATTAGAGGCAAAAAAAAAAGGTAATATTTTACTTGGTACAAATGTCAGTAATGCACGTTTCAATGCATTTTTAACCTGCATTGAAGTGGTGTTTTTTTTTTTTTTTTTTTTCTTCATACAAATTTGCTAAAATTGTGAAAAAGTGAAATGTTTTCTTCTTCCTGGGGGGCGTGACAGAAAATAATTGAGAAGCACTGCCTCAGGGCCTGTCCACACGATCATGTTTTTTGGTGAAGTTTATATTTGTTTTGGTCTTTTGTCCACACGGAGCCGGCGTTTTGGGTGAGCGAAAACTGTGTTTTTGAGAACGGGTTCCAGAGTGGAGAAATCTGAGAACGCCGGTGTTGTGTTGTTATGTGGGCAAGCAAACGATGATGCCGCGACCCCATCATCAGCAGGTTCCTTCGATGTGGCGAAGGCTGCAGCCCTCAAATTAGCCTCCACACACCACAAGACTATTGCCGAAATGTGACAGGTGTAGGTTACAGAGCCGCTCCCCTGATTACACACATGGATCAATGACAGAGATGTGGGAAATTATGTGGTGGGCCATGCTAAATTCACCTAATATTATGGACTTTGGAATAACAACAGGGTGGAAAAACACGTGTGATATCCATAGGTCTACATAACATGTTTTTCTTGCATAAAGAATATGTTTTTCTGGACTTGCTGAGATGCCACGAAGCAGAAAAACTGACATATGTGGACCCCGTGGCATGTTTCCACCCATGATAAGGTGCACTGGGTCAGCAGTATTGTTCATTTTCTTGCTGTATATGCTAAATCAACAAGTTAATGTTTTGTCAAGATGTAGTATAAAGCTACCCCTGATTTTGAGTTGGTCATTGAGGCGTTGTTCCGGGGTGACAGTTGTACATGGTAATCAACTTGAATCCTCTCAATGGAAAATGGCGAAATAAAGTGGCCTGTTCTCTCGGATTCTCCATCTCTCGTGCTTCTTTTTAGGACACGCATGGAACCTTCCGAAAAAACCCACAGAGATTACACACGAGTAATGAAACTGTTGCATTTTGAAACTGTTGACGTGTTCCATGGAAAAATGATGACTGGAATCGATCGATTGAAATCACACAAGTTTATTCCCTATACAATACAATTCTGATACAGAGCTCTGGGTCAAACCACTGTCCCTGATGGTCTATTCTACACACGACTTACTTCAGGCAGTCTGAACACCTGCATCTGTCCCTTAAGCCAGTATAAACACATTCACAGAAATATGCATAATGATATGTTGATCAGGTTCACGCCTTGGATCCTCCCTGAAGCCTCTCCGTTTATGGGAATGACCGGATCTATTTAGGTTTGGTGCCAGCCAGGATGACCCCTCAACTGCTCTGTACAGAATTTCCTTAAAAAGACACAACCTACACAGCAGCTTCTTTAAACACATATATCAGATTTCACTGGTTAAGCTTTAGCTATTCAAACAAATATATAATTGTAGTATTTAATATATGCATGCAGTACACTCACGATACTTTATTTCTCAATAAAGTCTTCAAAACCAAGTTGTTCTAATAATTCTCATCCAAATCTTTGGCTAAAAACGAAAACTTATGTTTAACTTTTGCAAAAGAAAACGGCTATATTTCTGGGATACATCTATAACAGGCTAAATGACCTTAAAGTTAAAAAAAAACTGTGATGAGATCTGCATTATTAAAGATTATTATCATTGTTAACAGCGCCACATACAGGTGTGGCAGAAGTATTACATCATTTTCACTCAGTGCTCCGTTGTCGTGTGGACGTGAATATTTATTGATCCGACAAGTGTGTGGATGCAAATTTATTTCAACCCGCAAGAAAAAAAATCCAGGAGCGTTGTCGTGTGGATGTAGCCTTAGAAGGACACCCAATCCACAGATCTGACCTGAACCTGGGCCTGGTGCTGTCCAGTGCTTGTCTTTATGACTACGTTCAGACTGCAGGGCTTCACGCTCAATTCCGATTTTTTTGTGAAATCCGATGTTTTTGTGAGGTTCGTTCACATTTCCAATTAAATGTGACTTGTATGTGACTCCAGTGTGAACATTAAACTGGAGGACAGGACGACGTCAACCGCAGCGAGCGTGCTCTGTGTTTACGGAAGTTGTCCAAACATGAATGAAGCATTGAGCACCTGGAGATTTTAAAGTTCCTCTCGTACCGGAGCCAGAACATGAACAACTTACTTGTTTTAAGGAGGAGATTGAGAAGGAGAAGGACGAGGTTTTTGGCCGTTGTGTTTTGTGGGACAGCGGCAGAAACGTCCGTTGAAAGGAACGTGTGGATGTGGAGACGGAGCCAAGAGTGGTGAGTGGTGATGTTCTTCACTTCAGTGACATGGAGTTCATTAACAATTTTCGCCTACTTCAGTGCAGAATAGTGACGTTTGTGTGCTTGTTGATAACGTGTAGGTCGGATGAATGCACTTTGGCCGTTCACACTGAAGTCACATGTCAAAAGATCAGATATGTATCAGCTTCAGGAGCACATATCCAAGTGTCCTGGGTCACATTTGAAAAAATCGGATCTGTGTCGTTCAGACTGTCATTGAAAGATCGGATATAGGTCACACAGGGGCCAAAAAATCGGATTTGGGTCACTTCAGGCTGCAGTCTGAACGCAGCCTAAGACATAGAGAAGTTTAATGCCAAACTCTGAACTACTCTCCACCAGAAAACTTATATCAAGCATCTGAAACAAGCCTGAAAATGCAGGAATTTAGAATGTAGATATTTTAGCAGTTAGCTGTTTCTAAGCAAAGTTAAGAAAGAGTAGGGGACAGACACACACATACACACACACACACACACACACACGTACACACGCACACAGCTGATCCATAAATCCTCCTCCAAAGGCCCAGCTGTGAGTCTAGACACCACAGCAAAGAGAAGCAACACAACAGATGCGGCGCTTCAGTGTGTCCCGTGCTCACATCACACCCCGATCGCAGCGCGCACTCACAGCTGCACAGCCTGTCTGGCCTCCAATCAAATATTCAACACCAAACACTTTATACCAGCAACGCACTCTCTCCATTATGTATTTATTTTATTTTACACATCAATAATTCAGAGATATGAAAGGTCCAAGTTTTATTTTTATTGTAGCTTTGAAAAAATAAGTTGGAATGCACTTATCCAGTCGTAGAAATAGACAAGTCGAAGGAAGTAGGACGGGCCAAATGTCACCGGAGGGCTCGCTGTTACAGACGATATGTGAAATACAGTACACGCACGTGCACAGATCTTACCTGGGATCAGTCGAGGAACCACCTGCTTGTCTCCATGTAGATAAGTTTAATGTTTGGGGCACTTGTGTTTTAGTTTTGTGTGTGGCTCTTATTTTAACCACTCGTTTTGTGTTCGCCTGCGTGACCCCTTTTGTGGTATTCTGTTGTTTCGTTTCTTAGTTTAGGTTATATTCTGTATATATTTTAGTCTGTTTTGTTCATTTGCCTGTTACATCTCTGTTAATTAAACATTATTTAGTTTATTTCATTTTACATCTTGGTTATTTTGTTACTTTCCTGACCCTAACGAGCTGGGTACATACACTGTGCAACATCCCAGGAAAAGCAAGATATGTCCCTGCATTAGAAAAAAACAATATCAAGCTAAATTAAAATGACTTAAATTAAGAATATTGGACTTTATTTGAGTCAATTCAACTTGACAAGTCAAATGATCCACCAGTGGAACAAGTCTGTTTGTCTTCATTTAAGCATTACATTTTGTTTCTTATTTTAAGTGCAAAAAGTTGTTGTTTTTCTTAGTTTAAGTGCAGCAAGATGTATTTTCATATTTTAAATACAAAAAGTCTTGTTCCACTGGCAGATCATTTTACTTGTCAAGTGAAATTTACTGAAATCTAGTGTTGTCAAGAGATTAAAAAAATGAGAGATTAATTAATTATGATCTTTAATTAATTGATCTAATTAATCTCTTTTTTTAATCTCACCTAAAAATTGCTGAGAAAAGCCTCAACTTGAGGTGTTTTCATTTAAATTCATTATTACATTATTGTGGCAGATCAAAAGACTGATATAGAACAAAAAAAAGTGACTTTATAAAGTCATTTATTGTTTAACAAACTTTAACAGATGCAGTCACTTACATTCCACTGTGTGACACTTTTGTCAAACTGTAAATAATTAGAAAATACAAATAAAATAAAACATCAGGTTAGAGCCCTGCACCCGCGGGACCCGACGCAAGACAGAGCAGTGCAAGCAGTGAAAGCTCATTGTGGTGCGAGCGGAAGGAAACTGCACGATGCTGGAGCAGGATTCCGCAAATTAAATGAGTGTAAAATAAAATATACAAATGATTCATGTTTGCCTCATACATCATTTGTGCTGGATATTTTGTTTTAAGCAGCCTAAATTTGCAGATTTGGTCTAATCTTGCACACGTTAGACAATTCCTTTCCTCTTCTCCGTGTTTGATAGAGTCCATTAGCGATGGGCAGTCGATGAAATTGTATTAATCGATCGTCTGGAGAATTAATGATGGATTTTCAATTAATCATTAACATTTCTATATAATTAGCATCATCAATATTATTACTATAACTAATCTGCATAAATAAACTCAACTTTACAACATATAAACATCACCACTCTAGAGCCACATCAGCCCGTTTGACATTAGAATGTGTTTAATGCAGCTTTGGGCAAGTCTTACAGAAACAAAACTTAAAAGCACATGGCTCATTTGCATAAACTAAGCAGAGAAAAAAAAAAAAAAAAACGTTCTTGTGCGCTGAAGCAGTTCAGCTTCTGTTGAACTAAAGGACATGACTCAGTGGAATCTGAGTGTTCTTTCTGTGACAGAGGGATGTTGATGATGAAGATGAGTCTGTTCTGTGTGTGTGTCGTGATGTTTTCAGAGATCAGACGTGTGCAGGTTTATCACAGACATGGGCGGGAATGGAAATGAAAATTACAATTCTTTGCAGGAGTGAAACAACACATTTTATAATAAAACAACTCGTGTACAGAAACAGTAAAGTTAGAGATTAAAAATGAGATTAACGCGATTAAAAAACCTAACGAGCTAAATATGACTGTAATTAATTCATCGCAATTAACTCGATAATTTGACACCCCGACTGAAATCATAACACTTTCTTAATTCAAGTCATCTTAACTTGGCTAGATTTTGTTTTTTGCAGTGTGTGTGGCAAAGCTCTGTTAAAAGTTTGACTTTATGACATTTTTGGATCCACCAGCACATAAACAGTGTAGAAAATATTTACAGTGAGCAGAGATATATTTACAGCATTCAAACAGGTTGAGTTGAACTACAGATCAGGTTTCTTAAAGGTTTCTAGAGCACAGCCATGTTATCTGCTCTGTAACATGTGGAAGAGGAACAGCAGAAATGGCTCTTTTACACCTTCCATCTTTACACTGTCCATCAAGCAATAACTATATAAATCATTATTTCACAATGAACATCTTTACTTAACATTAATCAAAATAATAATAAAAGGAGGAGATAGACTGAAAAAAATACTAGAGAGAGAGCCCTACTGAATCTCCACTCTCAAGGCTCCCCAGTTTCAAGGACTCAAAGGAGAGTTAGATTTCTCATTCTTCCTTTAAAACCACAAGCTTTAAATGTGTAATCTATTACTATTTTTAACACCTTTGTCTCCATGAAACTGTTTGAAGTCTGAAGTTTGTCTCAGTCCTGGTCCTGGTCCCGGTCTGGTCCCGATCTCAGGCCCGGTCTCAATCCAGTTCTGGTCTCGGTCTCAGTCCCAGTCTCAGTCCTGTTCCTGTTCCCGGTCTCAATCCTGGTCTCAGTTCTGGTCTGGTCCTGGTCTTAGTCCTGGTCCTGGTTCCGGTCTGGTCCCAAACCTGTTTTAGTCCTGGTTCAGTCCTGGTTCAGTCCAGCATCGCAGATTAAGCCATAGAAACGGGAAACTGTTATCCGTTTTTTTCCATTATTCATTTAAAGGGCCCATCTCATGCAAAATAACTCTTTTCACACTGTATCTTCTGCACATAAACAAGCACTATTTGGGTTTTGGAACATCCTTTACACAATAGTTCTGAAATCTTACTGATTTCTTGGAGAAAGTCACAGACCAGGAACTATGAAAGTCCGACTATTGCTCCTCCCCCTGCCCGTCCTGAGAAAGCACAGGCTCCGCCCTCCAAACGTGACGTAGACTCTGAGTGAGCCGCCCTTCCTCCACCCATCTCAGGGAGGGAGGGGGAGACAGACGTGCACCCTGATAGTCATAATAATGGACCCGCAATCGGACGAGGACTTTGAGGAGCACGAAGCTCAAGCACCGCGTCCACATCAGCTGAACATTACTGATTGGTAAAGTATTAATAAACACTAGTAGATCAACTTAATATATCGTGTTCACTGCAGTGTAGAACAATGAGCTTATGCTTTCGCTTTTGTTTAGGTGTTCATGTGGGAACTGTCAGTCGCGGGGTGGAGTTGGGGCGGAGGAGGTGGAGCAGGGGGCTTTCTGCTACCTCAAATGCGTCATAGGTGTATCTGCCGCATCATCGTTGTAGCAACTTTAGTTCGTTGTCATGCAATTAGTTAAAAAAAAAAGCTGAATCAATCTAAAAACCACTTGGGCGACATATACAAGACCCACACATCACTCTTAGAAGGTAGAAAACTCTGAAAAGTTGATTTAGCATGAGATGGGCCCTTTAAACACAAAATTTAAAAAGGGAAAAAAATGAATCGTTATCAGTTTTTTTCATTTTGGTTTTAGAGACAAATAATAAAGAAAATAGTTGACTTCTTGTTTTCTTATTTTTGGTTTTATTTTGAAAAACTAATGAACAAATAATACAAACGTTGGGATGATGAACCACAAGGGATGCAGGCTGTGGTTACATTTAGTGGACAACTCTGTACACAATCAAAGACACACTGGCTCCGTCACATTATCCGCTCCCTTCTGAAGGATCTCCATGGACATGAAGAGCAGCAGCGCATCCCGGTCATCTCAAACCATCCTCGCCTCTGAGAACCGTCATCCAGCTGCTCTCCAGGCCTGAACGACCAGACGAGATCCTCACTGACCAAGGCGCCAACTTCACATCTTGTATCAGGCACAAACTGGTGAACTACAGTGAAAAGGTTTAACTAGATTCTGAAGTGAATGCTCCAAAAGTTTGTGAATGATACTGATGAGTACTGGGACCGCTGGAGACCCTTTGCGTTGACGTTCAGGATCCACTGAACCTTCTCCGCAAAACAACGGCCTGCTATTGTTGCCAACCGGCCATGCACGGTGTCTGGAGTCTCGTGCCGCTTGTACTTGAAATGTGAGAGGGTACTTAGAGGAAGAACTGGCCCGCTATGATTACCAAGAAGCCAGCAGTTACGAGTTTCACCCAGGTCACCATGGAGACAAGCCGGTGCCAGACCTCCACACCACATAACGTCTTAAACCAAGTAAAGATTATGTAAGTGTCGTTGCCGGAACGTCGCTGCATTTATTCAAGTAAAAGTGTTCAGAAATAACCTGAAAAACATATAAAAGTCTGTATCTGAGTATTACGAAGGACCTTTATGACAGATGTGCGCGAGGCTCTTGATGACCTGCACTTCCATTACAGCAGAAAAGCGCAGCGGTCTGGTTAAAGTGGTGAAGCCGCAGTGAAACAGGGTGCCCTTCAGGAGAGCACACCCACAGAGCAGAGACACGGAGAGGAGTCGTGTGTGTGAGTATTTATAGTACTGTACCCCTCCCCACCCACCCTCTTCACCACCACCACAGCACCAGCAGCAGCAGCAGCAGCAGCAGCAGCCCCTCTCCACTCTCAATGTCACTCCTCTGAGGTACGCTCTGCTGCAGACCTGTGCTACACCAACAAACAACATGTGCCCAGGTGTTTATAGTGACGTCTTGAGTTCAGTCTTGGACAGTGAAAGCTCAGGAAAAGGGAGGAACATTCAAACTTCATGCTGATTGGTCGAGGCATCACAACAGCAGAGCAGGCCAAGAAATCAAGCTTTGGTTAAATCCCGTTGAGAGAAAAGCACAGACATTTTCCCTCCATAAATGCACAAAGCACTTCGACTGTGTTTTGTGGGTGCTTTGTTTCTTCTACTTTATCCATGAAAATGGATGGACAGATGGATGGGCAGGAGTCTGTATAACTTTGGGAGATTCACTGTTTTTGAAAGAACTCTCCAAACTTATGATCTAGAAATGGTGGACCTTTTTTCATTATTTGTTAGAGACTGGCTCCACAAACTTGTCATATTAATCTAATGGCTCCAAGTCTTTTCAGCTGACAACAGTTACAGCTTTGGAGTGGCACCACTTTCTAAAACTATTGTTGCTGTGTTGTGGGCTGCGCCAAGTCTCAAAAGAAATTCTTCTTCTATAACATCAATAAAGAACTTGTTTTTCACAGGAAATGGATTATGGCCAAAACGTGTATAGAGAGAAGGGCTGTGGAGGTAGATGTAATGGCCACATGTAAAAGTGACCATAACTGTGTCAAAGCCTCGTCTTATCAGGTCTCAGAAGCTCAGCAGGGCTGGGCCTGGTTAGTACCACTCAGTATGGACAGAATGATGTGATAATGTATGTGTAGTGAGACAGCTATTGAAGCCTATGACAGAGGTGAGTTTACCTGGTGCCCTGCAGTGCACGCTGGTGGACTTCATATGTTACTAGACTCCTGCATGGGTCCATTTTTGGAGACCCGCACCCGCCTGTACCCACGCAGTACAGCACCGCACCCGCCCGTTAACCCACGATTATATCAAAGTGAAATCCGCACCCGCCCAGACCCGTTAACATTCCACCCATTACCCACCCGTGCCCGTGATGAACCGGGGACAACCCATTAGTCTGACAGCCCAACAGTCCGGGACTAAACCAGGAATGAACCTACGGCATGTCATTAGCAGATTATAAATATACACACACCACAACCGCCAAGCCGATCGTCAGAACTGGACCAGGACTGAACCAGGACTAAACAAGGACTGAACCAGAGTCATTAGCATAAATATATACATGCCGTAACTGCTGAGCTGATTGCCAGGACCATACCAGAACTGGACCAGAACTGGACCAGGACTGAACCAAGACTAAACCAGGTCTAAACCAGGACCAAACCAGGACTGGACCAGGTTTAAACTAGGACTAAACCAGGACTGGACCAGGTCTAAACCAGGACTAAACCAGGATTAAACTAGGACTGAACCAAGAATAAACCAGGTCTAAACCAGGACACAGCCGTCGAGTTGATCACCTCCGCTGGTGGTTTTATGTAATACAAACACTGAAGTCTCTCTCAGCCTGGTCCATCGTTCCAGGAAAAGACAGGAAATTTGCATTTGTTTCCAGGGCAACGGACGCCCCGGACAGGTATTTTTCTTCTATTTGTCGTTCATTTGATTCTCCTGACCCACCCGTGTGTAATCACTTCCCTCCCATATACCTGCCCGTGAAATTCCAGAACTTTAAACCTGTGCGTTTCAGCAACTATTTGCAGTTACCCAACCCTGTGCAGGACTCAGGCTCACTCGCTTTTCCTTATAGGTTGCTCTATCCTCCATGCTCAGGTAAAATCCCAATCCTTCAGTTCTCATTCATGAAAATATCCAAATTCCTAAATCATTGCTCCTTTTAGTAACACTCTTTGTCACCTCTTCATTCCTAAAATTTCCAAATTCTTCTATCCATCATTGTGGTCATGCTGCTCAGCTGTACTCACTGTATCAAGCCCTTTACACACAGCGGTGCGCCTTTAACAATAGGAAAAGAGATACTCATCCTAAATATCATTTCAGCTCAAAGCATGAATCTGCTTGTATAGTTGGTATTGTGCCAAGAACCACATGAGCTTTTGCACCCCTCGTCTTTCCAAACTCCAGAAAAAGAGCTGCATAAAGTGTGTTCCCGGCCCCTGCACTCATCAGCCGTATGTGCTCCTCTTGGGTTGGGTTAGTTCCATTTGGCTTTAGGTTTGATAATAACTCCTCTTTCATGTTTTTAGTGTCATCAGTGGTCAGCAGCAGCACACACTGTCACTGAGTGCGTTTACATGCACATCAATAACCAGGTTATGATCCGGTTTTTTGAGTATCCTGGTTTCTTGATGGTGCATGTAAACGCAGTAACCCGGTTTCAGTATCCCGGTTATTAGAAATCGGGTTACTGTAGCTGGTTTATTCCGATAGTAACCGGGATACTTGTGGCATGTAAACACAGTATCCCGGTTACTGCAACATAAAGTTGAGTGCACATGTGTCCAAAAGACACTTTCCAGTCTTTTCACCACAACAGTAGTGACATAAATAAATTGACCAACATAAATAAATTGACCAACATAAATAAAGTGACCACATGAGTAAGTAAAATGACTGTAAAAATTAAGAGCTGCGCTAAACCTGCACATGTACAATCTGCACTCGTGTGATCGCTGAAAAGCTAAAACTTGAACTATCTCTTATACGATATACACACAGAACAGACTCACCATCATCAGCACCTCTTCTGTCACAAAAAGAACTCACATAATCCACTGAGTCGTGTCCTTTAGTCCGAAAGAAGCTGATCACATCAGCGGCACAAGGAGCAGCTGTTTTCATCACCGTTAACAGTTTATGCTAATTAACGATGCAGTCTTAAGTTTCGTTTCTGTAAAACGTAAACAAATGTGATCAGAGCTGAATTATCTGATCAAACGGGCTGATGTGGCTCTACAGTGGTTCTGGTTTATATGTTGTAAAGTTGAATTTATTTATGCAGAAGATTTTAATGAAGAATCTGTTGAGTTTGATGTGTGCAGTGGACAGTGGGATATCTCACAGCTCCTCACCGCTGGTTAAACCTCCTGAGCTTCTTATGCTAAAGGAGCTCACAGTTTGTATTTTTCCTGGTTTATGAAATTGATTTAAGTTCATTTTTGCACTTGTACATTTGTAAGATTATGTCAAGAAAGTCAAGAATACTCCATTTGATCATGTATACGCGGATGTGAGTATCCCGGTTTCTCAGTGCGCATGTAAACGCAGTAACCCGAATACTGACATAACCGGGATATGGCTAATAACCGGGATACTGATGTGCATGTAAACACACTCACTGCTGCTTTATTTCACTTCTGCTGTTTTTCCTCTCTTACTTTGTTTTGTTTCGTCTTGCTTTGCTTTATTTGGATTTATACATTGAGATGATAACCTGTGGGGTCCCTAATCTCACGTCTGGCACCTCTCTCCTGCACGGGGCCGGAGCTCCCAACTCTGGCTCATCTTACTGGGCACATTCAGGAAATGTGGCTAATTATGAAGTGAACGAGTGAGAGTTAGTGGGACCCAGAACTTTGTAGCTCTTGTTAATGAAATAAAATGTGTTTTCTTTAAAATGTAAAATAAAGGAACCTGGCTCTCTCAGTTGACATGCTCACCTGTGTGTCTTATACTTAGGTTCATTTCCCCAAACTAGATCTGGGGTGGCACTGTTGCAACACTCAATTAATTTAATATTTGAAACTGTTAACCCCTTGATTGCCACACAGAATTGTAAAGTAAGTTTGAGCATCAGGAATCAGGAAAAGTGCAGTATAAGAATGAGTTTCTATTATTATGATTAAAATGAGCATGAAAGGCACAGTACCTGATTTTTACGGTCTTAAAAACATTCCACACAGAACTGGTTCATTTAAAGCAGTTTGCAGTGATTCAAAGGTATTCCCACTGCAACTTCCAGAGACAAGAGCGCAGTTTACTGTGAGGGTAAAGTTTGCCACATTTAGCATACTAGCAGTGCACTTCCTGATTATCAACAATATATCTTTAAGATTGTCTAAAACTGGAGTTTGATTTTCAATAAGAAGGTGAGAGAGACTAAGTGAAAAACAGTTTGCTCATGCTTGCTGGTTTGTGACTATAAATGTTTCTATAAAAGTGTGGCAGACTTGTTTAACAGCACAAATCATCTCACTTTTTGCAGTCCCAGTTGAGTCAGCTCTTTCTGGCCAGATTGTGTTCAAATAAAGTTCAGATGAAAGTCTTAGACACAGATCTTTTAACAGTAGTGCCTTCACTCAGCATCAGCAGGACTTGCACACTCTTGTACTTTATACACAAAACTACAAAAAAGTTACTCTTGCTCACCTATTTCAAAGTAACGCATGTGTCTTTTCTGTCATCACTGTGGGGCTCGTGCAGAGACACGTGGGCCGCTGTGTCATGTGTGAATCATTATAATTCTATATGTCCAGCTTATATACTGTATATGTTTATGTCCGTGTCACGCTCTGCTCCCCCAGCCGCCTCCCCTCCTCGCTCCACTCTGACAGAGCTGTAAACAGTATTAACACATGAGAACGAGGCTGTGTGCGGCCCACTGGACACAGAACCATTACAGGCCCCGGGCCCCGGAGCCTCTCCTCACGCACATCATGAGAAATCACACAAATTGTTTTTGTCCTTAATAAAGAAACATGATTCTTCTGATGAGCAAATCTGTAACAGTCTGACCAATTCTGCTAGATGTTGTGCAGAACTATCCAGAGATAGTGTAGTGCTGACCACAGCCGCCTCACACTGTCACAGGGCTTAGAATTAAAGAGACAGTACGCAGCATTTTAGAAATATGACCTATTTGTGTCTCCAGATCTGAGGTAAACATGTTCAGATCAAATATAACTAATGCTGATTTATTTTTAATTACAATAACACTGGACATGATGGACAAGTTCTTTATATTATAGTTTTGGATCTCAAGACAATTAGCCAATCAGAAAGCAAAATGAGCCTCACATGAATTTCTTATCTCTTTATTCTGAGTGAATGAGCAGCATATACTGTGGCAGAGGCTGCACTAGCACTGACAAATCACTGTGTCTGTGTGTGTGTGTGTGTGTGTGTCCCAACCAAAACACACACACACACACATATATATTTGATATTTGAACAAAATGTGTCTTGCCCCAGTCCACATCTATTATATAAGGAGGTCAAAATAAGTCCACTGTGTCTGTGTGTCAGGTCCTGATAATCCATCAGTTGTTGTTAGCTTTATCGTCCCTGAAAAACTCCACCCTGGTGTCTGAAAGTTGTGAACGGCTCTTCTAATTCATCATGATGAATAATTAGAATGCTCAAAATGCAAACGGGAAGTGAGGAACAACTTTGGACCACTGCAAACTGTAAGTACATCTGACCAATCAGAAAGCAGAATGAGCCTCACTCGTGGACTGTCTCTGATTTGATTGGTTACTCCCTAAAGCCCAGCTCCTGCACCAGTCATGAGTTGGTGCTAGTGCAGCCTCTGCAGCTCAGAGCCGGAATTCTGGAGGTTCTGAGCTTCACATGAGACATGGTCTGTACATGAATTTAGAAAGAGTTTTTAGTTTTAGTTTTTAGAACCTGTTCCTTTGAATTTCTGTGCAGCTCAGACTGTGCTCTACAAAGACACGTAACTCTCATATTTAATGCTTAAACATTCTGAACCTGTTTTGTCCTCACTCTTAAAAATCACTAAAACTTTTAAACAGTCAGACACATTTAGCATTGTGCCAGTGTTGGGGAGTAACGGATTACATGTACCGCCGTTACGTAATCAGAGTACAAATTATGAGTAACTGTATTCCGTTACAGTTACTGTTTCAATGAGTGGTAATTGGATTACAGTTACTTTGCTGAAATAAGTGGATTACAAGGCGGTACTTTCCTGTTTTCCCATTTTGTGCTACATCCCATTTATTGATTTTTTATTTCGGTAATTTCACTCATTGCCGGAAACCCAAACAGAACGCGCGCAATAAGAGCGATGTAAACGTCATGTTAAAGTTGGCGGTGTCAGTCACACAGTGGAAGCAGCAGTGCATTGGTAAAAACGCATTTGTGTCTTGGAAATTCTTCTCCCATGTGAGATAATATATAATAAAAAAAACAAATATAAAATCGCCTACAACTTAAATGTGAAACAGGAGCTACTGGCACTGGTGAAAACAACCTGCATAGACTCATAATATCTGCACTACTGTCCTATTGCCACATGAGGGACACACACACACACACACACACACACACACACACACACACACACACACACACACACACACACACACACACACACACACACACACACACACACACAAAACACACACACACAAACACACACACACACAAACACACACACAAACACCTTCATCATCGTCATCAACCTGAGAACCCGCGGACCACGTCTCCTTCCGTAGTTACTGCGTGGACACCGACGTCTCGTGCGCCGCGTGTGGACCGTGTTTTCTCGCGTAAACCGCACTTCCTCCTGTGCGCCTCTAAACCAGAACTAACACCAGGACTAAACCAGGACTAACCAGGACTAAAAACCAGGAAAACCAGGACTAAACAGGACTAAAGCAGGACTGAACCAGGTTTAAACTAGGACTAAACCACGACTAAACCAGAACTAAAGACCTGGTCTAGACCTGGTCTAAACAACATGACACCTAACAGTAGGTTGACATAATTTAAGGTGATCTCATATAAAAAATAATTTCTCTATCAATAATATTTTTCAATCTGGTGAAGGAAAGGCTGATCTTGTTTCTGTCTTTAACAGACAAAACCTCTTATGTTAAGATCTCGTGGTCTTTGTTTCTCTACAGCAACAGTTGTTTATTCATGGAGACTTGGGCTCAGACAATTTGAAGACAACAAACAAGAATTTTCAGGATGTGGTTGCTACATTCATGTCGTTTAAAAAAACATGACAATATCAAGTAATCCAAAGTAATCAGATTACGTTACTCACTTTAAGTAATTTAATGGATTACGTTACAAACTACATTTTGGGGTGTGTAATCTGTAATCTATAGGGGAATACATTTTAAAAGTAACCTTCCCAACACTGCATTGTGCATAGAAATATTAACTAGTGTCAGCCTGAGCTACACTCTTAAATGGATGTGTTAAATTATAACACAGTTCTTGTGTTACTGCTACTTTAACACATGTTGTGTTAAAATATTCAAAACATGTGAAAGAATCAGATTTTGTGCTACACATTTTTGTGTTAAACTCATTAGCCAGTCAAATGACGGAGCTCTGTGGAGAAGAGCAGTTTGGCTCTGGTAGACGTACCATGTATAGAACTGTTCATATTTCACATGAACGCTGTTTGCTCCGCTCTGTTTTTTATTTTGCTAATATTGATCGACCCTTTATACACTTAACTGCTGCTTCCTCTTGTTAAGAAAGACAGACTGGACTGTGCAATATTTTATGTGCAACACTGGGAATTGTGCAATAATAGGAACTGTGTGATGAGTGGAGTGTGCAGTATTTTATTGTTTGGTCTGTGACCTCAGCCCTTTGGGACAGAGGATGGAAATGAGCCTTAGCTTATAATCTTGTGTGTTTACATTCATGTTGTGTCATGTTTGTTCATTAACATGCTCTGTCCCAATCCAATAAATAAATATAGAAAATAAAATAAAATAAAGACTAATTTGAATAAATACAGAAATATAGAAGAATGGATCCCACATCAGTGAAACTCCTGAAGTTGTCTTTCTCGACATATGTGCAGGACATTAGATGTGTGACATTTGATGTGAGCACTAGAAGAGCTGACTACACTTGTGATGACCTCAGTACGTTTGAGAAACAGAGTGAGTTATCAGTTTTATTAGTGTTAAATCACTGTTCTGTAGGTTCTGTTACTCTGGTGTTTGCAGAAAACTGCCAGTTTTGTGTTTTGTGTAATATTTTCAGACAAGGAGACGGGTTCCTCCAGGTTTCTGTGGACGTTCTGCTGGATGGCTTGGAGATGAACACCACTGCTGATCCTTGATGGCAGCAAGTACATCTTGAACTGGAAACATTTAGCATCATGAATTGTGCTAGCATAAAAATCTGAACAAGCGTCAACTCGCGCTACTCTAACCTCCCCCGCGGTGCCCTGACAGAGCTAATGCTGAAAGCGTGTTCTTGTGCGGTGCCAGCGGAGGAACATGGCAGCGCGGGGCTCGGCGGACATGTTTGTAGGCGCTGAGGTCAGAGTGGACGAGAGCAGAGCGTGACGGCGTGTTTGTGTGCAGAGGAGAGGCCAGGAGGGGCTGGGGCTTTGGGAGCACCACAGAGACCAGTGAACTACTCCCCGCTAACTGTCAGTCAGAGTTTGTTTTAAAAGCCGAGCTAACTTGAACCTGACACCACTGATGTTACAAATGTTGAAGTCCAGAGGAGGGTGAGACAGATGAGGTGAGGAGGTTTTTCTAGCACCTTGACCTATTTTAATGTCTTGAAACTTTAAAGAACTGGGACCTGCAATTTTGGGATCTTGGAGTATTCTTTATTTTTAGGCAGGTAGGCCTACTTTCCAGCCATCTCTCACTGGCCATCATCATACATCATGTTTTTAAATTCCAAATTAATTGCTCTGAATTAAATAGTTTGGAATTAAAATATTCTCCTTCGAGTTTACATGGAGATAATAATTCCAAATTGAGGTTTACATGGAAAACACATTAAATCATCTTTATTTAATTCTGCTCAGTGTCTGGGGGTGAGGAGGGTTCTGATTGGACAGAGACATCAACGTATTTACGTCGACCGGAAGAAAACACACACTTCAGCTGCTATCAGCTTTTCTCTCATCTCGTTTTTTTCTTTTTTCGGACACAAACATGATCCAAACTTTTTCTGCAGAAGTTCTGATGATAATTGCGCAGCAGCTGGAGAATTTTTCCTCTCATGACGCTTTATGTGATGAGAGGAAAAGGGAAGAGTATCAGTGTTGGGAGTAACGCGTTATAAAAGTAACCAAATACTGTAATGTGTTGCTTTTTGCTGTAACGCAGTAATGTGGCATTACAGGGAATTTATTTATTTTTTTATATTTTACTCGGTACAAATGTGAGTAAATGTTGGATCTGTATCAATGTGATTCTGAAGTGTTGTATGTTTGCAAGTTTTCTCCTCGACAAAACCCACAATGTCGACGAAACATTCTACACTGACAAAGGCTCCTGCGGTCAAACCAAAAGGCAAAGGAAGATCTAACCATCATACAAAAAGTTGGACTTCTGGACATGCTGAAGGAAGGGAGAAGTTATGCGCTGTAGCAGAGTCTCGCACCAGGTCAGGTACTTGCAAATAGTTGCTGAAATCAGGACCGCGAGCCCGTGCAGCAGGGTGTCCGTAAAGCGCGATCGGGTTAAGGCCGAGCTTACCTTCGTGAGGAGTGATGCTGAGCCAGTCCTTTCTCCTGCGGTCACCTTCGAGCCCGTCCCGACAGTGAGTCCTGTTTTAGTCCTAGTTCTGAAATCACTCTTAGGTTAGTCCTGGGTTAGTCTTGGTTTAGTCTTGGTTCAGTCCGTGACGTATGCAGCGCAAAATTTTGATATGATCTCTATAGGCGAGTTTCATTGTTGACAAAAGCGCGCGTTGCATGCTGGGAATTATTTTGGTCGGCGGCAAGAAACACTAATTCAACATGACAGACGGAGCGAGAAAGCACGTAAAGGGTATTGATCCCGGTTATTTATCCACTCTAACGGCAGAGGACCCAAGACCATTTGACCAGAAATTGGTCATAAGCATCGACGGAGCCAAATCACCCTTTTCAACCCCGACAAAAGGACCAAACCAAATTTCTGGTCAGAGAATCGCCAACTACCTGGACAAATATTCACTTGGGTGATATCCACAATGACTTGGTGGAAACTCCTGGGCCATTCACAGCAGAAAAGATGAAAACCTCCAAGAGTCTCGATGTGTTGTTGAACTTGTTGGAGTCCACGGTTTGTTAGGATCTTCTACGTTTGCTCTGCGGATGTTTGAAAGTCGTTTAATTCACCGTTAGTGGTTCTTTTCACTCAGAATACGAAAAAGACATTTTCCTTCTTCCGTGCTTCTATTTGTGCATTCGATAATGCAGCAGGAATTTACCGTTATCGGGGAGAAATACGCAAGGTTACACACTGTGTTTGACCGCTATCGTGTTTCTTGCCTCCGACCAAAATATTTCCCAGCATGCAACGCGGGCTTTTAATAACAATGACATCAGCTCAAACTTGCCTATAGTAATGTAATGTTTTACATTTTAAATATAGTAATATTGTAATGTGACAAATGACTTTGAAATGACAGTAATAAGTCATAAATAACGCATTACAGTTTTAAAGTCACTTGCCCAACAGTGAAGAGTATCGGAGAAGGGAGGAAGAAGACAAACTGAAGCTACATTTATATGATGATGGTCTGAACAGAAGATGCAAAAGTGGCATTGCGTCTTCACTTTTTATTCTGTGTTTAGACGAGTGTTTTCGGAGGGAAATCTGCTTGCATATGGTTACGGAAAAGTGTGTGTTATTCAATTATGTATGTGTGCCAGGCGGCTATGGCTACATGTTTGTTTCTCTCTACTGTATCTATGTGACGTAAACATGTACGTGAGCAGATCTGACCACTGCCCAAGATTCAAGATGAATACACTCTGCCGTCGCGTTTCTACACTGCCCAAGATGAATCTTTTCCACTCTGGAGGGTGGTTTCAGATTTTTGCGTTTTTAAGCCTCAAAAACGCTGTCACCGTCTAAACGAAAGACACTTCTGATAAAATGTTTTGTTGTTTTTACCTGCAAGTGTTCTACCTGCTCTACCTCAGCCCACTCCCGTATCCCACGTGCAAATCCAACCAGGACTGGTGGAGCTGGATCATCCGGATCACGTCAGAAGAGCGACCCAACGAGCCTGTGCTGAACAACCGGAATTATTTTTAAAAAGAATAAACGTTTACATGATCCAGGAATAAATTAATTTGGCTTTAAAATTCGGAATAAACCACCCATTTACTTCGGAAGTAAGTTTAATTCCGAATAATCATTTTCATTAGGAATTAAGTGTTTACATGATCTTTTTAAAGCGGAATTCATTTTTATTCAGAATTATATTATTTTTACTCTGAATTAAAGCTCTTATATAAACATGGCAATTGACAAGGTTTTAACACACATACTGTAACAGAGCTTGCATGTTCCAAACTCTAAAGCACGGGTGTCAAACATATGGCCCGGGGGCTGGATCCGGCCCTCCAAGACCTTTAATCTGGCCCTCGGCGGATTTTCTACTAAAATATTTGAATTAAATTTTCTCTTAAAATCTTGTTAATTTTCTGTGGTGTTTATCACAGCAGCGTCTCCAGCGTCTCTGTACGTGGCCCCTCCCACCAGAGCAGCACAAATGAAGACTTGTCTCTTTCCAAACGCTCTAAAAGGACGATCGTTTTGACTGTCGACCGTGACACCCTCATCAGAAAAATGTCCAACATGAGAAAAGTGGAGCCGAGTGCAGGATTTTACAAGAAAAAATTTACTTATTCCTATTTACATACAAGTTCATGTTAAAACAATGTGTTTTCTTAAAGTTTCAGGTTGTTCATAATATTATAATATTTTATAAAAGAAAGAGTTAATCAGTTAAAAAAGATTTCTGTAATAGATTTGTGTTTCTCTGCACAAATGTTTGAACTTATTGTTATTTTTGGGGGATATATGCCATGAGTTTTCTGATCCGGACACTTTGGATCAAAGTAGGTTGGATACGACCCCCGGACCAAAATGAGTTTGACACTCCTGATCTGAAGCATCTATCATCAGCTATCTACAGTATTTATCAAAATCTTTGACGATTACTTCCACATAGTTGCTTTTCAGTTTATATAATAATAAGTAATGAGTTTATGTGGATATTTCACAAATGATAAATTGCATTATGTTCCAACAGTAATCAACGGAGACATAAAGGCAATTATTTTATGTTACTAATCACAAATATAATCTCCAAAAAAATCAATCATTCCGAAAAGGAGTGAGGAGAAGCAAACGCTTATTTGCCCCCACCCCCTTTTATAAAGCCATTAAATCAGGCATGTCCAAACAACGGCCCGTGGGCCAAATGTGGCCCTCGAACAAATTTTTCTTGGCCCTCAGACTTCCAGGTGAATTGGCCCAAATTACCTTACATCAATTAAAAATTAACTTTTTACTGCAAGTTTTTTGAAAATCTACCTTGATAAAGCTCATATGTACTATTTAGTTTGTGGTTTTAAGGATCTTAGCATGAATAAAAACTGACGGCTCATTCTAATGTGTTAAACATGCACAGATTTCAATTAGTCACTGTATTCAGCATCAGTCTACGGCCCTCGATCAGCCCTCTGCTTCGCCTGTGTTTAGACATGTGGCCCTTGATGAAAAAAGTTTGGACACCCCTGCATTAAAGCAATAATGTGCTTCTGCCAGACGTTTAGAATAGTACGTCACATTACTCCAGAAACAAAATAAATAACTGCATTACAAAATGTTTTAGTGCACATTCAAATGACAAATTAACTTCAATTCTGCATATTTAACTATAATAATTTCTTTGTATCTTTGTTTAGACGTTTTTATATTTGGGCAATTTTGAGCTCATCAGTCATAGTTCCAGATTTTGACCCCAAGTACAAAAACTTTTCCTTGTTGTATGTACTCTGGCCATTTTAAAGAGATGCATGTAAGTGGTTAAATTATAAGTCCTTTCTCTTTCAATAAAATTTTTCTTTTTTTTTTTTTTTTTTTTTTGATAGTTCTTTCCTTTTTACCTTGTACATTATGTTTGCTGTCTGGAACCTTAACAGATCCTTAAGTTTATTTGTTTATTTTTTTATGTCCAGGTATGCCCAGACTTACTTTTTACTTTTTAAAGAAACTGTATTTTCAGAGTACTTTTTTAGCAGTACTGTTTTGCAAATTCCGTCCATTGTGCATGTTAGTTGTTGTCCAAAACTCTGAAGCTCTGGCCGCTGAAAATTGCGAAACTGTAAAAAATAAAGATGCTCGGAATGCATTTGGAAAGTGAATATGTTTGGACCAAGGCAAACTGTTTCAAATGAACTAAAAATAAACTTCAAATGAACTTTTTTTTTTTTTTTTTACCATAGAGCAAAAGTAGTCCAAATGACTTCAGGTTCTGCTTGGTGATGTCATTGCTTTGCTTGAAAAGTTTCACAGTGTGGCATTAAACTGCAGGTGTCACCATGATGCAGACCAATCACAGGTCACATTTCAGTGCTCATTTTTCAAGGTTAAAACACCTGTAACTGAATAAGTGCAAGATCAGTGACTTTAAAGCCATCCTGTGTAGAGGTGTGCAAAAATACTGAAATATCGATATATCATATCGTTTAATATGATGATACAGTATCAATTCTATTGATTTGGTATATTTTACTCAATTATTTTACATTGCTACAGTTTTGTTGCTTGTTTAGAGAAAGGAAAATCATTTACGCGACACATTTGACATATTCACTGTTTTGATGATTCAAATGGGTGAGTTTTATTTTAACTTAGCAAAAGAAGTGGTTTAACAAAAACTTTTAGTGTCTCAGCCATGATTTAGCTTTTATTTTTTTATTGAACTGTATCAAATCGATTTGAAACATACTGTATTGAAATGAACGTGCACTGTATCGAGATATGTATCGTACCGTGGCCTATGTATCGAGATATGTATCGTACCGGCAACTTCTTAATGATACCCAGCCCTAATCCTGTGGGACATTCCAGGCAGTGCAATAACATCTCCAAGGATACCACAAATGCTCCGTAGCGCCCGTTTAATGGTGCAGTCTCTCCATAACATGTGTGACCTGTGGTTCTATTCCTGACTGACCCTCACCTCTGTGTTCTTTGAAGCTCTGTGCGGACTCCAGACAAGAACCTTTTTAGATCCTCCTCAATAATTCACCAGGGAGGCTGAGAGAGACACGAGCAGACAGGCCCGCTCCGAATCCAGGCCACAGCACACAGGCGGGAGCTACGGGAGCTACAGGAGGTACAGGCACACGCTACATCACTCCACACCTCCACACTGCATGTCGTCACCAGAGCAGAGTGAGTGTGGATGCAGACAGCCTCTCCTCCTCAGCCGGTGTCCGCAGCCATAAGGGAAAGGCCTCCTGCAGGGTTATAAATGGCTCTGCAGCAGCCACTGCAAAACAAACCGAACTCACACTCACTGCCTTTATTTGAGGACACCACAAGTTGGAGAGCTGGTAACTTTGAGGACAATAAAGTCTGATCAACTCACACATGTTTTTTTGTTTTATATTATATTTGATTGTGAATTACATACATGGGGAAAGTCTTGCCCAAGGACACAGTAACATCATCATCATCGTATTGTGGCCATCACTGTTGGGCAAGTGACTTTAAAACTGTAATGTGTTATTTATGACTTGTTACTGTCATTTCAAAGTATTTTGTTACATTACAATATTACTGTAAGTAAAACTTTACATTACTATTGCAGCACTTTTAAGTTACTCTCACCAAAAGAACTGTGAAGATGCTGAACTTTTGCACCATATATGAACTGAACAAGAACTGAACCAGAACTGAACCAGAACTCAACCAGGACTGAACCAGAACAGAACCAGGACTGAACCAGGTCTCAACTAAAACTGAACCAGCAGTAAACCAGGTCTAAACCAGAACCAGACCAGGTCTAAACCAGGTCTAAACCAGAACTGACCCGGGTCTAAACCAGGACTAAAACTAGGACTAAACCAAGACTAAACCATGTCTAAACCAGGACTAAACCAGGTCTAAACCAGGTCTAAACCAGGTCTAGACCAGGACTAAACCAGAACTGACCCAGGTCTAAGCCAGAACTAAACCAGGCCTAAAACTAGGACTAAACCAAGACTAAACCATGTCTTGGTCCTTTCGCCCACGATCACCTGACGGTCTACACGGGCACAACTCCTGTGTTTCACCGCTGCTGACATCGCTGTGATTTTAGCGAATTTGTATGAAGACAAACCCACCACTTCAATCCAGGTTAAAAAAGCAGTGTAACACACGTTACTCACATTTGTACTGAGTAAAATATTGCTATTTTTTTCCCTGCCTCATTACTGCGTTACAGCAAAAAGCAATTCATTACTTTTATAACATGTTACTCCCAACACTGGCCGTCAAACTGGGTAGTACTTGGATGGAGACCACTGAGAAAACCAGGTGCCACTGTTGGAGAGCAGTATTCTTAGACAAGACAAGACTAGTGTGTGTGTGTGTGTGCGTGTGTGTGTGTGTGTGTGTGTGGTGGTTGGAGGGGTTGATGGCACAGATTGGAAGCCTCACTTTCGTCAGTCTGCCCCAAGGCGGCTGAGACTACAAAAGCAATGTACCACCAGTGTTGGGAATAACGGCGTTTAAGTATAACGGCGCTACATTTTCAGTAACGGAGTAATCTAATTAATTCCACTCCCCATAGTTACAACGCTGTTCTCATTACGGGAAAGTAAAGTGGCACGTTACAGTTGGGTTGAATGGGGCGCTGCAGTGTCAGGCCTCCTTGGTGCACACACACATCATCAGCAGGAGCGAGGAAAGCGACGGACAGAGCAGAGTCTCTGCTCACGCTGCCTTGTTGTTTATTTGAGATGAACTCAGTGAGAATGCGACAATGACAACGAGGAGGAAGGGACATTCAAAGGCAGAGTTTTCAAACTGGAAATACCAACACTATACTTTATTGAAATAAAGGGCAAGAGTGTGTATGTTAAATGTAACTGTGCCCTGGGAAAGAAATTCTGTCTGTGTCTGCCTCAAGTCACTCGAATATAATGAATGCAAACACACCTCTCACTGCTGTTCACCCCGAGTTACTAACTGAGTTACTTTATGGGGGAAGTCATTTGTAACGGTAACTAATTACCTTTGTAAAATGCTGACCAACACTGCTTACCACCACAACATTTGGAGTAAATGAAGAATAGTGTAAAGTGCTTTGGGTGTTTTGAAAATTCCATTTTCTTCCATTTTCTTCCTCTTTATTGGGGGTCGGGTCACAGAGGCAGCAGTCTAAACAGGGACTCTCAGACTTCTCTTTCCACTCACACTTCCTCCAGCTCTTCCAGGGGGACCCCGAGGTGTTCCCAGGCCAGCCAAGAGACAGTCCCTCCAGTGTGTCCTGGGTCTTCCCCTCCGGGTGGGACATGCCTCGAACACCTCCCGAGGAAGGAGCTCAGGAGGCATCTGGAACAGATGCCCGAGCCACCTCAACTGGCTCCTCTCGACATGGAGGAGCAGCGGCTCTACTCCGAGCTCCTCCCATGTGACTGAGCTCTTCACCCAGCCACCCTGCGGAGGAAACTCATTTCAGCCGCTTGTATCCGCGATCTCGTCCTTTCTGTCATTACCAAAAGCTCATCATTTTTGTTTTGAAAATCTCTGTATAAATCTGGTGTATCATCATTATCATGTGTTTTATTTTTATTATTTATTTTATTTATTTTACTTTTCTTTTCAACAATTTCCTTCACAATCTGCCACTAAATTGATGAAAAACTTATTTACCCAGTGCTGGGCAGTATTAGTAACGTTGTACTGTAATCACAACTGTAATTACAACTGAAAACAAAGTAATTAGATTTTTCCTGTCATAAATGATCACATTTTGAAATCAAGTTATCAAGAATAGTAATTAGATTAATTTTAGTCTATTTTCTAATCTTTTTAATCTCATTTTTAGTTTTGGAAAGTAATCTGACCAACACTGTATTGAGCACAGGTTCTATCCCACTAAACCAAGTGATAATTAGAAAAACATGAAAAGCTGTCACTTTAAATCCAGCGTATTATAGGTTGTTGAGCTGAACCCGAGAGCCGATAACAGAAATATTGCAGACACAACATAAACTGAAGAATGGAAAATGGTTGAATGTGTTTTGGATCGATGCGTGCAGAGATAGTGCTCGGATCAGAAAAGGATGTGAGGGGAGATAAGTGAGAGAGCCCACCCGCCCCGCGCTATCGCCACGACAACAACCAACCAATGATTTAGGCCGCACAGATCAATACAGCTGTCCACAGAGATGGCTATCAGACGCTACAGGCGCAGGCACCGCTATGGAGCAAATACACTTCACTACATGTTTATGAAGGTTATTTTGTGCCTTTAGTGTCAAGTTTGTATTTTTGTTATATTAAATTTTGATAAGGGCTGTATTTCTTTAGACAACAGAATGTGATTTTCCACATTAAATGGTTGAACTTTCTTTTCTATTCCAATGTGGTCTTATATATACTGTATGTGTGTAATCCTTCAGTGGTCCGTGTGTGTATACTAGTCTATGTGCTCTTATAATCTGATACAGCTCAACATCATTCTAAAGACTTTCAGGAACCATTCTGCTCTCTCCTGTAAATTGGACTTTTTTAGTACTGATACCTGCGAAAAAACAGAATCTGCTTTCCAATACTTTTGACCAGTGGTGGGGCGTCAGGGCCTTCAAGTCCTTCTCTGCTGGCCTAAAAAAATCTCTGAATCACACACTGATGTTAATTATATTATTATGAAATAATTCCAAATAGTTTCAGAGCTTTTCCGATGCTTGTGCTGCTTCCGGTGCTGCTTTTTTTTTTTTTCCCGCTTAGTTTATGCAAATTACACATGCGGTTTGAAGTTTTGTTTCTGTGAGAGTTGCGCAAAACTGCATTAAACACATTCTAATGTCAAACGGCTGATGTGGCTCTAGAGTGGTTACGGTTTATATGTCGTAAAGTTGAGTTTATTTATGCAGATTAGGAGTGCAAATAGTAATAATAATGATGACCATTGTAATACAAAAACGTTAATGATTAATTGTTAATCGATCGTTAATTCTTTCGACGATCGATTAAGAAAATATCATGGAATGCCCATCCCTAATTGCGACTGAGGTGTCAATGCTTCACGAGGCTCCATTCGCCCATCACTAGTTTGTAGGTTTGAAAATCTTCTGTAATTTTTTCAGAAACACCGGCCATCTAAGGAATAGTTACGCCCTTTCTTCTGGGATCTGATTCTCTCTTGTCTTGTTTTTTGGCTCTCTTGGGTTGGCCAGAGAAAATAATCGGTTTGAGAGGGGAGTTAAAGAGGCTACAGACAGTCCTTCCTTCAGCAGAAATGGAGGCCTCAGACATCATCTATCTCCCAACTACAACTTCTTCCTAAAACCTAAAATAAAGAGAACAACATGAATTTCTGAGGGTTTTTCCACAGGTCTGCTTTAAAAAAATAAGTAAAATAGAAAAATATATAACACAAAACTGCACGATTTGGTACTGTGGACACAAAATATCTTCCACACAGGTCACGTTCAGAGCACGGTGTCTCAAATCCACCATCAGGAATTCAACCCTCAACCCACAGAAGCGAGTGCAGAGTATATGTGGGTGTATATGAACACACGGGAGGCTGGGACCGGGGTCAATGAGACTCGCTCACAGGTCGAGTGAATATCCTGCGGCAAAGAGAGAGATTATTGAGAGAGCCGATCAATACGCCACAATTACAGCTCGGATTAGAACATCAGCCGGCTCACCTACAGGGAGAGCTCGGGATACACTAACACCTTTAAATCCTATAGTGTAGTTTACATTATTAAAGGCTTTTAATGACTTTTTACACAAACCTTGGTATTTGGTGTTTGGAGACTGTGTAGAAAACAACAGACTGTGCAAGGACGTTTCCAATGCCGTCTCTGTGTTATGATGTTGTGTGATCATGGTGTGTGTGATTGTGTTGGGTTTTTATCATGTGTGATTGTGTTGTGTGATTATGATGTGATTATGTCGTGTTATTGTGTTGTGTGATTATGTTGTGTGATGATTGTGTTGGGTTTTTATGATGTATTATTAGACCTGCAAATCATGTCAATAAATGGATGTATTTCATCATATCTTGTGTTATTCCATCTTTGAACTGTTGATGAAGATACATGATTTTTCAAAAAGAAAATGTATTTAAAATGATAAAAATTTGCTTGGAAGGACTGACATATCTTATAGAAATATTTACCTTTCATTTTGAAGTAATATTAAAGTATTCGGAAGAAAAAAGTTGACAAATGATGTAAAATCCTGCACCTTCTACTTGTTTGCACAATTTTCCCTCTGTTACTTTTCCCTCCGTTACCATGACCTTTCTTAATAAAAAATCTCATTACTCAAAAAGTAAGAGGTTTTTCAACCTAATCTTGTACCATATGGTAGAAAACTATATGAAGCAAATATTCAAACCAGTTTGTTAAGGATATGTAAGTGAGAACCACTTGTTATCACTGTTTGTGTTTATTGCCCAAAAAGTGCTGCATATTTCATTCCCTCCGTTACTGACATGAGTTTCTACATTTTTTGTCAACAACTTGAAAGAATATCACAGGTTTAACTTGACCCTGTTGGAGTGTAACTCTTTCCTACTTTCTGATACTTTACTTATTTCAATAGTTCCTCTAGTTTCTGAATAAGAGACATTTGAATGTCAAAAATCTGCCCCTGTTTCCCTCCGTTACCACTTGACTGGACCCTCATGCAGTCATGGGCTGTTAGGAAGTCTAGCAAACTCAGTCTCTCTCTCCAACCTCTGACTTTCCTCTGACCTCAACATCAGACAGAACACCACAACCCAAACACCTGAGGACACGCAGGGGCCCGTGACTTAGCCTGAGTCTTTGAGGAGAAACAGTAGATTTTGGGAGAGTGCAGAACAAATGCAAATGAGCTAATCTAAAAATACACATTTAGGATGTGCACCAGGGGAACGGGGAAGGGGCATATCTCCTGGCTCACATGTTGTTTTCACACTTCAAATCTGGGCCAAAAACTCAAGAGGCAACAGGAGACTCGAGGTCACTGTGAGGAGAGGAGGGGCGGAGTCCAGGGAGGAGGTGGGAGTGGCCACACGGGAAGTGGGAGGAGCAAAAGCCTGTGGGATATGAGAGATGGAGGTAAATTTTTCACTCAACATCTCCTCGTCAGATGCCATTAGAGAAGAGAGGGAGACAACCACGACCACATTTCAGATAAAGATGCTAAACTGAGCACTACCTGGAGGATTTAAAGAGGTTTATGGTTGTGCGTCAGATCATCTGCATCGACCGAAGTGCTCTACCGAAATTTTGTAACTATGCGTCAAACCGACAGAGACAGCAAGGAGAAGCGACGCAGACAATAAGGGCTGTGACTGGTCCTCTCTACATCCACTTTACATCCATTTCCAGTACTTTCCCGCTTTATTTTGCATACACGAACGCCATTTTTAAAATCCTAACCTCCTAGCGTTGTGACAGTGAATTACTTCATGGTGCGTGGCCTCGATGCACATCCATAAATCAAAAACGACAGTGAAAAGGCGACGGCGGCAGTGTGCGTTGAGTCGACACAGAACCATCAAACGGTCTTGAAGGGGAGAGTGCAGGCGCGAGAGAGGAGTAACCATGCACCTGTGGATAATCGGGGCACGCCAATCACGTTGCAGCATTGAGGTTTGTGTAGAAGCCAAAGGCGAAGCACCAAAACAAACTTTTACATTGTGGAAATCATGCAGAATGAAGGGCTTTGTGTATTTGTGGACAGGGAAGATGTCGGTGCTTTTCTCTCGACTGGATTTAACGGAAGTTTGATTTTACAGCTTGTTCCACTGTTGTGACGCTTCAGCCAATCAGATTCAAATAGTCGTCATGACGCTCCATGTTTCCGACTGCTTTCCAGATTTTCCCTGCGTTTGATTATCTTCCGACTTCCACTTTGACCTCGGACATCACATCCAACTTCAAGTGTATTATTCTGTGTCAGACTACGTGGATTATGATTATGATTGTTCCCTCATCTTATGAAAACGCTGCCACTTTAATTCATTTCATTTTTGAAATTTGCATTTCATTTTATGTTATGATTTCTCTTCCGTTACAACCTTAGGAACGTTAACTCAAGTATTTGTTCAATATTGGCCTCACCACAACACTGACTACCAAACCCACAGGCAGCGATACGGACGCGGTAAAGTACTGCAGCGATACGGACGCGGTAAAGTACTGCAGTAACAGGAGTGACTGAAACTGTCATTTAAACACCAAAGTGTCCAGACCCAATGATTGAAACCATCTTGGATTCTGACTTGGAATCCTTGCTCGGTCGACTTTTTCCGCCACTGACGTCCGAGTCGCGCCGTTCCAGGAAAAGGGGCGTGTCACATGTGTCGCTAGGCAACTTCCTCGGAAAACCGATTCAGAAGAATAATCGAACGCAGGGTGATCATGTGTTAAACTCACATCAGAGTGACACACAGATCAGTCTGGTGTGAGGAGGTTAGGAGGGGCGGGGTCTGGGGGTATGGGAAACAGTGTGATTGGTCTATCCACACTTCAAACTCCGCCCCTGCAGACAGGCGTTGGTGATCAGAAACACCGGTCTGTTATCAGGGCAGTCCTGTGTGATGTTACCAACTACTGGAAACTGCCCAGGCCACTGGAGGAAGCAGACACTTAGACTGAGAAAGCTGCAAACTGTGCTGTTCAAACATAATCCATATACACAGTGAAGAAGTGTTATGTTCCACTTAAAGCTGGGGAGTAATCAGACATGAGACACACCCTAAAGTTTTTTTTTTCCAGATGTGTTGGAGCTTTGTCATTCTTTTACCCACAGGTGGCGCTGTTGTGACGGCTCCATCTGCAATCCTCAGGCAAAAACACCAAGTTGTTCTCAAAGTCTGTGCCAAGATAAACATGCGTAACCTAAAATAAATGTTTCTCAGCCCTGCCCTCGCACGAATGTTTGAAGTACAAAATACGAGTTGCGAACGCCATGACCCTGTTCCTACTGTTCTTCTCAAAGTCTCATGCCGAGTCGGGGATCTGTCTGTATCTTCTGGTGCGAGATGCGTTGACGTTCGCTTGAGCTATAGAATGAAAACAGCTGAACATTGTACAATTGATACACTTTTGATGAGTAAATAACATGACGTACCTTGGAGAGCAAAATTAAAACTTGGGAAATACGTTCACAAACTCAGAAGACCCCATCTTGTCCTGGTTCTGCTGGTGTGGTGGGAGTCAACCACAAGATGACCCGTCTAATCGCAGGGCAGCAAACATGGTAACGTCCACAGATGTACTTCAGTTTCTAGTCCAATGAAGTTAATTTGGTCTTCTGATAATTTATGTTATTAGTTCTTTTTTCAGACCAAGAGTTAGTTTTCATACCTGACCACCTAAAGTGCAGAGGGCAATGAGAAAATACAAAATCAACACACCAGTGAAACTGTAGAGAAAACTCAGACAATTATTCACCCACCCAAAGAGAAAATAGAACTGGAACTTTCAACAAAACACATCGGGGAAACAGGGAAGGTTACTCAAGTAAATGTATCTGATGATATGTATGATGATGTTGCAAGTTTTTTAGTGCAGATTTTTGTACAATGTAATTATAATTCCAGTTCAACAATGCATTCAGTCCCCCAAAAAAAATAACACAGGACAGAATGCGAGACGGAAACAGGTTCTAGGTTCAATCCCCGGGTCGTCTGGGCCTTTCTGTGTGCAGTTTGCATGTTTCTCCCTGTGTTTGGATGGGTTTCCTCCGGGTGCTCTGGTTTCCCCCATCTCCATGAACAGTTGATAGTTAAGGTCAGTTAAATACAATCAATTCAATCATTGTGTGTCCTTAGGCAAGACACTTCACCCACATTGCCTAGTATGAAGGTGTGTGTGTGTAGTGTGTGTAGTGCTATTTAAATGAAGATTTACTTACTTTATGAACTGGGATGGAGCAAACATCACTGGGACAGAGGAAAACAAACATCGTCGCTGGATTAAAGAAGCAATCGAAATATGGAAACGTGCCCAGAGGACTATAAACCAGGACGAGGGGCTTTTTTACTCTCACACATCTGGGAGGAAGTCGAACTGCAGGTGGCGCTGTCGTCTTGCCTCCACCGATTGGAAGACAGCACCAAAACCTGTTTAAATCAACTGACAGGACACGTCACAACAACGTCATGTGACTCTGAGGAAGAGCACTAGCGGTGAAACTGTCAGGTATTAAAACAAACTCTTAGTACTTCAGTTTAGTTGAGCAGAGATCATCAGGGGCCACGTATCAAAACATAAATGAAACTGAGGGCCAATCAAGGGCCACAGGGTGATCAATAATCATTCATAATTCAAACTGTGCTTTTATAACAGGATAGAGCAGATCTTTATTCATGTTTACATCCTCAACAGGATACAGTAAATATTTGATATTGGCTTTTTCAAGGTAGGCTTCCAAAAACTTGCAGTAAAAAGTATTTCTTAAGCTAGTATGGGCCAATTTAACTGGAAACCTGAGAAACGTATCCTGAGAGCCACGTTGCAGATGCCTGTGTTTAGCAGAAATACACATTATCACTTTGTGCGTTGAAGGTTACATTTGTCGGCTTGTTCTTGTTCTGCGGTGCTTCGACCAATCAGGATGAAGTATTAGACTGAGCGTTCCTCCTTTTCCCAGGGGCTTTTAATGGGAGCTGCCCCAGATTAATAATGTTTCAAACTCCATCCAGAGTAGTGCCTTCTGCCTTGTTACAACAGAGTTATAAAAACTCAACACAAGTATCTGATTTGTCTTATTTGTCTCAGGAAAATGATATTTCTTTTCTGTCCAGCCAGAGCCACACGCTGCGAGAAAACTTTACAAAGACGAGTGGATCTGGAGCCACCAAATCACAATTTGACAGGAGGATTAACCAATCAGAGACACATGGTCCATTTGTGTCAGAACAAACATTGTGGTTTAGGAGTAAAAAAAAACACACATGTAAAAGAAATGATAGATTTTGTTCTGAATAATACAAGTATTTTAGAGAGATGTCTGCATATGAGAAACATGTGAGACAAATGAGCGGCTGTGGTTGGACTGTCCCAGGTTAGGACGGAGGTTTTTAATGCTCTGGTTTTAGTAGGGTGACCATATTTCCATTTGTGAAAACCCGGACACCTTACCGGGGATGGGAGGTGGGGCCTTGACATCGAGCTACAGTCGTACCTCGCTATATCATGGTTCACCTTTCGCGGTCTCGCAGTTTCGCTGATTTTTTATTTTTATGGTTTTTCTTTTTCTTTCTTTTTTTGTGTCAATTTTGCATGTTTTTTTTTTTTTTTTTTAAACACACGGGTGGGTCAGGACTAAACTAAGTCTAAACCGGGACTAATCTTGGACTTAAGAGAGAGAACGCCGAGCAGTTTGTCTGCAAAGGGTGATCGGGCAATTGCCGCGTTTACCTCCGTGAGGTGCGGTCGCTCTCCATCGGTCCTTTCTCCTGCGCTCACCTCGAAGCCCGTCCCGACAGTGAGACCTGTTTCACTTCTGGTTCAGTCCTGTTTTAGTCCTAGTTCCATCCTGGTTTAATCCTCCTCTTCAGTCCTGGAATCAGTCCTAGGTTAGTCCTGGTTTAATCTTGGTTCAGTCCGTGTCATAGGCAGCGCTAAAGCTTGATATAATCACTGGTTAATGGGCGGGTGCGGTGTTGTACTGCGCAGGTGCGGTGTTGTACTGGGGGTCTCCAAAACTGGACCCGTGCAGGACTCTGCGCTGTAGGCTCCATTACGGAATAAATGAATCTTGGGTTCGTTACATAAAGAAGGAGGAAAATAACAAAAGGACGACAGCAACAATAAGTTTTAAGAAGAATGCAAAAAGGGTTGTAACTGTCCTGTGTGAGAAAAGTGTATAAAGTTTGTGCTGAGGGGTTTTACAGACTTAAAACTGATATAATAAATAATTGTAAAGTATAAAGTTGACTACTTCGCGGATTTCACCTATCGCAGGTTGTTTTAAAACGTAACCCCCGCAATAAACGAGGGAACACTGTACTCTCACTTCGCAACCTGTGCACATGGTCTCCCACTTGTCGGGATGGAAAACGGAGAATTTCTTGTACAAGTCATTGTTAAATGCACATTTGTGCTTCGGCGTGTTGCAGACTGACCGACTGTTTGTGTCTCGCTCCTTCTGAGTCACAGACGCTACAAGAGACGCTCAGTTTAATGCCTCCAATGAACAGTAATGAAAACCCAGACATTTGCATCACTTAAAAAAAAAAAAAAAACCTTGACGCCCAGGACAAGACGCAAAATACAGACATGTCCGGGGAAAAACGGATGTTTGGTCACCCTAGTTTTAGACCCTTTTGGATTCAGACAGAATGTAGAAGAGACTGGCAACTCTCAACTGGTGACAAGAAAATAAAAACTGGGGAAAAAAATCAATTATGCATAAAACAAGACATTAAAATCCTTTTAGTATAATGTTTTAAAACACAAATATCTCTTGTGTCTCGTCATGGGAACATTCTATTTCATAACTCAACTTCTCCGCCAGCCTCTGTCGTAGTCTCAGTGCGTCACAGATCTGAGCACTTGGCCTGAGCTGAGTGAAACAGCACACCTGGCTCAGAGAGGACCACGAGAGGCTCCAGCAGCACCACTCACTCTCCTGTACACAGACTCCACACACAGGCTCCTCACTCAGGCTCTGATCGTCCCCCATGACAAGTGTCTTTATGAGGCTGAGTGATGCGCGCTGGAGACGCCCCCTCAAACTGCCGCTCCTCTGACTCACATCACTCTCGGTTTAAACACCACTCGTGCTCAAAGGAATCAGCTCTGACGCAGGCTCTGACAGGACGCCTACACGCACAGACGAGGGAGGGTGTACGCCGGTAAGAGCGCTGGGACTGCAGGGGAGTTTAAAAGTACTCATTCACATATTAAGTCCTGACATGCTGGAGTTTGATATCATCATTTCAGATGGAGGGCGGGGGCTTGTGGCAGATTCATTGGTTTTAAAAGAATTACTGTAGCATGAAGAATGTTGTGGTTAATCACACGTGCCACCAGGTTCTCGGCTTTAAAGGCAGAGTTTCATCTTCTTTGACCTTTGGCCTCACCCTCTTTCTGGCCCCTGTGTTGTGGTTGTGTCTTTGATAAAAATAGATTCACCAGCCGTGCTTGACTGGAGAGAAGATTGAGGCACGGTCCAGCTCCTGAAACTCAGATAATCATATTAACTCCACTTTTGTGAAACCCTCTTGTAATTAGTGCTGTTATGGTCTCGCCTGATGATGTAGTCGAGGTGTGTTGTGTACTGACCTGGCTCACACTGGACTGATCTGTGCATCACTCTGAAGTGAATTCTACACGTTATCAGTATGGGATGGCTCTTGCTCAAAGTGGTCACAAAAAGCGGAACCTAATTTAAACTGAAGTACGTCTGTCGGCGTCGCCATGTTTGTTTTGGTTCATGTGGTGCCTCGCCTTTGGCTTCTACACAAAATTCAATGCTGCTCTGTGATTGGTCTGCCCGGCTGATTAATCTTACCACGCGAGTCTCAAGATGGATTCTTGTGCAACCGAAAATTCACAAATATTACAAGAATCAATCTTGCTGTGCAGGGTTAGCTGTTTGTTGCCTCCGTCCATTGGGACCATCCTGGTACCAGGGTCATTGTTCACACACACTTCTAACTCTTTCCACATTAGAGCTGCTGCACTGTGGCTTTACCAACTCTCACTTCTGCTCTTCATCTTTGCTTCATCATCCAACTTGTACATTATTTTTAAGGAAATGGTAAATGGTCACATTTTTCTATAGCGCTTTTCCACCTTCAAGGCACTCAAAGCGCTTTACAACAAGGAACCACTCACCCATTCACACACCAGTGTACACAGACACTGTGGGCAAGGTGGGTTAAGTGTCTTGCCCAAGGACACAACGACAGCATTCATCTGTGGGAGCTGGAATCACACCAGCCAACCTGTGGGTCAGTGGATCTGACCACTCAACCTGTGATGTTTATGTTGAGAGCTGGAATCAAACCACCAACCTTTAGATCAGTGGGCGAATGCTCTACCAACTGAGCTACTGCCGCCCTAAATTGTACATGAATACACGAGGGTATCATAAAATTTACAGCACAACTACCATAATTTCCGGACTTTAAGACGCTACTTTTTTCTCACATGTTGAACCCTGTGGCTTATGCAACGATGCAGCGAAATAAAATAAATTATGAATGCTAAACTAACATTAATGAGTGGGATACGACTTAATGACCCGTGTGTGTTATATGCAGGTGAGTGTGTAAATGACAAAAAGAAACATCTCAAACTTCAGTAGCTGAACATCCACTCATACCTCGATACACCTATCCCCACCCCCGAGAGAGCCTGAAATCTGCTGAAATCCCACAAGACACTGGCATGATATTAGACAGGACAAAGGCTCTTTTTGTAGGAGACATGCACAGTAGAGTGCGGGGAGAGACGGGGTTGATGCTCCGAGGGAGATGCTCGTTTGATTGTGTTTCGAACAGTTATTTTGCGCTTCATACACACACCCTCCTCATGGAAAACACACGAAGAAATGCAGATAATGCAGCTTTTAAGTGAAAGGCAAAGGCTGTCGAAGAAGGAAACAGAGCTGCTGCACGTGAACTCGGCATCAATGAGTCGATGGTGAGACTTTGGTGAACTGACTCGATACAAAAAGACGACAAAAGCTTTGATGCAATAAAAGCAGACGGCCAGCAACTTGAAAACATTCTTGAAGACGTGGACACCTGCGGCTTATATTCAGGTGCGGACTATATATGTACAATGTTAAAATGTAGTTAAAATTTTGTTGATGCGGCGAACATTCAGATGCGCTCAATAGCCTGGAAATTACGATAATCCATTTAAACTTATCATCCTAACTTATTGTGCAAAATAAATGACAACTATTGTTTGCCTTAGATGGATTTTCTTCATGGAGTGGCGTTGTTGGATTGCAGAACTCTTGACTCTCCGCAAATCCAGACTGTAAATCCACAAATGTTGATCCACATCATTTTCTGTAGCATAAACCCTCACCCAGACTATCCCACCTTTGAGTTTGAATCATGCCATCTTTGCCTTCTACTAACATTATCATTTCACTTTAATTCCTTTGTACCGACGGAACAAGATTTTGAACTTTGTGCCAGTTTTTGTTTCAAGTCCATAGGTCCAGGATTTAAAGAGTTACTAACCATATCTTCTTAACTTCGTAACTTCTTTTTCTAGAGGAGGGTTTGCCATTTGCTTGTCTCCAGGGAAATGTTATTACTCTGTCTAGAATGTTGAACTGTATAGATTAAAACTATAAATCTATCATGAGGGAGACAAGCGGGTTACAGCACTACGCTACGCTGCCATTACAGTTCAGATCTGTGGAGAGTCGCCCCTATTCACAGAAGGAATGACTGTATTCTTGAGCAATAGAAACACAAACAGAGTAATAACATCTCCATGGAGTCAAGTTGGTAGATATAAGGCAGTTTCCTTCAGCTCTATCTTGAACTACGGCTTCGAATTTTACAAACCCAAGTCCTTAACTCTTTCCCCCATGAAGACGACATTTGACGACGGTCCTTGTTTCTTTAATAACGTGTTTTGACACCTCCGCTGTATCACTAAAGACGTGATTTGACGACCATTAGAAATGGCTCGGTTTTTCACATGTAAACAGAGGCTGCGATAGGCGGGGGCCACTACAACCCACACTAGACTGACCAATAAGATTCAAGGATATGTTTGCGCTTTTTTTCGTTAATTGAAGTAGTGGCGATTGAGCTTCTGGAAAAAACACAACACGAAACATGTGCAATGGAAAGATTGCGGCTCACAGTTTTAGAAATAATGAGGAGTGGGCGTATTTTATGGATAAGTTTAGAGAAAGTGACTTTTATAGATTTCAAAGTGATGATGAAGTTGATTGTAAAGTGGAAAACAGCGACAGAGACGGACTTTCGGAGAGTGAAACTTACGAAGGTGAGAATGCCGCTGATGCGTCTGTGTGGAGTCCTGTGATATCCAACAAACTATCAGGGACTTTATACTCGATTATGAACCAAAATTGCCCTGAAATCTGGATGTTGCTCAGATGAGGCCTTTGAAATATTTCAGTCTTTTTTCCATGATGAGATGTATGACAGAATTACTACAGAAACAAACACTTATGTGGAGCTCTGCACACGAGAAAGTGACCAAGATGACAAATACTGAACACCCACTGACGAGGAAGAGTTTTATTATTATATTATTATATTATAATAAGTTAAATGAGTTGAATAAGTTAAATGGAAAAAATGAATTAGGTCCACACAGATGTACAACAGGCAAAAACAGGTGAACACTTGGCTATACTGTATCTGGTGATATGAAATCTGTTTAAATACTCATGAATGAATGAAGTTTTTTTGTTTTTTTTGTTTTAGATTTTGCACCTGACCAGGTAAACTCTCATTTTCAGTGAGCTGTTATAAAAATGTAAATGAGTTGAATCACATGTAAACATCCATAAATGAAGAGTTCAGAGTCTAAGGTTTCCAGAGATACAAATATGTTTGTGTTTCAATGAAGTTCATGAGTGTAAAAATCATTTATAATCACTCGTGGAAGTCTGTTTTCTTTTATGCAGTTATGCTCTAGTTATGTATGTCTGGGTTGTTCCTAGTCGGCGTCCAAGGGGGAAGAGTTAAAGGCCCTGTACCATATATTGTATAACAGAAGTGGCCTGAGAAAGTGTGATGTCACCCATAAAAAGATAGAAATTGATGGTAAAAATTATGATTAAATACAACATTTGTCAACAAAAATATGTCGAATTAAAGGCACAATATGTCACCTTTCTGGTCAAGGGGTTCCGATGGCACTATGTATCTCCATGGAGACAACCACCAAGTCAAGTTACGGGGCAGATCTGTAAAGAAGCAAACATATTTTGTTTTAGCAATGAAAACAGTTCATTGAAAAAAAAGGTAGATAGATATTTTTTAAATGGCTGTATTCACAGTTTGAAGTTCACCTTGTCTGACTGATGGAACATAGTAAACATTTCAGATAAATTGCGCTCCACTCCACACTCTCTTGTTTCCGTGTGTTTAGGTCTTTGCTAATTGAAATCTTTGGTTCTAAAAGTGCACTGGCAGATCAAACGCCTCACGCGCGCACATATTATTCTGATGCACTGATCGCTGGAGACAAAGGAGAAGCCCTGAGACAGCACTGTGCTGCTTCTGCTACATGAACGCTACTATTTTTATCAGACCTTGGATAGTCTGCATTCATTTGAAGTCTTCTGCGAATTATGAATCCAAATCTGAGTGCGCCATAATATGAACACAAACGCAGCTGTAGCCTGTGCAGAGGAGCTGACAGCAGTGTTCACACTACAACAGAGCCACGGCTGTTTGTATTACACGAGGAGAGTCCAAGGACAGGACCTTGCACAGGGACACCAGTTTTATTGTTGGCTTGTTTATCAGCTTGATTGCATCTCTATCTGTAATGTCCTCTAAGCACACTTTTGTAATTGGAGTTTACAAATGAACTTGAATAGAACTGAATTAGGATTCATACAAGTTCAAATTTACCTCTTATACAGATTCGATATT
>NW_026571153.1:29723142-29845642 GCF_026225935.1 Boleophthalmus pectinirostris | reverse complement strand
GCGTCCGCAGCACAAATTTCACTCTGTTGTCCGTCATGTGTTGTGTTTATGGTTGTTACCGGTGGTTGCGCAGGGTTGTCTTCTGGTCATGTGATGATGACAGGGTCACGATGTCATCATTTTCCAAAACCTGTAGTTTGCTTGTCCACACGATAATGCAACACCGACATTCTCAGATTTCTCCACTTAAAAAAAAAAAAACACCATTTTCGCTCACCCAAAACACTGGCTCTCTGTGGTCGAAAGACCCAAACAAATAAAAACTTCACCGTTATGACCAAAAAATGTTGTCGTGTGGACACCACCTTAGCCTAATTATGCAGGGTTTGTGTGTTAAACATGTGTGAATGAAACAAAACACAACACAGGTCTGTTTGTGATGAGAAAAAATGGGGTCAGTCCTATATTCCCTCAGCCCTATGTTCCCTCATTTCTAAGATTTTTCTTATTTTTAAGATTTTTCTCAAAATGAATCTAAGTCAGGTCATTTTTATTTTTATACCACATTTAAAGGGATGAGTCAGAGTCATTTCAAACTAGAATCCTTTGCACCATGACCTCTACATTACATCTGGAGTCAACTGCTGCTGGAGAATAAGTTGGTGTAACTGACAAACAAATTGGAAGAAATTGGGATAAATTCTAATGCAAACTGATGATAAAGGAAATGTGGGAACGTAGGGCCTAATTTTAGCCTAACATAGGCACACTCCCGAGAAAACATTCCAACTTAGATTCAAATAATAGTGTGGCACGGGCACTTTAAAGGTACACTCTCACTTTTCTGTTGGAGGGTCTTTCTTCCACCTGCTGGTCGTCAAACAGGATCAGTGGATGTTATTACTTTGTTGGAATGTTCCTCAGTATGGCATTAAATCTATCTATCTATTGTACACTCTTACTCTTTAAGAGCTGCAAGAAAAATGCATAATGCTGAATAAAAACTTGTTTCTCCACAGATCTGATCTGTAACTTGTGGTTTTACCTCACTGACCTCAATTTATTGCCAAACTGTTGAAGATTCCAGTCAAGAGATTGAAGGTTCCATTGAGACCAGCAGCACTAGCCCAGAAGAGCATACCTAGTGCACTCTGGAAATGCTTTGTAGAATGAATCATTCATGATTTATAACTTGTTGTTGTGTGTTTGTATGGAAAGTAATTCAAGTGAAAGTAACTCAGCACGTACTACTGTCCACACAAAAGGCTGTTGTTGCCTGCAGAGGGCACATGGATCACAGAGAAACAGTCTAAATAAAGCATGAAGGAAAAACGAGAGCTGAAACAAACACGAGGGATGAGAGGAACATACCAATGTTGATGTGTTAATACTGATTGTACTGTATGTAATAAGTGTAAGGAATATTGTGCATCAGTTCTAATTTACATGCAGACTTTTGCCACGTTTCTATGAGAGCTTCCACTTTAAAATGACCATGTAAACACTTAAACAATGAAAATGATTATTCAGAATTAAACTTAATTCCAAAGTAAGTTGGTGGTTTATTAAAATTTTAAAGCCAAATTAATTTATTCCTGGATCATGTAAACGTTTATTCTTCTTAAAAATAATTCCGTCGTTCAGTTCATGCTCATTGTGCTGCCCTTCTGACGCAATCCGGCTCCACCAGTCCTCTCTTTGGACTTTCATCCACGTCTCTTTGGATTTTTGAGCGGGATGTGGGAGTGGGCTGAGGTAGAACAGCCTCACACTCAGTTTGTCTTCTTCCTCCTTCTCCGACACTCTTCCCTTCTCCTCCTCAGCTCACAGACGTAAAGTGTGATGAGAGAATTCTCCAGCTGCTGCGCAATTATCGTCGGAACCACTGCGGGAAAAGTTTGGATCGTGTTTGTGTCCGTGGCGTGACGACAAACAGAGATGGCAGAAAAGCCGGTAGCAGCTGAAGTGTGTGTTTTCTTCTTGTTGACGTAAATATGTTGGTGTCTCTGTCCAATCAGAACCCTTCCCCACCCCCAGACGCTGAGCAGAATTAAATAAAGACGATTTAACGTGTTTTGTTTTCCATATGAACCTCAATTTGCAATTATTGTTTCCATGTAAACTTGAAGGAAAATATCTTTATTCGTAACGATTTCTTTCAGAACTATTCATTTGGAATAAAAAGAAGCATCATGTAAACGTGGCCATTGTAGTTTTCAGGCAAACGCAGACTCATCTCTGTGTATTTCTTATACAGAAGCATATCAGTCCCAATCCGTGTATCATTCGTTCATTCATTTTTCAATATAAAACCAAAAATAAGAAAACAAAATAACAATTGCTTTCTTCATTATTTGTCTCCAAAACCAAAATGAAAAAACGGATAACAATTCCTTTTTTCAGTTTTCGATTTTGTGTTTAAATGAAGAATGGAAAAAACGGATAACGGCCGTTTCCCGTTTATGTGACTACAGTGACTGTGATACCGGACTTTTGCACCGCGTACGGACTGAACCAGGACTGATCCAGGTCCGAGACCAGACCGAGACCAGAGCGGAACTGAGACCAAGACAAGCGGTCCGAGCGGTTCCATGTCATTGTCTCCGCGCTGGTTCCGTGCGGGGAAAGTGAGAATGTTCTGTGGACTACAGGTCCGGACGGGCTGCTCCAGTTCTCCGCGCTCAAGAACCGCGGCTGGTTCCAAGGTGGTGCAAAGCATCCGACTGATGCTTTCACACCAACGAAAATGAACCGAACTAAGAGCTTTTGGTTCAAATGGACCAGGTCCGGGACCAGAGCGCTACTGAGACTGGGACCAGAGCGGGACCAGAGCGGGCCTGAGACCGAGACAAGACCAGGACCAGACCGGGACCAGATCGGAGGCTCAGAGCCCACAGCAGGGCCGGAGCTCGAAGCTGAGGCTCGGACCCCGCGGAGCCTCTGAGTCAAAGCTCGGAGTCTGCTCTGGTCCCGCTCTGGTCCCGTTCTGGTCCCGCTCTGGTCTCAGTCCTGGATCAGTCCTGGTTCAGTCCGTACGTGGTGCAAAAGTCCGGCATCGCAGTCATGGAAGTCACGTAAATGGGAAACGGCCGTTATCCGTTTTTTCCACTCTTCATTTAAACACAAAATCGAAAACTGAAAAAACGAATCGTTATCTGTTTTTTCATTTTGGTTTTGGAGACAAATAATGAAGAAAACTGTTGTTTTTTTCGTTTTCTTATTTGTGGTTTTATATTGAAAAACGAATGAACGAATGACACACGGATTAGTCCGGTCCTCACTCCCTCCATCACGTCTCGAGCCAGAACCAGACATGATCGTCCAATCAGATTTGTTTCAGTGTCTGTGAACTGAAGCAGTTCATCTCTCACCATCGTTTACAAATAAAATGACACATGTCTGACCTCAGATGAGCAGAGTTTAGTCAGAGTTTAGTGCTTCGCTCATGGATCCTGCAGAAATACACAATATGATATTTATTTTCTCGCAAGCAGCCATATTTGTTTAGATTTCAGACCCGCATCTTCCTAAAGAACTGCAGAAATGTCGATTCTGCATCCCACACAAATATAGCAGACATGTTAGGAAAATGTCTGTATTATTGTTGTGCGTTAAACATCTTCACTGCAGCACACTGATCCATTAGTGTGAGTCAGAGCTTCTGTTTCCTTTTAATGAATAACATTAAAAGGCAGCGGGAAACGACAATGCCTTCTGCCTTAAAGTGTGCATGTAAATTAGAACTAATGCATAACATTCCTTACGCTTACTACATAGAATACAGTCAGGATCGACATGTCAACACTTGGAACTGTTCCTCTCATCCCTTGTGTTCGTTTCAGCTCTCGTTTTGTCTTCATGTTTTATTTACACTGTTTCTCTGAGTTATTTTCACTTGAATTACTTTCCATACAAAAACATGTATTCAATAATAATGTGACTTATGAAGTTGTAGTTACTGAAGTATGTACACAGTATACTGTATATTTAAAAGGCCCATCTGCACTATTTTCTGATCTATCTTCTAATGTAGTTTCCTGATCACAAACAGACCTGGATGTTTAAGAGTTCTTCTCTCAAACAGAAAACACTCTGTTTAATCTTGTGATGTCATTTGGTAATACAGGAAGTGCTCCATTGTGTTTTAAAACTCCATATACCTTTACTGTACTATAAGTCTCTCTGGAGTATAAGTCGCACCAGCCAAAAAATGTGTAATGAAGAAGAAAAAAACATATATAAGTCGCACTTTTGGGGGGAAATTTATTTTATAAAATCAGAGACCAGGAACCAACATTTCCTGTTGAAAGTCAAGTTGTAGTAATAACAATAGAACAGAGAACAACAGACTGTTAACATATGAACAGTTCTTCAGATAACTAATAATCAGATCTGATCAGAGTTTTGCGTCTTGGCCAGTGTAGATGGAAACTCTACGGTGGAGCGTATTCAACTTTTACACACTGGAGGGTGGTTTCAGATTTTTGCGTTTTTGAGCCCCAAAAATGCCGTCACCGTCTAAACAAAAGGCACTTCCGTTAAAATATTTTGTCATTTTTACTTGCAAGCGTTCTGGTATAAACAGGCCCTGAATAAAGGGAAGACTGAGGTCATATTGTTTGGATCTGGTAGCTCCATCGTCTACTTGGGATCCTTAAAAGACGCCAGCCTTGGCATCACCCTAGACCACAGGTGTCAAACATAAGGCCCGGGGGCCAGATCCGGCCCTCCAAGACCTTTAATGTGGCCCTTGGGTGATTTTCTACTAAAATATTTAAAATGTTGAAATTGAATTTTTCTTAAAGTTTCAGGTTGTTCATAATATTATAATATTATAATAAGAAAGAGTTCATCAATTAAAAAATATTTCTGTAACAGATTTGTGTTTCTGTGCACAAATATTTGAACTTATTGTTATTTTTGGGGTTTATATGTCATGAGTTTTCTGATCCGGCCCCTTTGGGATCAAAGTAGGTTGGATATGGCCCCTGAACCAAAATGAGTTTGACACCCCTGCCCTAGACAGTGACTTTAATAATAATAATAATAATGCATCAGTTTTATATAGCACTTTTTTGGACACTCAAAGACACTTTACAGAGCATTATTCATTCACTCTCCACACTCAGTGGTGGTAAACTACTATTGTAGCCACAGCTGCCCTGGGGCAGACTGACGGAAGCGAGGCTGCCAATCTGCGCCATCGGCCCCTCTGACTACTACAATCACTCACACACACACCACTTTCATACTAGGCAATATGGATGAAGTGTCTTGCCTAAGGACACAACAACAGTTTTTACGACTGGTGCCCCCCTGTGGCACCAGTGTCTCCATCCAAGTACTAACCAGACCCGGTCCTGCTGAGTGTCTGAGATCTGACGGGATCAGACTTTGACAAGCTGATATGACCACTAACAGTACTATAACATAAACAGAACAGAACAAGTTTACCAAACTCTCCATCTCACTCCAGATCACTAAATCCATTCAATTCTTCATCCTCAGTGTCACTTCTGAGCAACTCCTCGACCTCTGGAGGTAAACAGAGCGCCGCTTCCTCTTCTGTGTCGCTGTCCTCAGACTCAGCATCAGTTCCAGTTAGAATTATTTGGGTTTTTCTGAATCCCGACAGGATGATATCAGTGTCACTGAAGTGCAGACTTTTATGATTATGATTTTCTTTGCATTTGTGCTCAGTCTTCTAAGTCGTCTTTGTAAATTTGTTTAAATGTTAAATGTTCAGTGGTACAGAAGTAATGATGTGATCGACTGACATGATACAGACAGGACAGAGGCTCTTTCTGCAGGAGACATGTGCAGTAGAGTGAAGTGACAGTGGTGCAGGAGGAACAGGAGCAGCAGATACTCACACACAAGACTAGAACCTCTCACAACTGTTACTGTGAACATTTTAATATATAAGTCTGAGTATAAGTCGCAGGAAACACCCAAACCATGAAAAAAAGTGCGAAAAATACAGTAATTGGAATTGCCAATCTACTGAGCTAAAGGTAAGTAGACTTGAAAAATACCACTTCATGACATCACAAGGTGGAACAGAGCCTTCAGAGCTTGGGGGATGCAGACAAACTAATAATGAGAGAGAGAGATACTTCATTGATCCAGAGGGAAATCAAGTTTTGCTTCACCAAACTGTTGCCGTTTTGTCGCCCGTAACATTCACACCGCGCGTAATAAAAGGTGACACCACTCCCAACATGTTTTGGAGACGAAACAACATTCGAACATGACTTGAAGCTCACAAGAGTCAATTCCGTGTAATACAAGACCTAAAAATCACGGATGAACACATTCTAGAGATAAATGACCACTTACTAAGTACTAAACGTGTAAATGGGAGTATTTAAACCTGCATGAATAATACAAAACACAACTCGATTTGGTTTTAATGAGGAAAACAGCATCATAAAAGTGTAAAATTCCTATGTTTTTGTGCGCTGATGTTAGCCAGGATGACCGTGTGAAGCCAGGGCAGTTGGCTGTAACACACTGGCCTGTCTAAACGAGTGCGTCTCCTTGTATTCTCTGTGTTTACCTCTGGATCTGCTCTGTCTTTCATCGCACTATTGGCAGAATATGAACCGGACCTGATCTCATTTGAAAAGCTTTAATAAACAAGATTAAAATAAAACCACACCAAAAAATAGTCAAATATGCTGCGAATACACTGCCATTTTTCAGAGACGCAAGAGTGGGCAGAAATTGTAGTCAAGTAGAGTACTGTTACTTCGATATAAAATGCAGTATTGGTTCGAGAAATGACACGACTTGAAAGTATTTGAGGGACACTACTACTCAAGTAAAAGTAACTGTGTCTGGACATAACATCTGATTTATAATATGAAGTGAAATCCAATTATTGCACATAGTTAACGTAAAGCGTTTGTCACTTGTAGATTTACTCACAGTGGGAAGAGGAACCACATCTTTTACTCAAGTAAGAGTACTGTTAGTCTGCACTCTATATTACAAAAATACAGTAGACAAAATAGTATAAACCACAGAGAAGTACACTCTAAAGGGCCCATCTTATGCAAAATCAACTTTTCAGAGCTTTCTACCTTCTAAGAGTGATGTGTGGGCCTTGTATTTGTCGCCCAAGTGGTTTTTAGATTGATTCTGTGTTTTTTTTTAACAAATTGCAGCGTATTTCTGCCACCCTCCCACGTGACAACGAACTAAAGCTGCTACAACGATGACGCGGCAGATACACCTATGACGCGTTTGATGTAGCAGAAAACGCTTCGCCCCCGCCTCCCTCCCCCCCTCCACCTCCTCCGCTCCACCGCCTCCGCCCTGCATTGGCTGACAATTCCCACATGAACACCTAAACAAAAGCGACAGCATAAGCTCATTGTTCTACACCGCAGTGAACACGATGTAATAAGTTTATTGACTAGTGTTTATTAATACTTTTCCAATCAGTAATGTTCAGCTGATGTCGACGCGGTGCTTGTGCTTCGTTCAGACTGCAGCCTGAAGTGACCCAAATCAGATTTTTTGGCCTTCTATGTGACCTGTATCTGATCTTTTAATGACAGTCTGAACCACACAGATCCGATTTTTTCAAATGTGACCCAGGACACTTGGATATGTGCTCCTGAAACTGATCCATATCTGATCTGTGTACACTGGTGTGTGAATGTGCGTGTGAATGGGTGAGTGGTTCCTTGTTGTAAAGCGCTTTGAGTGCCTTGAAGGTGGAAAAGCGCTGTAGAAAAATGTGACCATTTACCATCTTTTGACATGTGACTTCAGTGTGAACGGCCAAGGGGCATTCATCCCACCTACACGTTAACAACAAGCCACAAATGTACACAAACGTTCTTCTCGTCATACGAAAATTGTTAATAAACTCTGTGTCACTGAAGCGAAGCACATCACCACTCACCACTCTTGGCTACATCTCCACATCCACACGTTCCTTTCAACGTACTGTCCACAAAACACCACGGCCAAAAACCTCGTCCTTCTCCTTCTCAATCTCCTCCTTAAAACAAGTAAGTTGTTCATGTTCTGGCTCCGGTACGAGAGGAACTTTAAAATCTCCAGGTGCTCAATGCTCACGTCCATGTTTGGACAACTTCCGTAAACACAGAGACGCTCGCTGCGGTTGAAGTCGTCGTGTCTCCAGTGCACATGCGGGACACTTTTGGGCCGTTTAATGTTCACACTGGAGTCACATACAAGTCACATTTAATTGGAAATGTGAACGACCTCGCAAAAACATTGGATTTCACAAAAAAAGTCTGAATTGAGCATTAAGCCCTGCAGTCTGAATGTAGCCTTCAAAGTCCTCGTCTGATTCCAGGTCCAACACATGCGGCTGAACGCGCTGTATCTCCATGATGAATAAAAGTTTATTCCGACCACTATCAGGGTCACGCCTGTCTCCCCCTCCCTCCCTGAGATGGGCGGAGGAAGGGCGGCTCACTCGTCGCCTACGTCACGTTTGGAGGGCGGAGCCTGTGCTTTCTCAGGACGGGCGGGGGGAGGAGCAATAGTCGGTCTTTCATAGTTCCTGGTCTGTGACTGTCTCCAAGAAATCTGTAAGATTTCAGAACTATTGTGTAATGGATGTTCCAAAACCCAAATTGTGCTTGTTTATGTGCAGAAGATACAATGTGAAAAGAGTGATTTTGCATGAGGTTGGCCCTTTAAACTGCAGCAAAGTGTAGTTTAAAGGACCCTCATTATGCTATTTTCTGACCTGTGTTAAATGTTTCCTCATCACAAACAGACCTGGAGTTGTGTTTTGTTTCATTCACACATGTTTAATGCACAAACCTTTCAGATTTAGGTTTCGTTCTCTCAAACAGAAATCACTCTGTTGTGCTTTTGTGGCTATCTGGCTCATACACTGAGCACTTTTTGAAACTTTTTGTTCTTTGAGCTCAGTTCTTAACATCAGATCATTTTAACCAACTAAGAAGTGCAGCATGTGCAGTTCAAAGGACACACAAGAGGGACTGGGATTATGTGAAATGAACTGTTTGTTTGTCCTGTATCCACGGAGACTGTCCAAGAGGAGTCAGCCCTATGTTCCCACAGATCTATCTTCCCTCATTTCTATGGCCCTGTCCACACTACTTCGTATTCGAGTGGTTTTCGTTGTGGATGCAGTGTTCGTTCACACTAATCTGTTAGAAAACTGCTCCAGAGACGGAACGATCTGGTGCTGTCAGCTCCCACGAATTTATCTGAGTACGAATCTGATCCGGCACCGTGTGGACGCCTGAAAACACTGATACTCTGATGTAGGTCACGTAGATGTAATTCACTGCCAAAAAGCTAAGAGGCTAGAATATATGTCCATTCATATAAACGTGTGTCTGTGTGTACGACCTGCAGACGTATAATCTCTGAAAAGTTTAACATGAACCATCTCCAACGCGACAGAAGCACAGAACAGACTCACCATCAGCAGAACACCCCTCTGTCACAGGAAAGAACACATACAGTCATGGACAAAATTGTTGGTATCCCTCTTATAACGAAAGAAAAATCAACAATGGTCACTGAAATAAGTTGAAACTGAGAAAAGCAATAATAAATAAAATTCCCTGACAAATAACCAATGAAAATCAGACACTGTTTTTGATTTGTAGTTCAACAGAATTATTTTTAAAAAACAAACTAATGTAACTGGCCTGGACAAAAATGATGGTACCTCTAGAAAAGAATTGGACAATATGGACATGTTAAACTTCGGTGTGTTTCTAATCTGCATCACAGGTTCTTCAAACTTGTCCTCGGTCAGTCTGTCTGTTTAAAGGGCGACATGTGTCATTGTGCCGTTTGGAGACATGATGGACACGACACTGAACATGGACCAGAGAAAGAGAAGAAGAGAACTGTGTCAGGAGACTAGAAAGAAAATGATAGACAAACAACAGGACCAACAGGACAATGACCCAAAACACACAGCTAAAAACACCCAAGAACGACTAAGAACAAAACATTGGACTGTTCTGGAGTGTTCTTCTCTGAGCCCAGATCTCAATCCTACTGAACATCTGTGAACCTAAGGCAACTAGAACATGAATGAAACAGTTTGCTGAAAAGAAATGGGTCAAAATACCAGTTGACCAGAGCAGAAGTTTCACTGACCGTTACAGAAATCATTTGTTTGTGGAGTTTGCCTCAAAAGGTTGTGCAACAAAATATTAAGTTAAGGGTACCATCAGTTTTGTCCAGGCCAGTTTTATTATTTATTTTTTTCTAATAATTCCTTTGAACCACAGGTGAAAAGCAATGTTTGATTTTTGTTGGACAATTTTCAGTAATTTTTTTTTATTTATTATTGCTTTTCTCAGTTTCAAGTTATTTCAGTGATGATTGTTGATTTTTCTTTCATTACCAGAGGGAACCAACAATTTCGTCCACGTCTGTATATTCCACTGAGTCTTGTTCTTTACTCCGACAGAATCTGAATCAGCGCACAATAGCGAGCTGTTCTTTGAGCGCTTAGTTTATGCAAATGAGCCATGTGGTTTTAAGTATTGTTTCTGTAAATGTAAACAAATCCAGTGTTGGGAGTAACAGATTACATGTACCAGAGTTACGTAATCAGAGTACAAATTATGAGTAACTGTATTCAGTTACAGTTACTGTTTCAGTGAGTGGTAATTGGATTACAGTTACTTTGTTGAAATAAATGGATTACATGGTGGTATTTTCCTGTTTTCACATTTTGGACTAAACCAGGACTAAACCAGGACTAAAACCAGGAAACTAAAACCAGGACTGAAAACCAGGTCTAAACCAGGTCTAACGCAGGTCTAAACCAGGACTAAAACAGGATTTAACAGGACTAAACCATGCTGCGTGGACGTGTCTCCTCGTCTTCTATCAATAATATTTTTAATTTGGTTTAGTAAAGTCTGGGCTTTTTATTTTCTTTTAACAGACAAAACTTCTTATATCCTCGTCTTTGCTTCTCTACAGCAAATCAAGTAATCCAAAGTATTCAGATTACGTTACTCACTTTAAGTAATTTAATGGATTACGTTACAAACTACATTTTGGGGTATGTAATCTGTAATCTGTAGGGGAATACATTTTAAAAGTAATCTTCCCAACACTGAACAAATCTGCTCAGAGCTGTGTGGATAAAGAAGACTTGTGGACACAGAAACATCGTGTCTGGACGCAGATTGTTCTCGATACAGTGACACGGTGATACAGTGATTCATTTCAGTGTAAATGCAGCCTGAGAGTTTTCTTATTTCTAAGATTATTCTCAAAATGAAACTCAAGTCAAGTCATTTTTATTTTTATACCACATTTAAAGGGATGATTCAGAGTCATTTCAACCTAGGATCCTTTACACCATGACCTCTACATCACATCTGTAGTCAACTGCTGCTGGAGAATAGGTTGGGTGTGACGGCCAAATTGGGAGAAATGGGGATAAAATCTGATGCAAATTCATGATAAAGGAAATGTGGACACATAGCAAAATTTTTTAGGAAAAAAAAAATTTAAAAAGAGGGAACATAAAGTTGAGGAAACATAAACCTTTGGGATGCTACAGGCTTTTTACACCATATGTGGCAGCAAATGTGGCAGAAGAACTTTCACCTGGTTCCTCTTGGACACTGCTGGGATGCTGCAGGACACAGAGGAGGGACACTTTTGTCCAGAGGGCTCTTCCTCTCCTCAGACTGCTCTGACACAGATCTGTTGACCCTTCCTGACCAGTTCTCCTGTTAAACTGCACTCAGACCTTTGACTGAAACTCAAAAGACACTGAGAACCGCAGTAATGTTGCTGCAGCAAAACTTGAATTTCCCTCAGGATCAAAGTATCTCTCTCTCACTTTGCAGATGTAGACAGACTAATAATAAAGAGTTACTCAAACATGTATGAATGAAACAAAAAATATCTCCAGGTCTGTTTTTGAGGAGGTAAAAACATTCTCACATGGCTTCAATCTCACGAGTCACAAGGACTTTTAATGTAAATGTACTACAGTAAATAAATAAGTGTGTGTACTACTCACCTGTACTGGTCTAACAGCTGCACACACTGAAGGCTCATTAGGCTGATCTTGGATGTCTTTTTGTTGGGCCTGGCCCTCCTGAAGAGCTGCTTCTGTTCTCTCTGAGTCCTGCTTTAGATCCACAAAGGAGCACACACCACACACACTCACTCACATACACACATACACACACACACAGACACAGACACACTTTAATGGAGGCTTGATGCAGTAGCGGAGCTTTTGTCTTGCTGAACATAATGTTCTGTGTGCGAGGCGGAGACCACCTCAGAGGGGCACGGCAGGACGCTCTCAGAATAAAGCAGCTCTTTTCCAAAATGACACCATTACGACCCTCATCCTGTTGCATTACCTGACTTGATTCTCTGTTGCCACGGTAACCGCTCCATTACGGCTCTAATTGCCCGAGCGGAACAATACATGTCATCATTTTGGAGAAATGTGTGCGGCGCCGGCTCTGAATCTTTGTCATGGTAATTGTGAGAACACGTGTGCTGCACCTGGAGCTTTAATGTGGCTGTTCTGACAGCAGCATAAAGGCTCAGGTCTGCTCCACGCTCGCCCGGGACAGGCTGCACGACCACGCTGGGGCTGGAGGTCCGACGCTTTGGCAGGTCAGCAGAGTCCACAAGTTTCACCAAGGTCAGAAGATCGAAGAGGATCAGAAAGTTGAAGAGTCCACGGCTGTGTCCGACTGTCCAGCCTAGCTCCTAAACTTCACTCACTGCATAGGCCTGCGCTTGGACTCTACAGTGCAACTACTCAGTCACAGAGCAATTAGGACTCAGCTCACTGCATTCTGGTCACGTGACTCTGGCAAAAAAGAGAAAACCTAAAGACTAAACTCTGTCATGCTGGAAGTCCAGGATGGGACTGACGTTTAAGAAGAGTCCAGAAGTTTCACCAAGGTCAGAAGGTAGAGTAAGATGAGAAGGTTGAAGACAATCTGAAGGTGAATGACGATCTAAAGGTCCAACACTCTCTAAAATATAACATACTAGAAAATATACAAAGCTCTTTTAGTCATGTTTGCTTTAATTAGAGGTTTGTTTTAGCTAAATTTTTGTCGAAACCAAGACCAGGCTCCTGAAAAATGTGATGTTACCGCACATTGGTATCAGCGAGTACTCAGGTATTAGTATCACGAGTACTCAGACCAAATCACTGATCCGATACCACTCCGTATTTTCCCGAATGAGGCTCAGAGCAGGTTAAACACAAACTGGAGGCTCTGCGGACACTTAAACCGCACCAATAACGACGGAAAGACTTTTGTGTTTATTCTCTGTTTATTATTTCATTTAGTCTTTGGTGCAGACACTCGTCTTAGTCAAATAAGAGAAGAGCCAGATAACAGCTCTAACACACGCTTTGTTTCCTCTGCAGAATTCTCCACGTGCCTTTTTACAGGATGAGAGTCTTTTTACAGGCCTCGCCCGCTGGTAGAAAGTGACCAAGGAGAAAAGCGAAAGTGCCTAAAAATCAGCGCATCTCATCATAAAGACCTGTTATTACAAGCTATTAGTTCTCAAAATGTCATCTATTCTTTTAGATTTTTGTAGTTTTTTTTAGAAATAGCCTTTTAGGTTTATTTTTTGCTTCTGTACTGTGGCAAAATTGAGTAGCCTTAGTTTAATTTGTGACACGATGTGATATTAGACTGGAGTCGGCAATGGCAAACAAACTAAAATTAAAACCAAGCAAACCCGTCAAAAATATTATGTCGTAACACAATCTGTGTATCATTCATTGATTTAATTTTTTAAAAAATAAAACCAAAAAAAAAATAACCATTTTCTTCATTATTTGTCTCCAAAACCAAAATGAAAAAACAAATAATGATTTGTTTTTTCAGTTTTCGATTTTGTGTTTAAATGAATTATAAAAAAAACGAATAACGGCCTTTTCCTGTTTCTTAAACTGTGATGCCGGACTTTTGCGCAGCATACGGACTACACCAGGTCTAAACCAGGACTAAACCAGGACTAAACCAATCACAGTCCTTGTCTGGTCCCAGTCTCAGTCGCGGTTTGGTTCTGGTCTCAGTCCTGGGATCAGTCCTGGTTTAGTCCTGTTTTAGTCCTGGTTCAGTCCTGGCTCAGTCCTGGTTTAGTCCTTGGATCAGTCCTGGTTTAAACCTGGTTCAGTCCTGGTTCAGTCCTGGTTTAGACCTGGTTTAGTTCTGTTTTAGTCCTGATTCAATCCTGGTTCAGTCCTGGTTCCATCCTGGGATCAGTCCTGGTTCAGTCCTGGTTCGGTCCTGGTTCAGTCCTGGTTCAGTCCTGGTTTAGTCCTGGTTCAGTCCTGGTTAGTCCTGGTTTGGTCCTGGTCGGTCCTGGTTTAGTCCTGGTTCAGTCCTGTTTTAGTCCTTTTTTAGTCTGTGTGCAACACAAAAGTCCGTTATCGCAGTTTTCACAGAAATGGGAAACGGGAAACACTATCTGTTTTTTTTTTTTTTTTTTTTTCCCCCATTATTCATTTAAACACAAAATCGACAAATAATGAAGAAAATTGTTTTTTTTTTATTTTTAGTTATATTTTGAGAAACAAATGAACGAATGATACACGGATTGAACAACACTAGTATAAATCCATTCTGTATTTTTCTTGAGTTTCAGACTATTTTAAAACGTTTTTTGGCAGTGTCGGCCTCAGCAGGATGTCGCTGTCAGGTATCAATTGTCTTCTCTTAATCAAGTGACCTTTACAGAAGAATGACGTTATACCTTTACTGCTTCATTTGGAGTAACATTTAGCAGCGAGAGTCTAGACCAAACTGACTGAGGGGGAGTATGAGATTCTGAGGGCTGCAAAGTCAATACTCGTCCATTAAATGTCATTATTTAACTGACGCAGGCCTGTTCACTCACGTCTGATGAAGCTGTCGACTGGTTACTTCAATTTGACCATTTAACTGTACTTCCTATTACGAAGTATAGGTTATTGAAATCTAGTGTTGTAGTAGAAGTAGTAGTGGTAGAAACTATTTCTTTTTACAGTTTTGGTCTCACTTTGGACTTGTGTGCATTTGGACTGGCTCTTGTCTCGGTCTTAAAAGCATTTTGGGTTTGTAAATGTGCACAGGCTGCTAAATATCACTAAAACAGTAAGATAATGCAACTGTAAATGAAAAAAAAACCCAAAAAACTTGATTAACTTTGAAGTGGTTTTCTATAAAGTGGGATTAAAGAAGGGCTTCTCAAATTGTGGGTCAGGGTCCAAAAAAGGTGTTTAAAGTGCTGTACAGGTTGTTTGGCTGATTTTAAGCCTAAATGAACATTAATCAGATCAAATGGCGATGGATTTATAAAAGCATCGATATATACGTGTAACCCAGGTATTTTTCTGTCCCTGGCCCATCCCTACCTTGTATTTTGACCATGGTTAAGTTCTATCGCGAGACTTAGGCTACTTTCACACTGCAGCCTGAAGTGACCCAAATCTGATTTTTTGGCTTCTATGTGACCTGTATCTGATCTTTTAATGACAGTCTGAACCACACAGATCCGATTTTTTCAAATGCGACCCAGGACACTTGGATATGTGCTCCTGAAACTGATTCATATCTGATCTTTTGGCATGCGACTTCAGTCTGAACGGCCAAAGTGCATTCATCCACCTACACGTTATCAACAAGCCACAAATGTACACAAACGTTCATCTCGTCATAAGAAAATTGTTAATGAACTGAAGTGAAGCACATCGCTCTCCCACCACTCTTGGCTGCGTCTCCACCTCCACACGTTCCTTTCAACAGACTGCCCCACAAAACACCGTGGCCAAAAACCTCGTCCTTCTCCTTCTCAGTCTTCCTCCTTAAAACAAGTAAGTTGTTCATGTTCTGGCTCTGGTACGAGAGGAACTTTAAAATCTCCAGGTGCTCAATGCTGCGTCCATGTTTGGACAACTTCTGGAAACACAGAGCACGCTCGCTCGTGTCTCCAGTGCACATGCGGGACGCTTTTGGGCCGTTTAATGTTCATGCTGGAGATCACATACAAGTCACATTTAATTGGAAATGTGAACGACCTGTGACTGAGCTGCTGTAGGCGATTATTGCTTTAAAAAGTTTTTGTTTTCTCTCTAAACGTACTTTAAAGTAACTGTCATGCCGTCAACTTCTCTAGATGCCTCTTGCCTTTGTGACGAAGTGCTGTCGTGATCCTCTGTGATTTAATTGGAACTGGTGAGTGCTAACATTGTTTGTTGTCGTTCAGAGCTACAATGCCAATGCTAGTGCTCCAGTTGAATGCACTGTATATGGAGCTGGTGCTGGCACGAGCTGCACTTCGTTCCCATTCATTTATATGACCACTGTTAAAGGTGCTATATGTAGTTTGATCAATGCACTTTATTCACGTTTTTTTGTACTAATATTGACAATGAATTATGATTATGATATAACCCTGTTAAACTGTTAATCGAAGTAATCTAAAATGATGTATTGCCTATTGTTAATGGGAAATATTTTACTATGGAGTACTCTTGATATTTACTGACAAATACTTGTACATGTACATGGATGATTATTATGATTATGACTTATTATGACAAAATGTTATGATATTATTAGTTATGTTATGAGCAGCAGTAGCTCAGTTGGTAGAGCATTCGCCCACTGATCTGAAGGTTGGTGGTTTGAATCCAGCTCTCGACATAAAAAAAAACATCACAGGTTGAGTGGTCAGATCCACTGACCCACAGGTTGGCTGGTGTGATTCCAGCTCCCACAGACGAATGCTGTCGTTGTGTCCTTGGGCAAGACACTTAACCCACCTTGCCCACAGTGTCTGTGTACACTGGTGTGTGAATGGGTGAGTGGTTCCTTGTTGTAAAGTGCTTTGAGTGCCTTGAAGGTGGAAAAGCGCTATAGAAAAATGTGACCATTTACCATATTGAAAAACTGTTTTTATAAAGAATTTGTTGTTCTTGATAATTGTATTAGTCACTGCTGATCCTGTTTTGTACAGATCAGGATCCAGACACTGGACGCTCCAGACACTGGACGCTCCAGACACTGGACGCTCCAGACACTGGATGACGAGCTAAGGCCTAGAGCCCGAACCGAACTCAGAGTGCAAGCATCTGCCGGTGCGGTAGGAGGAGTAGCAGCCGCTCAACCACACACACACACACACACACACACACTCGCGCACCCACTGCCCCCTGCTGTGGGCACTGGGCCCTTATTGAACTCTGCTGGGAATTATCCACCTTACCATGACAATCTCTGGAACTCTCTGTTGTGCCCTTTTTACGTGACCCCGTGTGGATTATAAGAACTTTTGTTGCGGCTCATCTGCGCTCGGACTATGAACTATAAAGCGTTGACTCGTTGATCATTGACTCTGAACTCAGTCATGTGAAAGTGCACATCTGTGAATATTGTAAATAATGTCTGTCCGTACACTGTAAATAACACAACAACTAAACACTACAAGCCCTGTGTGGTTGTCTCATTAAATACCCCACTTCCCTCCGAGTCGAACCCTGGTCTTCTGAACTAGCCTACTACTGCTACTACTGCTACTACTACTGCTATTACTATTACTATTACTACTACTACTGTCACTACTATAGTTCCTATCTTGTTTTAATCCCTATTGTAGCTTTGTACAATTGTCACATATGTAGCAAAATAATAAATAAAAATACAAATAAATGTAGAAAGTTACTCTTGGTCTCGACCCTCAGAGGTCTTGGTCTTGTTCTGGTCTCAGGATCCTGTGGTCTTGGACAGGTCTTGGTCTTGACTATAACTACAGTAATGATTCCATTGTTATTACACTCTTACCATTGCCATAGTGCTTAGCAACAACAAAAATATATAAACCTTTAGAATGGGAAAATCACTCAAAATGTTGCATATATGATCCAAAAGGTCTTGTAATAGACATTATAACAACCCTTATACGGGGATATATTAAAGTGTCATATATTCAGTACAAAAGTCTTCACAGATTCTTTTTTGTATATATTTTGTCCTTATTTGACCCTGTCCAAACTCCAAAAATGGGTAGTGTTAGAAATATTCTGGAAGTGTGACAGCTCATCCATGCTCTTGGCTCTGCCCTTTGGTCTCTCCGATATGAACAAAAGCATCAGACGACATGCAGGGCTGGTTCCATGTCACCTGTCGCCAACGGACAGGTGACATTTCTAAATGATCCTGCTAAATGTTGCTGCACCGGTAACTAAGACTGACTTTGATCATGTAGAAAGAACCTTGCACAACAATCACAATGTAGAAAGACAAAACATGAATACACATTTTTATTAGAAAAGAAAGATCCAGCAGGTGTAAACATCCACCAGAGTCAGAAGGTGTCCAAAAGAATCCTGATCCTCCCTCAGACTGGCCGCTCCAGCTGTGACTCTAGAGTTGGAGGTGTAGTTGTGGTGTGACTCTCACAGAGCTGCTCTGCTGTGTGTCAGCGCCTTTGAAGCTGCACGCTCCAGACCACATGTTCACGCCAGAACTCTTCATTTATTAAAGGAAAAGGCTGCAGTCGGCTTTGGTAGCAAAAATAAAGCTCTCCCAACAAAAAGAACCCTGAGCCCCACTGCAGTGTGTGCAGCCTGGAGTAAGAGCAAAGGTCCACCAAAGTCTAAGGCTACTTTACTCTGAAACCAATCACCGTATCACCGTATCGGAAACGATCTGCGTCCAGACACGTCGTTTCTGTGTCCGCAAGCCTTCCCTATCCACACAGCTCTGAGCAGATTTGTTTACATTTTACAGAAACGAAACTTAAAACCACATGGCTCATTTGCATAAACCAAGCGTTCAAAAAAACACCTCGCTATTGTGCGCTGGTGCGGTTCAGCTTCTGTCGGACTAAAGAACACGACTCAGTGGAATATGAGTGTTCTTTCTGTGACAGAGGGGTGTTCTGCTGATGGTGAGTCTGTTCTGTGCTTCTGTCGCGTTGGAGATGATTCATGTGAAACTTTTCAGAGATTATACGCCTGCAGGTCGAACACACAGACCATATATATGAATGGACATATATTCTAGCCTCTTAGTGTTTTATGTTTAAGAGTTTTGTTTCATACCTGACAGTTTTGAGGAAGGAACACAGAACAGAATGCAAGAAGGAAAAGGCGAATACATGCACACAAGCAACAAAACACAAAGCAGAATAGAAACAACTCAAATCAGCCATATCTGACCACTGTAAAAGAGAGAACCACATTCTGGACTGGGATGGAGCAAACATCATTGGGACAGAGGAAAAGAAACATCGCCGCTGGATTAAAGAGGCAATCGAAATTCAGAAACATGCCCACGGGACGATAAACCAGGACAAGGGGCTTTTTTACTCTCACGCACCTGGGATATTGTCGGACTGCAGATGGCGCCATCATCTTGCCTTCACCGGTAGAAAGACGGCACCAAAACCTGTTTAAATCAACTGACCAACACATCACAGCAACATCACGTGACCACTCTGAGGAAGAGCACTAGTGGTCTGAAAAAAGAACCTAATAACATAAAATATCAGAAGACCAACTGAATCTCATTGGACTCTTAGTGTTTTGGCGGTGAGTTACTTCGCGGCCCATAGACCTACATCACTGACCTACATGGAATAGTCTGGATGAAACTTTAAAAGGCTCTAAAACAATTTACACATTTAAAAAATTATATAAGACTAAAATTATAGAGAAATACAATAAATCATATTTTACCCCATCAAACCTACAGAATAACTGTAACCCCCAATTATATTTATATATTTAAGTGTATAACATAAACCAATAGGTATAAATATTAACATGTACAGAGAGTGTGTGTGTGTGTGTGTATGAACATTAACATATATTTTATTGTGTTCTGTATTGTGTAAGTGTATTCTATAACATTTAGGACATTTTCTTTCCTGCTCTCATAAAAGAGGATTTTTTTGGTTGTTTTCTGTAAATAGTTCTGCCATCTTGTCTCCTATTCTATATGTTAATAGAGTTTGGCAAAACAAGTGTTAAACTTCAGCGTAAAACCCCTTCGGTCTACAGAATAACTTTATTTATATGCATTAACTGCATAGTTTTTTTGTTTGTTTGTTTGTTTTGTTTTGTTAAATCATTGTTATATGATGCATGATTATGTTAATTAACCGAAGAAAATAAACTACTACTACTGCTACTGTATCAGCGTTTTCAGGCGTCCACTGGATCAGATCTATACCCAGATGAATTCGTGGGAGCTGGCGGCACGGGATCGTTCCGTCTCTGGAGCAGTTTTCAATCGGATTAGTGTGGAATCGAATATGTACGAGTGTGGACGGGGCCTAAGTATGCACCAGTGTCTGAAGGTCAAGAATATCCTGCAGGGTCTGACGTTCAAAGGTCAAAAAAGATATGGAAGATAGTTTTACATTTGATGCACAAGTGAATTTCAGCGTTGGGAAAAGCACTACACAAGACAAACATGTGAAAATTAGTTCTGGTCATTTTTATTATTAATCTAAAAATCTGTACTCACAATCAGACTGGACAGCGTAACCATGGTAACGGTGAAGTGAAGGAGGCTGTATGGTGATGATGATGTGCGAGAGCTTTACCCCCCACACTTCTATAAGAGCCGCTCCTAATCAATGCTTCTGAACAGAGAGCCGTCCCGGAGCTGTGACACGGCGACTAAAGGATTTCTGAAGCACCACATCATCTCCAGCAGCTTCTGAGGAACAAAGCAAACACGGTGACGTACCAGGCAGCCCTGATTACACATAATTATGAGTCCTGATTAAGGCTTTTAATTAGTGCAGCTCAGTACTCGAAAGGGAGAGAGAAAGAGACAGAGACAGAGGGAGGAGGAGGAGGAGGAGGAGGAGGAAGAGAAGGGGGATGGGAGGGGTCGGAGCGTGAGGTAAAACAATAATTAAATGTTAATACGATTTGAATGAAAACCACAGTAAATATTGTAGGGACACGTGTTATGCAAAATTGACTTTATGAAGCTTTTAAGGGTAATTGTTTTCTCTTCTCATTTACCCACTCAGAGTCGTATTTAGACCGACTCATGCGCGTTTCAGTAATCTTTATTCTCCTGCAATCAAGACGCCAGTGCTCTGATGGGCCACGTACACGCCCACTGCTCTCTGTTTACTTTGTTCTCCAGTGTTTTTTTTTTTTTTTTTTGGTCTTTAAAGGTCTTATACGGCACAAAATTGGATCTCGTGAGCTTTATGTTCCTGGAGTTGTGTTTTGTTTCATTCACACACGTTTGAGCACTCTTGGGCAAGTGACTTTAAAACTGTAATGTGTTATTTATGACTTGTTACTGTCATTTCAAAGTCATTTAGTTACATTACAATATTACTGTATTTAAAATGTAAAATCATTACATTACTATTGCAGCACTTTTAATTTACTCTCACCAAAAGAACTGTTAAGATGCTGAACTTTTGCGCCGTATATGGACTGAACCAGGACTAAACCAGAACAAAACCAGAACTGAACCAGGACTAAATCAGGACTAAACCAGAACTAAACTAGGACTAAACCAGAGCTGAACAAGGACTGAACCAAGGACTAAACCAGGACTAAACCAAGACTAAACCAGGACTAATCTTGGACTAGAACTTGGAATCTGGGACCACCCCTGAGAGAACCCCGAGCATGATTGGGCATCAGATGCGTTTAGCTCCGTGGAGTTCTTCTTCAGTCCTTTCGCTCGTGATCACGGTCTACGTGGGCGTGTCTCCGGTGTTTCACCGCTGCTGATATCGCGGTGATTTTAGTGAATTTGTATGAAGAAAAACGAAAAACCCACCACTTCAGTTCAGGTTAAAATGCATTGTAATGCGCGTTACTGACATTTGTACTGGGTAAAATATTATCACTTTTTCCCTGTAATCCCACATTACTGCATCACAGCAAAAAACTATGCATTACAGTACTTTGTTACTTTGATAACACGTTACTCCCAACACTGCGTTTGAGTAAACTATTATTATTAGTCTGTATAGATCTCCAAAGCTCAGAATGCTCTGTACCACCTTGTGATGTCATGAAGTGGTATTTTTCAAGTTTACCCTTCCAGACATGTTTTACATAACTGCACATAACTTTACAACCATAAATGATAGAAACATACTTTTTTCCCTTTGAAAAGCTGACAGTTGTGGCTTTCCAAGCATATTTCCAGCATTATCCTACTTCACACACACACGGCATGATGACATAGCGAATATGAGTGTCCTATAGATGCATCATGAATTTCGGACTTTAGGTCATTGCAAAAGTGAGCAGCAAGACGTGGGATGTGTCTATTGACAAAGTCAGTCTTTTCTAGTCTTTTGAACCATATCACTTTTGTTTCTGGTTCTGATATTGTCATATTTTAGTTCTGGGATTCTGACATCATAATTGTGTGGTTGTTGGATCCTAACAGCGGAAAACGGCTCGAGAAATTTGTTTGTGAACTTCATAAATGCAAAAGGGAATCAGATGTGTGTGACTGCAAACCTCTGTTCAAACTGTTTCCCTTCCCAACGGAATAGAAAAATAGTGAAAGGTGAAGGTGATGGGCAAGCAACTGAGCAATCATGATATTTTGAGTTTATTTACACACTTGATATTTCGCACTTTTGTAGATAAGGCCCTAAATTAAGCATTTTTTTTATGTCCAAAATGTTGTTTATACATGTTTGAATCTGAGTGTGAATTTATTTTCATTTTCCATTGTTGGGCTTTTTAAAAAACATCACCAGTACTGAGAAAACATGTTAAATGTAAAACAGTATTTTTTATTTATCACAGAGAAAAAAAAAAGTCATTTAGCCTAATATCTGAATAAACATGTTGTAACCTATAATCTATTGGCTTTTTAAAAACATTGCGAAAACATGTTGTGTAAAACCTTTGGTAAAACAGAGAACAGTGTTTTTATTCCATGTAAAAATGAATCTCATCAATGGTCGACTACTGCAAGAACAGATGCAAACGTAGCAGACTTTTGTGGACAGACCGGAGCACCTCCATAAGACTGGACAGGAGTCAAAGTCCCATACGGTTCCTCGTGTTATTGCGTATCGCCTTGATTAGTGTGAAAACAAAAAACGCAAAACTTGTTGGAAGCAGCCCAAATATTATGTGCCCGCCTAAGGCTACGTTCAGACTGCAGGGCTTAACTCTCAATTCCGATTTTTTTGTGAAATCCGATGTTTTTGCGAGATCGTTCACATTTCCAATTAAATGTGACTTGTATGTGATCCCCTGTGTGAACGTTAAACGGCCCAAAAGTGTCCCACATGTGACACTGGAGACATGATGACGTCAACTACAGCGAGCGTCTCTGTGTTTACAGAAGTTGTCCAAACATGGACGCAGCATTGAGCACCTGGAGATTTTAAAGTTCCTCTCGTACCGGAGCCAGAACATGAACAACTTACTTGTTTTAAGGAGGAGATTGAGAAGGAGAAGGACGAGGTTTTTGGTCGTGGTGTTTTGTGGGACAGCGGCAGCGACGTCTGTTGAAAGGAACGTGTGGATGTGGAGACGGAGCCAAGAGTGGTGAGTGGTGATGTGCTTCACTTCAGTGACACGGAGTTCATTAACAATTTTCACCGACTTCAGCGCAGAATAGTGACGTCTGTGTCTTGTTGATAACGTGTAGGTGGATGAATGCACTTTGGCCGTTCAGACTGAAGTCACATGTCAAAAGATCAGATATGTATCAGTTTCAGGAGCACATATCCAAGTGTCCTGGGTCACATTTGAAAAAATCAGATCTGTTTCATTCAGACTGTCATTAAAAGATCGGATACAGGTCACACAGAAGCCAAAAAAATGGATTTGGGTCACTTCAGGCTGCAGTCTGAACTCAGTCTAAGGCTTCCCTACCAACACAGTCAAAAGAAGCTCAATGGAGCGGGCACCCACCCATTCTGGCAACATTGGTGAAAAGCTCCTTTTACCTTTAGTTCTGTAGATGGTCCATTTGACAAATTTTAACCCTTGAAAAACTGACTTTAAATAGTTTTTTAGATACAGCAATCTGAAAGTGGCTCCTTGGAAAACTCTGCTCAAAACAGATCAGGGGGGAGTTGACAAAATCTTTTTAATGACAAAACTATAAGGGGTTGGGAGCTAAAATTTGGGACGTTTTTTATTGGAAAGTTTGTGAACCTCCTCGAATTTTTTCAGTTAAATCTGCGATGGTCGGGAGGGGGCATTCGGAGATTTGGTGTGACCCTAGAGTGTTTTCTGTCTGATGGAAGAACTAACATTATGATGTGTGTGTTAAAGATGCTATATTACGCAAAATTTCCTCTTGTGAGTGTTCTGGAACTCTTTACATAATCATCTTTAGGACCAAAGACGATTTGACCAGAAATTGGCATCGATGGACACCAAATCACCCTTTTTAACCTCTACAAAAGGTGGACCAAACCAAATTTCTGGTCAGAATCACCAACTACCTGGACAAATATTCACTTTGGCGATATCCACAATGACTTGGTGGAAACTCCTGGGCCATTCACAGCAGAAAAGATGAAAACCTCCAAGAGTCTCGATGTGTTGTTGAACTTGTTGGAGTCCACGGTTTGTTAGGATCTTCTACGTTTGCTCTGCGAATGTTTGAAAAATGTTTAATTCACCTTTAGTGGTTCTTTTCATTTGGACATTTTCCTTCTTCCGTGCTTCTATTTGTGCGTCCGATAATGCAGCAGGAATTTACCATTATCTGGGAGAAATACGCGAGGTTACGCACTGTGTTTGACGCTACCGTGTTTCTTGCCTCCGACCAAAATATTTCCCAGCATGCAACGCGGGCTTTTAATAACAATGACGTCAGCTGAAACTCGCCTATAGGGGCCTCTTGCTCCCATTCTGTGTATCCTTACAGTTGTGTCTCCATCAGTTCTCACTTGTTATTCACATGTTATTTTACTTGTAATGACCCGGCCTTGTGCTGACCTGTTCTTGTACTTGGTGTTATGTCTTTAACCTGTTGCCATGTGGTTCAACTTCGTCCATGTGCCCTGTGCCCTGTGCCCGAGGGATATAAAGATCCCGTACGCTTTGTTCTGACCAGCAGACCAGGCAAACACACCTTGGTCAGGGACAGACAGTTCTGTGATTGTGCGCACAGTTGCTGTAATAAATCAGACTCTTTGATTTATTCTTTTGCTTTAGAAAATCCACAACATGAGCTTTAAACCAATATTATAAAAATGTTATAATGTTACATCATCAAAAACATGTGGTGCTGTGATGTCATGTAGTGGTCGTTTTCAAGTTAACAGCTACATTTTGTTCAGTAGAGATTGGAATTTCCAGGGCTGAAATGATCCAAATGATTTTTGTGAATCAATCAAACAAACTTTATTTGTATAGCACTTTTCATACATTTGAAATGTAGAACAAAGTGCTTCACATGCAACTGAAAAATTACAATACAATCATTAAAAACAACAGCACAGTGAAGGTCTGTGGAGTTTAAAAACACAGTGGAGCACATCCTGTATTACCACATGACATCACAAGGTGGAACAAGGTGGAGTTTTGTGTTTGAGAGAAGAACTCAGTCTACAGGGTTTGTGTGTTAAATGTGGGAATGAAACAAAACACAACTCCAGATGTGTTTGTGATGAGGAAACTACATTAGAACAGATCAGAAAATAGTGTCATATGGACCCTTTAACTGTGACAGACACAGGATTTGGTAGTGTTGCGTAGTTCTAAAGCACAACTATCACCGCTGTGTCCGTGAGCATGATGACATTTGTGGTGACGTGCTGTAAAGATGCAGAAAACAGCTGCAGTTTTCACTCGGGGGTTGGGGCCTGTTAAACAATATTTAAAGATGTATTATATAACTTTTACGGTTGGAGTGTCTGTCTACATTTTTGTCTCCATGACGGCGTAATTGTTTTGCTTGGAATGTTTCACAATACTCCTTAAAAAATACTGGGTTGTTTTTCTTAACCCAAATGCTGGGTCAACAGGTTGGGTCAAATGGTACGTTATGACAAGTCTCTATGTAAGGTGCCGGTTTTCCAACACTTTTAGTTTACAATCTGCATTATTCATACCAATTTCATGCAAATTTAACACCACACAGTTTTTAGTATTTCACAACTAAGACGTCACCTTATAAATAATAATAATTATTATTATTATTATTATTATTATTATTATTATTATTATTATTATTGCATAATGGTGGAATATTGATCTTTACATGACTTGTATATAAATGAAAGGTGCGATGGTCTATTTGGTTGTAACTGTCCTGTTTCTTCAATTTTAAATTTTCTGTCCTGTTTCTTAAATTTTCACACAAATAACAACAATATATTTTACTGATTCAGAGGATAAAGGATTCACTCATTTATTTTGTACACATATTTATAATCATTTCACACATGTTTACGGTGGTAAATATAATGTACATCTGTGCTTGAACAAGGACCAAAACTATTTTCTCACCTCCACATGGTAAAATAAAAATCATCCTGTTCAGACATTTAAAAACATAAAAGGAAATGTTCAGAAAAGTTTCTTTAAGTTCTAAATGCATCAAAGAGAATTTTGTTTGGTCCTAGAATAAACATGGTTGGATTCTACAAAATGGCAATGAAGGTCTAACGTATCAAATATGTTATTTATAATTATTTACATGTTTTATTTATGAAATAGAGAAAATATTATTATTATTATTATTATTATTATTATTATTATTTTTTATTTTTTTTTTTTTTTTTACATTTTGTTGAAAGGTCCAATAAAGACCTGTCTATTATTTCATGTGTCAGGTTTTATAGGACTATTGATGAATTTGGTAAATGTACATTTTAGATCAGGAGTGTCAAACTCATTTTGGTCCGGGGGTCGTATCCAACCTACTTTGATCCTAAAGGGGGAGGATCAGAAAACTCATGTCATATAAACCCCCAAAATAACAATAAGATCAAATATTTGTGCAGAGAAACACAAATCTATTACAGAAATCTTTTTTAATTGATGAACTCTTTCTTTTACAAAATATTATAATATTATGAACAACCTGAAACTTTAAGAAAAATACAATTTCAACACAAAGTTTTAACTTGTTTGCAAATAGGAATAAGTCAATTTTTGTTGTAAAATCCTGCACTCGGCTCCACTTTTCTCATGTTGGACATTTTTCTGATGAGGGTGTCACGGTCAACAGTCAAAACGATCGTCCTTTAAGAGCGTTTGGAAAGAGACAAGTCTTCATTTGTGCTGCTCTGGTGGGAGGGGCCACGTACAGAGACGCTGGAGACGCTGCTATGCTAAGCAGCGCAGAAAATTACTAATACTTTAATAGAAAATATAATTAAAATATTTTAGTAGAAAATCAGCCAAGGGCCACATTAAAGGTCTTGGAGGGCCGGATCTGGCCCCTGGGCCGCATGTTTGACACCCGTGTTTTAGAGGATATCGATGACAATGAATTTTACAATATTTTTTTTTAGAAGACAGTGATCAATTTGAAATCTCGTATTTATAGAAATTAGAATGAATTCATTTTGATTGTTTTAAATGTTTAATGATGAATTAGATCATGGTTCTTTTAAGGAGACACTGGTACTGATGAAAAGCTGGAGTTGAGTTGGTTTAATGTAAATCGTTTCTTTAAAGTATCTTGTACCTGCTCAAGGTCTGCAGATGGAAGGAGCTTGTAGCTAAATCTGGCACAGAGCATCTTTTCTCTGAGCTTAATGTTTTCTGTGCACTGACCTTGTTTTAAATAAATAAATAAAAATACAAAATAAATAAATCACCATTTTGTACCATTTAATGTTGTTAATCTTACTAAATAAATATTTAACTTCTACATGACACAACCAACTGTGACATTAAGCTCAACAATCTCCATGGAAACCAGCAGGAGATGCACCAGACCAAGATACAGGTCAGATCTGTGCAGAGGAGAGCCTGCTGACTGTACTGTAGATGTGCCTGTTATTAAGGCCCGTTCAGGCCGCGCGGCGTCAAGGCGACCAGTTTCCATGTCAAGTCTAGAGCGTCCTGCGTTTTTGCGACGCGTCTTCAGGGGTCAGTGTGGCGCAAATCTGGCATCCATGCAGTGCATCTTGAGCATCTGGCATTGACGCTCTAGACCCACGGTGTCGGCGTCAGAAGTTGAAAATGCTGAACATTTTGAGTTGAACGAGCCGCGTCAACCAATCAGGGGCGACTATCCAGTGACGTAGTGAGGTTTTTATCCGAAAGAAGGAGAAGAAAGAGAAAGATCAGACAACCAGAGCGAGGAGCCACAAACACTAGTAGAGAATATTTATATAAGCCGCAACCAACGCTCGCCAAGACCAGGACTAGACCAGGACTAGACCAGGACCAGACCACACCTGGACCAGGACTACACCAGGACTACACCAGGACTAGACCAGGACTAGACCAGGACAGACCAGGACCAGACCACACCTGGACCAGGACTACACCAGGACTACACCAGGACTAGACCAGGACTACACCAGGACAAGACCAGGACTACACCAGGACTAGACCAGGACAAGACCAGGACTACACCAGGACTAGACCAGGACTAGACCAGGACTAGACCAGGACAAGACCAGGACAAGACCAGGACTACACCAGGACTAGACCAGGACTAGACCAGGACAAGACCAGGACAGACCAGGACTACACCAGGACTAGACCAGGACTAGACCAGGACAAGACCAGGACAAGACCAGGACTAGACCAGGACAAGACCAGGACAAGACCAGGACAAGACCAGGACCAGACTGCACCTGGACCAGGACTACACCAGGACTAGACCAGGACAAGACCAGGCCTAGACCAGAACTGGACCACGCCTGGACCAAGACTACACCAGGAGTCAGGACTAGGCCAGGACTAGACCAGGACTAAACCAGGACTAGACCACGCCTGGACCAGGACTACATCAGGACTGGACCAGGACTAAACTAAAACGGAACCAGGACTGAGCCAGGACTAAACCAGACCTGGACCAAGACTACATCAGGACTAACTCAGGACTAAACCAGAACTGGACCAGAACTGGACCAGGACTGGACCAGTGTCATATATATCCTCCGCAGCCGCATATTTCCTCCGCTGATGGTTTTATGTCATAAAAACACTCAAGTCTCTCTCAGTCTGGTCTGTCATTGTTTTAGGAAAAGACCTGGACAGGTCACTTGTTTCCAGGGCAACGGACATGGGTCAGGTATTTTTCTCCCATTCGTCCACGGCATCCAAGACGCACGTCGGGGCGTCTAAACTCAAATGCAAAGACGACAAATAGAGACGTCTAGGGCGTTTTTTGATGCTGTGTTCTGAACGGACCTGTAGAGCAATAAAAGAAAAGAAAAGAAAATCACCCATAACTGAATGAATAGAAGATGGATAAGTTTAAAGCTACACTGTGAAACATTTCAGACAAATTAATACCAGCTCCATGGAGACAAGCAGGTGGCAGACCTTCTATCCGAAAAGTTACACAGTGCACCTTTAATACACACATAAGATTAATGCTGATGATTGAAATAAATTGGAAAAAAAAAAATAATCTCTTATTATTAGTTAAAGAGTGACTGTGTGGATGACACGGAATATTATTAAAACGACTAAATTAATCCCCAAACTGAAATCTGTTTACAAATTCAAATTTCCAGTTGGGGCGTTTTCGATGTTAATAATGTGTCAAGAGTGGCTGTTTAATTGATTTGTGCTCATGGTCTTTGGAAACTGAAAGTGAAGTGCAGTTCCAGTAGTTCTCCAGTGAACACTTGGGTCGACGCTGCACTGATCTGCAGCCGTCAGATGTTCGGTTCTGTCACCTGTGGCGTCCTCCCCGCTCTCACCTAAAGGTCACTGGACATTAGAACACAGAACACGAAGATGTCGTATCGAAAAACAAATATATGCCTGGCCTGTTTTTAGTGCACAGTATAAAACACTGTCTACCTCCACTCACAGTTGTGCACGACCAGTCACATGTGGGTGTGGAGTAAGAAAGCTTTCAGAAATATTCCTGCGCATAGAATAGGCGAGTTTCATTGTTGACAAAAGCGCGCGTTGCATGCTGGGAATTATTTTGGTCGGCGGCAAGAAACACTAATTCAACATGACGGACGGAGCGAGAAAACACGTAAAGGGTATTGATCCCGGTTATTTACTCTAACGGCAGAGGACCCAAGACCATTTGACCAGAAATTGGTCATAAGCATCGATGGAGCCAAATCACCCTTTTCAACCCCGACAAAAGGTGGACCAAACCAAATTTCTGGTCAGAATCACCAACTACCTGGACAAATATTCACTTGGGCGATATCCACAATGACTTGGTGGAAACTCCTGGGCCATTCACAGCAGAAAAGATGAAAACCTCCAAGAGTCTCGATGTGTTGTTGAACTTGTTGGAGTCCACGGTTTGTTAGGATCTTCTACGTTTGCTCTGCGGATGTTTGAAAGTCGTTTAATTCACCGTTAGTGGTTCTTTTCGTGCTGAATATGAAAAAGACATTTTCCTTCTTCCGTGCTTCTATTTGTGCATTCGATAAAGCAGCAGGAATTTACCATTATCAGGGATAAATACGCGAGGTTACGCACTGTGTTTGACGCTACCGTGTTTCTTGCCTCCGACCAAACTATTTCCCAGCATGCAACGCCGGCTTTTAATAACAATGACGTCAGCTGAAACTCGCCAATACATACCAAGGTGTTTCCTGTAAACATGAACATTAATTGATACTGGAAGCTGCATTAAACTGTAATGTGTAACAGTTCATTGACTGTGACGTCTGTAACCAGGACAGTTTGGTAGTGTTTGGTGTAAACTGGGACATTTCAGCGTCCTGAGGAACTTTTGGTCAGTCTACTTCAGTGACCTTTGTCTGTGGATTGATTCATGTGAGAAATTCAGCTGAGATGAAGGTTCAGACTGACTGATGCTCACTGTGGTTGTAGCCGTGAATGTTTTAATCTAAACATACAGAGAACAGTGATATTTGTTAATTATCCCTGGAATAACGTTACATCTGATGTTTCCAACTGGCTCCACTGTGTTTCTACTAAGATATGAGCAATTTCCCATTCAGAGGAATTATTTCTACACAATATTTACACAGCAGCGTTCGGTTCCTGAATTCAATGTGGCAAGACAAGACATTTTTACAATAAATTTGAATGAATCCACTTGTTGGTCGCTGTTGTAGCTCCTTGTTGTGTCATTACTCTGTTTTTACTCTCTGCTACAAACTTAAACATGCACAGACTTGATCTTGATCGATGTTTCTTCTGCTCGATAAATAATGTCTGTGAAGTGATGATGTATTTTTGACAGTAAAGTCCCGTCTGTGAATTTGTATTCGTACTGATGAAAGTGTAATCGTAAATTTTTATTTCGTGATTGTAATTCTTGACGTTGTAACTTTTCAATTCATATTCTGAAGGATAAAATACACACAATATATTTTATGTACGACTGGACTCATTTGAGAGTTTACGAATATTTATTTTATGTGCAACTACAGACAAATATGCACCGATTTCTATTCTATGTGCATGAATATTTCTGAAAGTTTTCTTACTCCATGATTATTAAAACTGTAGATTCTCACTGAAGCATCAAAACTACAAATGACTTGTTTTAGATTAAAAACAATATTAAAACAGTCTTTACTCTTTGATTTGAATTCTCCTGTGCATGTTTGGTGTTTCTTGACGTTGACGTGGCACAGCTGTGAAGTGAAAAACATTTCTGGAGACTTCACCTAGAAGATCACTGTGTCATGATCCTCTAGTTTCTCCCTTTGTGTTTCACCTTGAGACTTGACTCGAGTTTGAGCCCTGTGACTTGAGAAGACTTGATGTTTCTCTTAAAAAAAACATGTTTTTAGAAAATACTTTTCTCTTTAGAGTTGACACGTGCAGTGCTACATTTTACAGGAACATGTCCCTCTCACTTCTCTATTTGTTACTTTGGATGTAACTGAAGTACTGTGATGTGTGTCCTCAAATGTACTACAGAAATACACAGTACAATGCAGTAAAACAGAGGGAACTACATAGAACATCCCACCATTTCATGACAAATAACTGTTATTAAGCACTTTTAAATCTGAAGTCTTTCTATTCAGTCCGTAATGATTCACACTAACATTTTGTCTTGGAAATATTTGCATTTCTACAACTCTTCTATAAATACTCATATAGAAATATGCCATAACTTTTTAAAGTACAATTTATCTTAAAAGTCAATTTGCAAAAGTCTTGGTACTTAGATTTAAAGACTTGAAAGGACTTGAAACTCAAAGCAAACGATTTGGACTTGATGTCCAGTGACTTGAGACTCAACTTGGACTTGACTTGGATCTATGAGGCAGGGACTCAAGGCTCAGCCTGGACTTGACTTGGACTTACGGGCCAGTGACTCGGGACTCGACCTGGACTTGATTTGGACTTACGGGCCAGTGACTCGGGACTCAACCTGGACTTGACTTGGACTTACGGGCCAGTGACTCGGGACTCAACCTGGACTTGACTTGGACTTACGGGCCAGTGACTCGGGACTCGACCTGGACTTGATTTGGACTTAGGGGCCAGTGATTCGAGACTCGACCTGGACTTGACTTGAACTTACGGGCCAGGGACTCGGGACTCGACCTGGACTTGACTTGGATTTACGGGCCAGTGATTCGAGACTCGACCTGGACTTGACTTGGAATTATGGGCCAGGAACTTGAAACTCGACTTGGACTTTTGGGCCAGTGACTTGAGACTTGACTTGACTTGACTTGGACTTATGGGCCAGTGACTTGAGACTCAACTTGGACTTGACTTGGATCTATGAGGCAGGGACTCAAGCTCAGCCTGGACTTGACTTGGACTTACGGGCCAGTGACTCGGGACTCGACCTGGACTTGACTTGGTCTTACTGGCCAGTGATTCGGGACTCGACCTGGACTTGATTTGGACTTAGGGGCCAGTGATTCGAGACTCGACCTGGACTTGACTTGAACTTACGGGCCAGGGACTCGGGACTCAACCTGGACTTGACTTGGATTTACGGGCCAGTGATTCGAGACTCGACCTGGACTTGACTTGGAATTATGGGCCAGGAACTTGAAACTCGACTTGGACTTTTGGGCCAGTGACTTGAGACTTGACTTGGACTTGACTTGGACTTATGGGCCAGTGACTTGAGACTTGACTTGGACTTGACTTGGACTTATGGGCCAGTGACTTGAGACTTGACTTGGACTTGACTTGGATTTATGGCCCAGTGCCTCGAGACTCAACTTGGACTTTCCTGTCTTTGACTTGGGACTTGACTTGAGGTCAAAGACTTGAGACTTTCTTGAGACTTGGAAAACACCGACTAACATCTAAGATCTGCGCTTCATATGACGCTGAGAGAACACGAAGGGTCTGTGATTCTTTTTGCTTACGACAGGCATGTCAAATCTATGGCCTGTGGGCCAAATGCGGCCTCAGACAATTTTTTCTTGGCCCTCAGGCTTCCAGGTGAATTGGCCCAAATTACCTTATATCAATTAAAAATCAAGTTTTTACTACAGTTTTTTTGAAAATCTACTTTTATAAAGCTCATATTTAATATTTTTTTTGTGTGGTTTTAAGAATCTTAGCATGAATAAAGACTGATGGCTCATTCTAACATGTTAAACATGCACATATTTCAATTATTCACTGTATTGAGCTCCAGTCTACGGCCCTTGATCAGCCCTCTGCTTTGTCTGTGTTTAGATATGTGGCCCTTGATGAAAAAAGTTTGGACACCCCTGGTTTACGACATGGTTTCATACATTTGACGTCTTCTGTGTCTCAAATATAGAAAGTAGCAAACGTACAGAAAAAAAAAAGAATGGACACATATGTAGACAGCCTGTTCTCTCTCCACCTGTCTGCTCTCCTCCTCATCCCTCTCTCGCACCTCTATTTTCAGCTGCTGCATAATTAATTAGCGTCTCTGTTCGCTATCAACGCAATTACTGCGGGCTGGAAAAAACACTTGGTCCTGGCGTGAAGCAGAGGGAAGGAAAAGGAAAAATGATCTTTAAAAAGCGACAAAAACAAAAGAGGAGAGGTGGAGTGAGCGCAGACGATGGTGACAGACGAGGAGGGAGCTAATGGAGGAAAGGACTCGTTTGGGATCTGAAAAGTGAAATCAAAAACAGAGTCATACTGCTGATTTGATTACAGTACTGCATTTCATTCCTTCAGTAAAAGTACAGATACTACTATACAAGTAAAAGTAGCCAATCAAATTATTAAGTTCTTAAGGTCCTATATTACACAAACGCAGTGGCGTGTATTTCACACCTCGGCCTTCAGTAGGTCTCCGTCTGAAACATTCCACTCCTCAACAACGATTTATATTATAACAGCATCTTATTCTACACAAAACAGTATAACCTGGTTTAGACTTATGGAGATTAGACCTGTTTAGACCTGGTTTAGACCGGAGAAGTTTCTTTCAATTAGACCTCTCAAGATTAGCCCTGGTTTAGTGTTTAGTTTCCTGGTGTACCTGGTTTAGACCTGGTGTAGTCCTGGTTTAGACCTGGTTTAGACCTGGTGTAGTTTCCTGGTTTTACCTGGTTTAGACCTGGTGTAGTCCTGTTTAGTGGTGTAGTCCTGGTTTAGACCTGGTTTAGACCTGGTGTAGTCCTGGTGTAGTTTAGACCTGGTAGTTTAGACCTGGTTTACCTGGTTTAGACCTGGTGTAGTCCTGGTTTAGTCCTGGTTTTAGACCTGGTTTAGACCTGGTTTAGACCTGGTGGTTTAGTAGTAGTCCTGGTTTAGACCTGGTGTAGTTTCCTGGTTTAGACCTGGTGTACCTGGTTTAGACCTGGTTTAGAGTCCTGGTTTAGACCTGGTGTAGTTTAGACCTGGTTAGTCCTGGTTTAGACCTAGTCCTGGTTTAGACCTGGTGTAGTCCTGGTTTAGACCTGGTCCTGTAGTCCTGTAGTCCTGGTAGTCCTGGTTTAGACCTGGTGTTTAGACCTGGTTTAGACCTGGTGTAGTCCTGGTTTAGTCCTGGTTCCACTACAGATGCAGTTTGCTGCTTTGGCTGGTTCACTCTCTGACTGTCCAATCCGTGGCTCTGAATCCCGTGATGTCGTTCGCTGCTAAAGGTCCTGGTGATACCAGCTCAAAATGTGATTGGCTGAAGCAACAGTTTCATGGACATTTATTTTGTGTTCAAGGGCCTGCAGAACGGATTGTGAAGGCGTCAGGCAGATTCTTTGACTCTACCTAGCAGCAAGTGACAGCTGAAATGTGATTGGTCAAATGCTTTAATATGAAAATAGATGTCTGGAAGCAGCACGGCCCAACACTGCACAAAAGTGATCCTTACGTGTTCAGATCGGGGCGTCAAGGCGTCCACTTTACATGCAAAGTTTACGTGGACCAGTGGTGTAGTGGGGATTTTTTTAAGTGGGGGTATGTGATTCGTGATGAATTCTCCCATCTAACCCCCTCAGACAAACATAGGCTACGTTCAGACTGCAGGGCTTAACGCTCAATTCTGATTTTTTTGTGAAATCCGATGTTTTTCCAATTAAATGCGACTTGTATGTAATCCCCAGTGTGAACAGTAAAAGGCCCGAAAGTGTCCCACATGTGCACTGGAGACACGACGACGTCAACCACAGCGAGCGTCTCTGTGTTTACAGAAGTTGTCCAAACATGGACGCAAACATCGAGCACCTGGAGATTTTAAAGTTCCTCTCGTACCGGAGCCAGAACATGAACAACTTACTTGTTTTAAGGAGGAGATTGAGAAGGAGAAGGACGAGGTTTTTGGTCGTAGTGTTTTGTGGGACAGCGGCAGTGACGTCCGTGGAAAGGAACGTGTGGATGTGAAGACGGTAGCCAAGAGTGGTGAGTGGTGATGTGCTTCACTTCAGTGACACATGGAGTTCATTAACAATTTTCGCCTACTTCAGCGCAGAATAGTGACGTTTGTGGCTTGTTGATAAGATCAGATATGTATCGGTTTCAGGAGCACATATCCAAGTGTCCTGGGTCACATTTGAAAAAATCTGATCTGTGTCGTTCAGACTGTCATTAAAAGATCAGATACAGGAACATAGAAGCCAAAAAATCGGATTTGGGTCACTTCAGGCTGCAGTCTGAACTCAGCCATAAAGGCCCCAGCCCAGTAAAAAACAGTAATATTTAATGTTTCACAGTTAGATGTCTATAAAACATAAACCATTATTCATTTATTGGTGCACCAAGTTCGGCATCAAAATGACACATTTACAATGGTAATTTATCAAATTTGACTTATTATGCACAATACATAGAATTCAGAAATTCCTTTGGGGAACTACTTGGAACGGGTGGAGAGCTACTGGTAGCTCCCGAGCTTCAGGTTGGAGACTCCTATGCTAGACACATCTTAAGACTTATTTAAAACATTACACGTCATACTGTAGCTGCATTTACATGGAGGATGGTGCGGAGAGCTTTACCCCGAACTTGGATTTAAAATACCTTGGATTATACTAGACCCATAACGCGCAATAACTGGACTGGTTTTTATTTTCTATTTTGTTTTTGTTGTTGTTGTGTTCTGTTAAAACTATTTCAATATACTTCACCCAAAACTTTACATTTCTCAGGCTCCTAAAAGAACCAATCTTTTGATGCAGCTTTTGTAGCCGTAGTCTGCCCCTCGCCCTAAAAATATGCATGACATATCCAAGGCCCACACATCACTCTTAGAAGGTAGAAAACTCTGAAAAGTTGATTTTACATGAGATGGGCCTTTTAAAGTATAAGGAGCTGTTCACTTGAAAACTGACGCTTCATGACATCACAAGGTGGAACAGAGCATTTTGAGCTTTAGAGATGTAGACAGACTAATAATAAAGAGTTACTCAAACGTGTGACTGAAACAGAACATAACTCCAGGTGTGTTTTTGAGGAGGTAAAAACATTCTACCATGACTTAAAGCTCACTCTTCTCTTCATCCCTTTTCTCCGTGGAAGTTCTCCGTGTTCCCACCTGCTCTCCGTGCTCTGGAGCTCTGCGCTGCCTGCGATTCTTCTCCGGATGCTCGGGTTTTGGTTTTTGATTTCATCTCCTCGCAGCTTTTCTTCCACATTTCAGCGTTTTTCCTCTCACCTCTTTGAGACTAAAAATACTCCAACAGGAAGTGCTAAAACGTCACACCTGAACACACACAAAGCCGGGCCCGTGCTTCTTTTATTCCTGTTGTGGAGACATTTTCACACCTGGAACTTTGCTTTTAACAGAGACAGTCGAGTATTCATGACAGTCACAATTACTTCAGTAACATTAGTAATAAAACTGTATTCTGACTCAAGGCTGGAAAGTTACTTATGAGAAATACTCACGTTACTGTAATAGATTTGATTTTATTTGTTTGTGTTGATTTTTTAACATATACTTGTACTTGTAACTGAATATAATTTTATCCAGCATCGCCTGCTCTTTACTTAAGTACAATTTTGAAAGCAGTAATTGTAACTGAGTACATTTTTAGCCCTGTACCTGTACTTTTATTTGAGTATAAACTTGCAGTGCTACATAAGGATGAGTATTTGTACAGTTGTAGGGAGTATTATCTGTTACATAAGGGTGAGTTGCTGTACAGTTGTAGGGAGTATTTATCTGTTCCATAAGGGTGAGTTGTTGTACAGTTGTAGGGTATTACTGTAAGGGTAGTTGTACAGTAGGGAGTATTATCTGTTACATAAGGGTGAGTTGTTGTACAGTTGTAGGGAGTATTATCTGTTACATAAGGTGAGTTGTACAGTTGTAGGGAGTATTATCTGTACATAAGGGTGAGTTGCTGTACAGTTGTAGGGAGTATTATCTGTACATAAGGGTGAGTTGTACAGTGTAGGGAGTACATAAGGTGAGTTGTACAGTTGTAGGGAGTATTATTCTTACATAAGGGTGAGTTGTACAGGTGGGAGTATTATCTGTACATAAGGGTGAGTTGCTGTACAGTTGTAGGGAGTATTATCTCTTACATAAGGGTGAGTTGTTGTACAGTTGTAGGGAGTATTATCTCTTACATAAGGGTGAGTTGTACAGTTGTAGGGAGTATTATCTGTAACATAAGGGTGAGTTGTTGTACAGTTGTAGGGAGTATTATTACATAAGGTGAGTGTACAGTTTGTACAGTGTTGTAGGGAGTATTATCTGTACATAAGGGTGAGTTGTGTACAGTTGTAGGAGTATTATCTCTTACATAAGGGTGAGTTGTTGTACAGTTGTAGGGAGTATTATCTCTTACATAAGGGTGAGTTGTACAGTTGTAGGGAGTATTATCTGTAACATAAGGGTGAGTTGTTGTACAGTTGTAGGGAGTATTATTTGTTACATAAGGTGAGTTGTTGTACAGTTGTAGGGAGTATTATCTGTACATAAGGGTGAGTTGTACAGTTGTAGGAGTATTATTTGTTACATAAGGGTGAGTTGTTGTACAGTTGTAGGAGTATTATCTCTTACATAAGGGTGAGTTGTACAGTTGTAGGGAGTATTATCTGTAACATAAGGGTGAGTTGTTGTATAGTTGTAGGGAGTATTGCGTGATGTTCTCTCCACTAGAAATGTTACATATAATTATTGCAAATATTCTTAATGAGATAGTACTCCCCAAATACTTTTACTCAATACTTTTACTACATTTCCTGATCTATAACTTTGTACTTCAACTTGGTCTTATTCTGTGTAAAAGCTACTCATTCTGTAGTTTAGAGCTCTACAAACATGCTCCGAATTGTCCTTTTTGATTTGATTTAATTTGTTTTTATTTCGAGTTTGTGCCATGACAGAAACTATCATCATTTACATACTACATAAACATTATAAACAACAGAAAAGCACATTTCTCGAAAAAGAGCAGGAAGAAGAAAAAAACTTATATTTACCCGCTCCTGTTCATGACATAATTTCAGAAATTCCAAAACATTGATGAAGAAACTTTACAAATATTTACGTATCGCAAAATAAATTATATAACATATATATTTTTGGGGATTATAAGGCAAAATATCAATAATGTTGAATTCTGTTGTCTATTTTCATACATAAGGAGTACCAGATTATAAAAGCACATTCAGTGAAACAAACGGACGACACTTGAGACTGATCCTTAGTCCAGGCGTCCACCATCCATCGGCAGATCGTGGTATACTTGGTGAATGTGGATTATGAATGTGAATGTGGCTGGATCATTTAAGTTTTTTTTTTTTTTTATTTCCTACGAGGACGACTCATATATGCATTGCGTAATAATGTGTTTAATGCAGCTTTGACACATTTGTTTACAGTTTACAGAAACGAAACTTAAAACCACATGACTCATTTGCATAAACTATAAGCGCTGAAAAAAAACAGCTCGCTCCTTGTGCACTGATGCGGTTCAGCTTCTGTCGGACTAAAGGACATGACTCAGTGTAATATATGTCTTTTTTCAGTGACAAAGGCGACAATGGCAGTGTGCGTTGCATTGACACAGAACTATGCTTCGTCATTTATTCCGCGAGGCTCCTGACTACAGTAGCCGTAATGCTCCGACAATCCATCAAGCGCTGCAGCTTCAGTTTATCAAAGTTGTCCTAAAACATTTTGACAGATTTTTGAGCACCGTGTACCACATAAAATCAGTTTCAGGTCAATAAGCACAACCAGAATAAATACATAAGATGCACAGGATTTTAAGGCGGTGTCAGTTTTTGAGACAAATAAAGAATTGTAAGTGTATCTTATAGTCCAAAAAATACGGTATGAATGAATGAATGTTTATTCGGACAGTAATACATAGAACATGCACAGAAAACATAAATACATCGACATAACACATAAAGTAAATATTTCTTTTCTGTAATAAGGGAAAATAAACCACACAGATTTTACTTGTGTCCGAAAAAGGAGTGGGAGGAAGTAAATACTTATTTAACCCCACCCCTTTTTTCTATTGTCCCAAATTAACTAAGAACATATAGACTTCTCATTTCCTGTACAATATAAGCTATAATTCACAGTACAAATCTAACAACAACAAATATATGTATATTATGTACACAGATATAATATATATCATATACACAGGTATAATACATATATACCTACATACATACATACATATATATGTACCCACATATATATGCTCAACGTTTATATATATATATATATATATATATATATATATATATATATATATATATATATATATATATATATATAGATCACATATACATTAAGCACTAATTTCTTCAGCACAGTATTTTGAAATAATCCCTTTTTTAACTGCACTTTTGAATACATGTATATTTGGACAAAGTTTTAGTTCTATTTTCACGTTGTTTCATATTTTTACACCACAAACAGAGATACAAACACTCTTCCTTGTCGTTCGAGCACGAGGCACTTCAAAATTTAAAAAGCCTCTTAAGTTATAGTTTCCTTCTGTTTCACAAAAAAGTAGTTGGATATTTTTTGGTAAGTGCTTATTTTTAGCTTTATACATTACTTGTGCAGTTTGGTACATAATCAGACAGGTACTATGCATTCTAAATATAATTTTAACCCAAATTCTTTCTTTTTTTTCTTTTTTGTATTGTACTGTTTTATTAGCCTGATTCATGAGCCGGTTTCACTTTGTAGAAACCGTCTGACCTCGCAGTATTAGGATTCGTTCGCTTGACAGTAGGCAGGTACTTTTTTATTTAACCAATCGCAGCTATTTGGTCGTGATGTATGTAATGCACCGCTAACGGGGATAACTGGTATATTAAGCTTTTCCCAAATCTCGTAGGAAGAAGGACAATAACGTCTTTCCCCTTGATAAAATTCACCAAACATTCTCTTTGTTCCAGTTTTAAATCCTCGATCTCGAGAATCGCTGCCAACACAGAATGTCTGTCTCTTCGCTGATTGGTTGGTGCCCGAACTTGCAGTTCCGGGGTTTTTACGAACCATCTAGTGTATTCTGGTTCCTGACCTAGTCACTGGAGAGAAATGAAACTGAGCAGAGGCACTAGGTGGCACCAGTCTGGCTACTGTATTATGGTTGTACAAACTAATAATAATGATAAAGAAGGCACAAAAGTTTATCGTTTATGATCATCTCAAAGTAAGGAAAATGAGAATGAAGAATGTAGTGTGTCAGATGCCCTCCCTGTGTCTCCATAGGGTTATATTCTGCGTAAAAGCTGCTAACCTTGTAGTTTAGACGTCTACAAGCATGTTCTGAAATACATGTGATTCTTGTATTGGTTTAGCAGTTCATCTTTCAGTCTTCTGTTAAATGTGACTGCTCCCGGACCTGCTTCAAACGCGCGCTGTGAAATAAATCTTGATTTTAAACCGATATTGCAGATCTAATCACATTTGCAAGAACTGACAAGATTGGTGGAGAAATTGCGAGTTTGAGATTTTATTGGAAATGTTCAGCCCAAAGCCAGCCGGGCGTTTTCAATATAAAATACATGTAGATTGTGAAGATCTGTGGTACAAAAGCGCGTGCCAAATGTTCCAATCATGTCCTTTTATTGTATTCATTCTTTTGATTCAGTCTTGATTAATACTAAGTGTAACTGCATGACATTTGCATTTTTCTCTTATTGGGAAACCAGCGAAACCACAATCCTGGCTCAGATCTGGAGAAAGGTCAACCAAGGTACTCCAGACCGCACAGTCCAGGCTCAGATTCGTAAATCGTAATGGGCTACGTAACATTATCAAAGAGTGTGGAAAAATCATCAGGACTCACAGCAATGACTTCTTGGACCTGCTTTGAGGTGCATTGTGTAACGTTTCTCTTGGAAAGTCTGACATCTGCTTGTTTCTACGGATAGATCATTGCTCTGCCTGGAATGTTCCACAGTACATTGATTGATTTGTTTTTATTTTGAGTTTGTGCCAAGAAAGAGAAGAAAAAAGGTCATAAGTGTATGTAACACTTAACACAGCAGAAAATCAACTATGTAAGACCTGATGAAGACCAGTCATGGACGAAACATGTTGGCTTTGGCCATTTAAATAAACGCCTTTTAACTCTACTTTTCCTTGTGAAATTTTTACTTTTTTGGCGCGCCTGGATTTCATTGTGTCTTAAAAAAAAAAAAACAGAAAAACATTCCTTGAAATTCCTCAAAAAGTAGTGGGAAGAAGAAAGTCAGTAAGTAAGTCTTCATTTATAAAGTGCTTTTCACAGACATTTTTGTCACAAAGACACTTTTCAGAGCATTATTCAGCATTATTTATTCACTCTACACCTGGTGATGGTAAACTACTATTGTAGCCACAGCTGCCCTGGGGCAGACTGACAGAAGCGCGGCTGCCATGCCAATCTTCGCCATCGGTCCCTCTGACCACCACCATCACTCACACACACACCACTTTCATAATAGGCAATGTGGATGAAGTGTCTTGCCTAAGGACACAACAACAGTTATTCCCACTGGCGCCCCCCTGTGGCACCTGATTTTCCCAGTGTCTCCCATCCAAGTACTAACCAGGCCCAGTCCTGCTGAGTTTCTGAGATCTGACGGGATCAGGCTTTTACAAGCCAGTATGGCCACAGAAAACATATATTAACCCACCCTGTTCATTACATAGTGTAAAAAATGTGATGTGGTTGCTTATGTACATTGACCACAAAACTGAAAATATTTACTTATCAGTGTTGGGAGTAACGTGTTATAAAAATGATGAATTACTGTAATGCATTGCTTTTTGCTGTAACGCAGTAATGTAACATTACAGGGGGGAAAAAAACTGTAATATTTTACTGGGTACAAATGTGAGTAACGTGTGTTACAGTGTTTTTTTAACCTGGATTGAAGTGGTGGGTTTGTCTTCATACAAATTCACTAAAATCACCTCGATATCAGCAGCGGTGAAACACCGGCGGTGCGCTCACATAGATCGTCACGTGACAGTGAGCGAAACCGTGAGAGAAACCGGGGAGAACCGCAGCTGATGCCCAATTGCACCTTGCAGACACCCTGTTCCACGGCCACAGGGTTCTCTCAGGGGCAGAACTAGATTTCAAGTTCTAGTCCTAGATTAGTCCTGGTTTGGTCCTGGCTGGTTTAGCCCTGGTTTAGATCTGGGTCAGTTCTGGTTCAGTCCTGGTTTAGTCCTGGTTCAGTCCATATATGGTGCAAAAGTTCAGCATCTTCACAGTTATTTTGGTGAGAGTAACTTAAAAGTGCTGCAATAGTAATGTAATGCCTTACATTTTAAATGCAGTAATATTATAATGTAACTAATTACTTTGAAATGACAGTAACAAGTCATAAATAACACATTACAGTTTTAAATTAACTTGCCCAACAGTGTTACTTATACAGTTTACAAAATTGTTGGTACCCCTCGGTAATGAAAGAAAAATCAACAATGGACTTGAAACTGAAAAAAGCAATAATACATTTTTAAAAAATATTGAAAATTTTCCTACATAAATCAAACATTGTTTTTCACCTGTAGTTCAACAGAAACATTAGAAAAAACAAAATAATGAAACTGGCCTGGACAAAACTGATGGTACCCTGAGACCGGGACCAGACCGGGACAGAGCGGGACTGAGACCGGGACCAGACCAGGACCAACCGGGACCAGACCGGGACCAGGGGGACTCCGAGCTCCACGGGGTCCAAGCCTCAGCTTCGAGCTCCGGTCCTGCCGTGGGCTCTGAGCCTCCGGTCTGGTTCCTGGTCTTGTCTCGGTCTTGTCTCGGTCTCAGGCCCGCTCTGGTCCCGGTCTGGTCCCAGTCTCAGTAGCGCTCTGGTCCCTGTCTGGTCCCGGACCTGGTCCATTTGAACCAAAAGCTCTTAGTTCGATTCATTTTCATTGGTGTTAATGCGTCAGTCGGATGATTTGCACCACTTTGAAACCAGCCGTGGTTCTTGAGCGCGGAGGACCGGAGCAGCTCTGTCCCGGTCTCAGTCCCGCTCTGGTCTCGCTCTGGTCTCGGACCTGGATCAGTCCTGGTTCAGTCCGTATGCGGTGCAAAAGTTCGGCATCGCAGTCACGGAAGTCACGTAAACGGGAAACGGCCGTTATCCGTTTTTTCCATTCTTCATTTAATTAAACACAAAATCGAAAACTGAAAAAATGAATCGTTATCCGTTTTTTCATTTTGGTTTTGGAGACAAATAACGAAGAAAACTGTTGTTTTTTCGTTTTCTTATTTTTGGTTTTATATTGAAAAACGAATGAACGAATGATACATGGATTAGCTAGGTATGGAAGTACATAGCTAGAACCATCTCCAGATCTGAATTAGGATCCTGGAGATGGTTCCAACTAGGTTCTTCTAATCTGGATCCTGGTTAAGATTCAGGTCCAGCTAGGTACTCCTTACTTTGATTCTGGTTTAGATCTGGAGAAGGGTCTAACTAGGTTCTAACCTGGGTCTGGGCTCAGGTCTGCAGTAAGGTCCAGCTAGGTTCAAATCTGGAGTGTTTAACCAGGTCTAACCAGGTTCTCCTGACTCAAATCTGAAGAAGCTGATCGAGATCTGTAAACGAGTACCTATGGGTCACCCTGACTGTGGATCTGGATATCTGAAAGAGGGTCCATCTAGGTACTCCTGGCACAGACCTGGAGAAGGGACCGATGTAGTGAAGTAGTGAAGTAAACCTGTGTGTTTTCACTGTGACTCAGGTGTTACTTAAGGTTAACAAAGCTGTCCAAACACAGACTGACCTCTTCCCTTCAGCTAATATTGTTTCACTTTCACTTTCACTCTCGCCCTCTGCTTTCTCTTTCTCTCTCACACTTGTCTCTCTCTCGCTGCCTGTTAGCTGGAGGAGGAGCTGTTGTCACCCTGTTAGCCTGTGGAGTGGACATGTGCAAGTGTGATCATCGCCGCTACGAGACAAAGGCTGGCAGCAGAAGGACATGATGGGCTCACGCTCAAGACGTGCTGGAACATTTTCGTTTTGTTTTTTTTCTGACTTTGCAAATGATTCATCTCCAACAAGTTCCTACAGCTCCGTTCAAATACAGGACTACATTCATACTATAATACTCCCTACAACTGTACAACTCATCCTTATTTAACAGATAATATTCCCTACAGCTGTACAACAACTCACCCTTATGTAACAAATAATACTCCCTACAACTGTACAACAACTCACTCATATGGAACAGATAATACTCCCGACAACTGTACAACTCATCATTATTTAACATATAATACTCCCTACAATTGTATAACTCATACTTATTTAACATATAATACTCCCTACAACTGTACAACTCATCCTTACGGAACAGATAATACTCCCTACAACTGTACAACAACTCACCCTTATGTAACAAATAATACTCCCTACAACTGTACAATAACAACTCATCCTTATGGTGCAGATAATACTCCCTACAACTGTACAACAACTCACCTTTATGTAAAAGATAATACTCCCTACAATTAAACAACAACTCACCCTTATGTCACAGATAATACTCCCTACAACTGTACAACAACTCACCCTTATGTAACAAATAATACTCCCTACAACTGTACAACAACTCACCCTTATGTAACAAATAATACTCCTTACAACTGTACAACAACTCAGCCATATGTAACAGATAATACTCCCTACAACTGTACAACAACTCAGCCATATGTAACAGATAATACTCCCTACAACTGTACAACAACTCAGCCATATGTAACAGATAATACTCCCTACAACTGTACAACAACTCACCTTTATGTAAAAGATAATACTCCCTACAATTAAACAACAACTCACCCTTATGTAACAGATAATACTCCCTACAACTGTACAACAACTCACCCTTATGTAAACAGATAATACTCCCTACAACTGTACAACAAGCTGACAAAAAATTGAAGTAAGTATTTCAGTATGTAGTAAAGAAAAAGAAAAGTGAAATAATTAAGCTAAATATTTTTTCTTACTCGTCAGGACGCAGCCTCCACTCTGTCTGTCAGTCAGTCAGTCACGCTGAAGACGTGTTGGAACATTTCGGGTTTTTTTTTCCAGACATTGCAAATTATTCACCTTAGACTTAGACTTAAACAAACTTTACTGATCCGTACAGGAAATGACATGGACACCGTAGCTCACGTAGAACACAGCGACCCACATACAGTTTCTGAAACACTATGAAGTAAATCGAGGTATTTTTGATCATCATAATTATGTTTTTCTCCACTTATCTCAGTGTTCAGCAGGTCAAAGAACCAAGTCGGTGCAAACAGGGGACTAAGAGAGGTTCAGGGTTGTCTAGTAACTTAGAATTAACACTTTGCAGATATAATTACAAATAAAAAATGACTATCATGCACATAACGATATTTTGATAACATCTCATTTACACTACGCTACCAGTCAAGTTTGGACACGCTATTTTAAGATGTTATTACTTTGTCTGGATTGGTTCACCGTATGGCTTTAAATCTTTTTATCTTCATGGAGACCAAACCAGACCGAGTTACAGGTCAGATCTGTAGAGAAGCGACCCCGCTCACAGTCAGAATGTCGGGTTTTTTTAAAGTATTTTTAAGCTATAAAACCACCTGTAACTGAATAAATGTAAAGTAGAACTGTTTAATGTCACACTGGGGAACTTTCCAGACAGATAATACTCCCTACAACTGTACAACAACATCACCCACTGCACCAGACTATAGAGGGATTGAGGAGTTCATTCTCCAACAAGTTCCTACAGTTCAACTCAAATACAGGACTACACTCATACTATAATACTCCCTACAACTGTACAACAATTCACCTTATGGAACAGGTAATACTCCCTACAACTGTACACCAACTCACCTTTACGTAACAGATAATACTCCCTACAACTGTACAACAACTCACCCTTATGTGACAGATAATACTCCCTACAACTGTACAATAACTCACCCTTATTTAACAGATAATACTCCCTACAACTGTACACCAACTCACCTTTACGTAACAGATAATACTCCCTACAACTGTATAACAACTCACCCTTATGTGACAGATAATACTCCCTACAACTGTACAACAACTCAGCCTTATGTAACAGATAATACTCCCTACAACTGTACAACAACTCACCCTTATGTGACAGATAATACTCCCTACAACTGTACTACAACTCATCATTATGTAACAGATAATTACTCCCTACAACTGTACAACAACTCACCCTTATGTAACAGATAATACTCCCTACAACTGTACAACTCACCCTTATGTGACAGATAATACTCCCTTACAACTGAACAACAATTCACCCTTATGTGACAGATAATACTCCTACAACTACAACTCATCATTATAACAGATAATACCCTATAATGTACAACTCACTTATGCAAACAGATAATACTCCCTACAACTGTACAACTCACTCTTATGTAATAGATAATACTCCCTACAACTGTACAACAACTCATCCTTATGGAACAGATAATACTCCCTACAACTGTACAACAACTCACCCTTATGTAACAGATAATACTCCCTACAACTGTACAACAACTCATCCTTATGTAACAGATAATACTCCCTACAACTGTACAACAACTCACCCTTATGTAACAGATAATACTCCCTACAACTGAACAACAATTCACCCTTATGTGACAGATAATACTCCCTACAACTGCACAACTCACTCTTATGTAATAGATAATACTCCCTACAACTGTACAACAACTCATCCTTATGGAACAGATAATGCTCCCTACAACTGTGCAACAACTCACCCTTATGTAACATATAATACTCCCTACAACTGTACAACAACTCATCCTTATGTAACAGATAATACTCCCTACAACTGAACAACAATTCACCCTTATGTGACAGATAATACTCCCTACAACTGTACAACTCACTCTTATGGAACAGATAATGCTCCCTACAACTGTACAACAACTCACCCTTATGGAACAGATAATACTCCCTACAACTGTATAACAACTCAGCCTTATGTAACTGATAATGCGATGTAAATATAGTGTACCTACTTACTATTTTTCATATTTTACATAAAAACACTCAAATCCACCTTTTACTTTGTAGACAGTGCTGCAAACTCTTATCCTTCTCTCAATGATCTACTTGATGAGTTCACATAATATGGTTTTCACTTCAGAGGCGCGCGTTTGAAATATCCAAGGTGTAAAGCAGTGATCAAAACATCTAAAACTAAAAGAAGTTTTGCGGTATTTTTTTTGTTAGCTACATTCCATATGTTTCATTCACAGTTTTGATACGTTCAGTGAGAATCTACAGTGTAAATACTCGCGGAAATAAAGACGAAACATAAAAGAAAAAGTGTGTAGAGACTTTTGAGCATTTGATTTTCAGACATTCTAGGAACTGCATTACTCACAAGTTATTTGCACACAATCTTGAAGCTCCGGTAGGTTTTACTTTCACTCTAAAGGGCATGCAAAATCAAAGTTTTCAGAGCTTTCTACCTTCTAAGAGTGATGTGTGGGCCTTGTATAAATCGCCGAAGTGTTTTTCAGATTGATTCTGTGTTTTTTTTAACAAATTGCAGTGTATTTCTGCCACCCTCCCACGTGACAATGAACTAAAGCTGCTACAATGATGACGCGGCAGACGAAGCAGAAAACGCTTCGCACTCGCCCCCCTCACCTGCTCCTCCACCCGTCATCGACTGACAAATCCCACATGAACACCTAAACAAAAGTGACAGCAGAAGCTCATTGTTCTACACTGCAGTGAACACGATATAATACATTTATCTACTAGAGTTTATTAATACTTTACCAATCAGTAATGTTCAGCTGATGTCGACGCGGTGCTTGCGCTTCGTGCACCTCAAAGGCTGCGTTCAGACTGCAGCCTGAAGTGACCCAAATCAAGATTCTTTGGCCCCTATGTTCCTGTATCTGATCTTTTAATGACAGTCTGAACGACACAGATCTGACTTTTTCAAATGTGACCCAGGCCACTTGGATATGTGCTCCTGAAACTGATACATATCTGATCTTTTGATATGTGACTTCAGTGTGAACGGCCAAGGTGCATTCATCCACCTACACGTTATCAACAAGCCACAAATGTACACAAACTTCTTCTCGTCATACAAAAATTGTTAATGAACTCTGTGTCAGTGAAGTGAAGCACATCACCACTCACCACTCTTGGCTACGTCTCCACATCCACACGTTCCTTCCAACGGACGTCGCTGTCGCTGTCCCACAAAACACCACGGCCAAAAACCTCGTCCTTCTCCTTCTCAATCTCCTCCTTAAAACAAGTAAGTTGTTCATGTTCTGGCTCCGGTACGAGAGGAACTTTAAAATCTCCAGGTGCTCAATGCTGCGTCCATGTTTGGACAACTTCTGTAAACACAGAGCACGCTCGCTCGTGTCTCCAGTGCACATGCAGGACACTTTTGGGATGTTTAATGTTCACACTGGAGTCACATACAAGTCACATTTAATTGGAAATGTGAACGAGCTCACAAAAACATCGGATTTCACAAAAAAATCTGAATTGCAGTCTGAACATAGTTTAACCCTCTCCAGGCAGGCACTGCAGATTTGCAACAGCTAAATTCCAATTACCTACTTACTCCGCATCCATATTTTATGAGCTTTTTTTACTCAGGAGCCTTTTCTCCCATCCATGCTGATAAACGTGGACGATGCAGACTGTGCAACAATGGGTCCACGCAAACGGCCTGCCAGAAGTGCAAAATACTTTTTTTTTGTTCACAAAGGATAAAAAAGTCAGGATTGTATATTACTACCCCATATGATCATTTTCCCCAAATATCAGATTTTTCCTGATACTAAAAATTTATTTGAGCCTGAGAGGGTTAAGAGTGACGTGTGGGCCTTGTATATGTCACCGAAGTGGTTTTTAGATTAACTCTGCGTATTTTTTAACCAATTGCAGTGTATTTCTGCCACCCTCCCAAGTGAAAACGAACTAAAGTTGCTACAACGATGACACAGCAGATACACCTGTGACGTGTTTGATGTAGCAGAAAGCACTTCGCTGTTTCTTACTCATGCAGTTGAATGCCTCATGTAAATCAGACTGCACTGCCATTGTTCTGTGCATTAGAGAGTATCATGTGTTCTTTGGAACTTTGAGAGTCAATTCTGGACACTTCAGTCGTAGTAGCTCCCGGGTTAACAGCATTTTGTGAGCTGTTTGTGTTGCTGCTGAAGCATAGCACAAGAAACATATATTTAAGAAACATCAAAAAACGTTTATTGTGATTTGCCAAGATGAAATCATAATTGTTTGAGCTGTAATTCAAATCACGGGCGAATTGACCTCGGTGCCTCAGAGCTGGAAAATCTGCCTTTTGCTTGGAGTCATTTACAAAAAAAAAGTATTTTATTAGATTCTTTTTCAGACCAAAGTTTTGTTTGTTTTCATACCTGACAGTTTCGACTTGCTCACTAGTGGTCTTTCTCAGAAAAAAAAAAAATCGATTAAAATGCTTTGTTGGAAGACCAAATAAACCCTGTTGGACAATTTACAAAAAGATCTTGAATTGTAATGTTGAGTTTCACTGATAAATGTAAGAAAATGATGGTGACTGAAGATGTGTATGTTTTTCTTTACAAATACAGTTGGTTTTTAATGTAGTATTTAATGTAGTATTTTAAGACTAAGGTTCAGGTGCTGCCTTGAGATTCTGATTTGATTTGAGAATCCAAATGGGACTTTCTGGTCAAATAAAAGTGAACACTGTCAAAAGTTTGCCTGTGGAGGGATAATGAACTCATTTAGAAAATTAATTCCTTTTTATTTTCTTTTTTGATTACGTAATTTTCTACAGCAAGCACGGTGTTTGCTTTGGTCAGAACTACCGAGAAGCTGGAAGGTTATTTGTTTTTTATGATGGAAGAATATGACCAAATGCAAACTTTTTTTAAATAGAATTCAAATCTGTATATCATTTGTTCATTTGTTTTTCAAAATAAAACCAAAAATAAGAAAATGTAAAAACAACTATTTTCTTCTTTCATTATTTGTCTCCAAAAAAATAAAATAAATAAAAAAAAGAATAATAACAAATCAATTTTTTTGTTTTCATACTGAACCAGTACTGAACCAGAACTAAGCCAGGACTGAACCAGGACTAAACCAGGACTAAACCAGGACTGAACCAGGACTAAACCAGGACTGAACCAGGACTAAACAGGACAAACCAGGACTGAACCAGGACTGAACCAGGACTGAACCAGGACTAAACCAGGACTAAACCAGGACTGAACCAGGACTAAACCAGGACTGAACCAGGACTGAACTAGGACTAAACCAGGACTGAACCAGGACTAAACCAGGACTAAACCAGGACTAAACCAGGACTGAACCAGGACTGAACCAGGACTAAACCAGGACTGAACCAGGACTAAACCAGGACTAAACCAGGACTAAACCAGGACTGAACCAGGACTAAACCAGGACTGAACCAGGACTAAACCAGGACTGAACCAGGACTGAACCAGGACTGAACCAGGACTGAACCAGGACTAAACCAGGACTAACCAGGACTAAACCAGGACTGAACCAGGACTGAACCAGGACTAAACCAGGACTAAACCAGGACTAAACCACTGAACCAGGACTAAACCAGGACTAAACCAGGACTGAACCAGGTCTGAACCAGGACTAAGCCAGGACTGAGCCAGGTCTAAACCAGGACTAAACCAGAACTAAGCCAGGACTGAACCAGGACTAAACCAGGACTGAACCAGGACTGAACCAGGACTAAACCAGGACTAAACCGGAACTAAGCCAGGACTGAACCAGGACTAAACCAGAACTGAACCAGGACTAAACCAGGACTGAACCAGGACTAAACCAGGACTAAACCGGGACTAAACCGGGACTAAACCAGGACTGAACCAGGACTGAGTGTTTGGACGGGTCTGTAGGTGCGACCCCTAGACCATTGGGTGGTCGATCGTACTTTGTGGACAATCTGCTCCAAAGGCTGGAGGTTCTCTCTCTTTCTCTCTCAAGTCCAAGATTAGTCCTGGTTTAGTCCTGGTTAAGCCTGGTTCAGTCCTGGTTCAGTCCTGGTTCAGTCCTGGTTCAGTCCTGGTTCAGTCCGTATATGGAGCAAAAGTCCGTCATCGCAGTTTAAGTCACAGAAAATCATTTAAACACAAATTAGAAAACTGAAAAAACGAACAATTATCCGTTTTTTATTTTGGTTTTGGAGACAAATAATGAAGAAAATAGTTGTTTTTTTTTTTCATGTTCTTAGTTTAGTTTCTGAGTTCGCATGCTTTGAAAACTGAACCAGTGACCTTGTTGCTGTGAGTTGCCGGCCCCTCTGCCCCTGTGACAAAACAATTACAACTGACTTTCAAAAAAACCAAAGCCTAAAAAAAGTTACTGGCGGAAGCGGATTTGGCAGCTACAGTGTTTCTGGATTCCCGGGGCCCATCTGCTCAGACAGTGCCCTCCTGCCCCCCCGTGACCCCCCCCAGTCTCTTGTACTTCCGCTCTCTCTGGACTGTCCCTGAGACGTCCGGGCCCCCCTCCTCCTCCTGAGTGAGCGGGGCGGGGTCGCAGCAGCGGGAGCAGATGGGGGGCCTAGGTCACCTCTGACCCTCGCCGCGCCGTGCCCCGCCTCCCCTCCCCACCTGGCACCTCTCGCGCTCCTTCATTAGCCACAGCCAGCGCCGCACCTGAGCCCGGTAATCAGTCTGCCAATCAGGGGGTCCGGGAGGGCGGGGGGGGGGCGGCCGGGGCTTTGTGTTGGGGGGCCATCAGTCATTTGTCCGTGGCGTCGGGGCTTCATCATAATAACGTCTTAGGGAGCCGCTGACCTGTGGCTAAACGCGCGGGTTCCAATTTAAAGTGGTGAAATGGCGTCTTTGTTAGCGGTGATGGAGCGGCGGGCCTGTGGGTGTTCTGGTTCGAGTCGTATTGTGAGGCCGATGTAGCTCGACACGCTCACAGTCAGAGCGGACTAGTGCTGGACTGGAGGAAGAGTCTCAGGGGAGTAAGGCTCTCGCTCTCACACATGACACATAATTGTAATGTATGACCCTCCAAACATGTTTATACACCAACACATCTAAATAAATGGAGTCGAAAATAATTGAGCGTTTAAATTAGGCTAGTTTATTCTCCCATTTTTGTGTTAAATAATGGCAAAATTGTGTCTCACGAAGCCACCACAGTTCGGTGTAACAGTAGATGTAGTGTACTTTATATACCTTATTTTTCGGGCTATAGGGAGCGCGCTTAAGCCTCCAACCCCGTCAAAAAACAACTGCACGCCCCACAATCCAGAGCGCCCCATGCACGAATCCACTTGGGTGTTCTAGCACGACTTCAGTAATAATAATAATAATAATAATGATAATAATAATAATACAAAACACTTGTATAGAGGCTCTATAGCAACGATACCTACGCCGCCATGACACCAGGCACACTATGCCATTGACTTCAGCAGCATCGGAGAAACATGGGCAGGTTTTGTTGTGTATTTGGTTGTTCTAGACGCTCTGAATGGGATAAAACGAATCGTTTCTTCACTGTTCCTCTGGAAATGACTCATCAGAAGCTCAAACAAGGGAATTATTGAAAAAAAGACGTGGATTATAGCTAGCAAAAATAAACCTCGAACAGATTTCCTATGGTACCATCAAGACACCCGAAGTTTCATCAAGGTATTTGCTATTTAAATTGTTTCATAGTTTATTTAATGAAAGAAGCACATTTACTGAACTAAAATGTCATTAATTTATCCAGGAAAACCTGCACTAGTTTACGAAATCGAGTTGAAGAGTCTGTGAGCCGAACCTCGAAAGAATCGGCCATGAAAAGATCCTCACGAACGTTAGAAAGATCCACTCGCAAACAACGATTAATTCCAGAAGACATAGCTGTGAATAAGCAAGACAATAAAGAAAACATTGGTCCTACGAAGAGTGACATGTTTATATGTGCGTTGGAAGATACAGTTTCTACTGCCACTCACACTGCAAATGTTTTTGTTTTAAATTTTAGTTCAGTAAATGTGCTTCTCTCCTTAAATAAGCTATAAAACGATTTAAATAGCAAATACCTTGATGAAAGTGACGTGAGTGTGTCTTGATGGTACCATAGGAAATCTCTTTGCGGTTTATGTTCTCTAGACATAATTCCTTTTTCCCGATAATTCCCTTGTTTGATCCTGATGAGTCATTTCCAGCGGAACAGTAAAGAAACGATTCATTTCATCCCTTTCAGCGCATTTAGAACAACCAAATACACAACAAAACCTGCCCATGTTTCTCCTTGCTACTGAAGTCAATGACATAGCGTGCCTGGTGTCATGGCGGCGTAGTTGCTATAGGGGTCACGTGACGGTGCAAAGCCTCTATAGCGCTTTTCAAGATACCCAAAGAAGAAGACAAACAACGACAAACAAGAGTTAGTTAATGAAAGGTTTTTTTTTTTTTTAGAGAGATGGTTTTCAGGGCTTTTTTAAACATGGGGAGTGTGGATGAGTCTCTGATGTGTTTGGGCAGGGAGTTCCAGAGGGTGGGGCAGCAGCGGAGAAGACCCGGTCCCTCCAGGTCTTATGTTTAGTCCTGGTGAGGGGAGACAGGAGGTTGGCGTCAGCTGATCGAAGGGCACGGGCGGGGGTGTGGTCGTGGAGGAGCTCAGGGAGGTAGGTGGGGGCCAGGTTCTGAAGGGACTTGTACACAATGGTGAGGAGTCTGAAAAACTACAAACCCCGCAGCGCACGCAAACACGCATGGAGCAGACAGTGACTGCACAGCGAAAAACACCCACAGACACACTCATCACTCCGGAACGGAACGGAGGAACGAACCGAAAAAGCGAGTGCAATGTGCCGCTTCTACACACAACTGAACAACTGAGTCACTGCGAACACGTCGACAATCCGTTGGTCCCAGACACACCCTCCCTACACGCCACAACTGAACAAAGCCCAGAGTCACCGTGAACGCGCCAAACAAAGTCCCACTGACCCATCCAACTGTTGGGGTTCCTTTAATGCGCCTTAGAGTCCATTTATAGAGCAGTTTATATGTGGAAAAAGTTTGAAAATAGACCATTCAGTGACAGTGCGCCTTATAATCCAGAGTGGCCTATAATGTGGAAAATATGGTAGTCCAATCAGAGACTCAAGCAGGCAAACCCAAGGTATAAAAATAAGTTTCAGGGTCTGTTTACACGAGAATGCTTGCGGGTAAAAACAACTGAATATTTTAAGTGCCTTTCGTTTAGACGGTGATGGCTTAAAAACGCAAAAATCTGAAACCATCCTCCAGAGTGTAAAAGTTGAATACACTCCGCCGTAGTGTTTCCATTTACACTGCCCAAGACGCAAAACTCTGGTCAGATCTGCTCAGGTCACGTACACGTTTAGGTCACATACATCACCATCTAGCGTCACCGCCAAGCCGCCTGACCAGCCGCCGCCCACCCATCCATCCAATTCCACACACTTTTGAAATTCTGAAAATTCTGAATACAGGGTGTCAACAAAAAATGGACTGCTAAATTTGATTGAATTAAATGACATTTTTTGTAAGGCAGCCTCACTTTTTCATTGTTTAGTCATAACATAAACTCTTCCCAGTCTTACCAGCTCATCAAAACAATGAGATTCACTGCTTTTTATAAAGAAATACAATTAATATTATGCAGAACTGAGTTAAACATTTTGGCCCAGCTCTTCACAATATTTTCTGTTTCTCATGTGGTCCTATGGAAAAAAGAATTGCCCACTCCTGTCTTAATTGGGTCTAGTATCACCGATTAAGAAAATACAATTGGAGAATGAAGTATGCAAAGAGCAGTGGGTGTGTACTGGTGGAAAACAAGATTTGATCAGCAATATGATGTCTGGAGAATAAGCGATGAAAGATTGCACGAGTCACAAGTGGTAATGGTGAGTAATTGCACGCCATTGCAAAAAAAAAAAACATAGAGATTTACCATAGGAACAGATGTAGCTCCTCTTCTCCCTCTGAATGGAGACAAATAAGAAGCATTGTTATTGTGTGTATTCTAACAGTGACTCCAGCTCAGACATTTCCTGTCCTTGTGCTTGAAAATTGTGTCATCATGACTCATGAAAGCCGAACATTTGAGAACATACTGTCACACAATGGGGGAAAGTCTTATTGTTCTTCACGTCCCACTGGTGGTTTTCAGATTCTAAGGCTATGTTCAGACTGCAGGGCTTAATGCTCCATTTGGAATTTTTTGTGAAATCCAATTTTTTTGCGAGGTCATTCACATTTTCAATTAAACGTGACTTGTATGCGATGAACAGTGAACTTTAAATGCCCCAAAAGTGTCCCGCATGCACATTGGTGGACATTACGACGTCACAAACAAAGTCTAAACAAAGTCGCCTAAACGAAGTAGGCTAAAATACAGTCCAGTTCTTGGTCAAATGGACAGGTTACACATCCGCGGCTGCTTCGTGTGTTTAAGTCTTTAGCCTCCTTGTATTTGGCTCGCATACTCTTTATTTTCATTGACACTGGAGCCAGGGCCGCCTGTAGCGGCGCTTGGACATTTCTTTGGCATCCATCCATCCATTTTCTCCAGGACTGGGTCGCGGAGGGAGCACTCGAAGCAGGGACTCCCAGACTTCCTACACCCCAGATACTTCCCCCAGCTCCTCCGGGGGGACCCCAAGGCATTCCCAGGCCAGCCCAGAGACATAGTCCCTCCAGTGTGTCCTGGGTCTGTTCTGGGAGGCGCCCAGGAGGCATCCGGAACAGATGCTCGAGCCACCTCAACAGGGAGGATGTGGAGGAGCAGTGGCTCTACTCCGAGCTCCTCCTGTGTGACTGAGCTCCTCACCCAGTGACAGGGCCCATTTTAAAGGCAACCTCAAGGTGCACTGCAGCCCACATCGCTACACTATGATACTCGTCATTAGAATTCAAAATATGGAACTGAGATCAACATTTATTCCATCACTACAGAAGCCGTGAGGTCTTAAAATCTTAAAAAGGTTTTAAATTTCTTGTTCCTGAATTAAGGCCTTAAAAAGTCTTAAATTATGTTGTCCAAGTCTTATTTGTTCTCACAAAGGTCTTAAATTTCATTAGCCTGTTATTTTTGTAAACTCAATCGGGCTGCAGTGCAAAGTTAAATGGAGGAAAAAAAAACAACGTGAAATCATGTAACGTGAATGAACGTCTAATTTGGAGTATGCGCAAACAATACTTTGGTTTCTGGCGCCGGTGAGTAAACAATCAGTACAGTGAACAACAGTTTGTTGTTGTTGAAAATGTTAAATGGTTGAAGCACTTTGAAAGACAATGTGAGACAAGACCATGTGAAAGGTTTGTTTGTCTTATTAGAATGTTATAAATTATTTTTGGCCATTTACAAGCAATGCATACAACTATAAATGAGTTCTGAATGAGATTTTATAATAATTTTTTTATTTTTTAAAGCAGTGAGTAATGGTCAATATTAGAATTGGATCTGGTGTTTTTCGCTCGCATAATGGGTGCGATGTTGGTCTTAATTTTCATTTAAGTCGGGAGTTTCAAACTCAAACTCACAGACGCCAAAATTAAAAACTGGGATTAAATCGTGGGCCAAACTAAATATTTATTGAACATTTTCAACAATAACTACATGTTTTCTCTTTTTTAGAGATGTAATGTTAAACCTTTTCTTATTAAAATAAATGTTTCATAATGGTTTTGCTTAGACACTGAATCCAGAACAAGCAGAATATAAAATAATAATAAAAGTTTAAATAAATCATGTCTCTATAGTCTATCTGAGTCTGATTTAAGTGGTCTTAAAAAGGTCTTAGAAAAGTCTTAAATTCAGGGTAGTCACACCTGGGGATACCCTGAACAACCAGTCTCGATGAGCTTCATTTGACTGGAGCTTAACACTACGGGCGACGTCATTCACTTAGGCCACTTCTGTTATTCGGTCTATGCCTGAAACACAGCAATAGCATTTTTAAAAGTTTTTCTATTTGAATCTCGCATCGGACAGTTTCAATCTTCACACAGTAACACTTTGAATCCCGGGCTCAGACATGGTTTAAGCACAGGGCCGTACTTCATAAGCAGAGAGCCCTCGCCACACCGCAGAGGCTGAGTGTGTATCCGGGAGGTGTGGTGGTTCTGGGGTCAGAGGAGCCTCGTGTAAGCTCTCCTCTTCAGGCTGCTCCTGTGGGCTGAGAGGGGAGCGCTGTGGGAGCACGAGCACGGCTAGAGCTCTGGACTTTGTGTCAAATGTTCAAAGGCACAACTGAGGAGTCCAGCGCCGGAATGTGTTATCTGTGGTACGGAATTTGCCAATATCTCAGGTCCAATAGTTCTATAGACACAAAGAGCACAAACAGAGAACCTAGCGGATGCTTTAAGGGGCCTGTATCTGATTATTGAGTAAAACGTGCCTTTCCCCAAGACAGATATATTGTATAAGCAGCTCTTGAGGTCAAAACAAATCTGCTGTGTATTGTCTGCATCGAATTATAAAATGTTGTCCGAGAATCTGGTGGTAGACCTCATTTCCTAGTGAGCCAGAGTGTTGGGGACATGTGGAGACACTTAAAAAAAGAATAATAATAAAAAATTCCATCCAATCCCTGTATTTGCAGAGGTTGCTAGTGCTAGGCTAGTGCTTGTCAATGGCCATAGTTAGCCTACCACTAAACACAGTCTTACCCAGTCCACAAAACACCCGAAACAAAACTATTATTACACCAGACTGTCCATGTGAATGTCTGTGTTGATAGAATAATTTTAGAAGTTAAACCAACCTTGCATTTGAAGGATTTATGTCTGAGCAGCAGCAGTGAGTTGTACTTCCTGATAAAAAGCTCAGCAGCGGCGGACTGATATATGAGAAAATAGTCCCTCAACATGCAACGATTCATGCGATGCAAGGTTAGTTTTATTTCAAACATTATTCTATCGACAGAGACATTTACATGGACAATCTGGTGTGGTAATAGATTTGTTTCGGGTGTTTTGTGGAGTGGGTAAGACTGTTTTTAGTGGCAGGATAACTATGGCCATTGACATGCACTAGTCTAGCACCAGCGACCTCTGCAAATACAAGGACTGAATGGAATATTTTAAAAAGTGTTTCTGGCTAACTAAGAAATGAGGTCCTACATCCAAAATTCCAAACTTTCTCTTTCAAGCCACAGTGTAACTTTTGTGGTGGAGGGTCCATCACATGTTTGTCTCTATGAAGCAGAGGTGGGGAAAGTCAAGACTTGGACTCGAGTCAGACTTAAGTCACTATTTTCAGGACTTGAGAGGACTTGGCTTGATAAAATGGACTAAGACTTGGACTTGAAGGTCAATGACTTGCAACTTGGACTTGAGGCCTGTGACTTGAGACGACTTGATGCTTCTGCTAAAAATATATTTTTTAGAAAATACTTTTCTCTTTACAGTTGTGGTGCTGAAGCAAGAACAAACTGGAACATGTCACTCACACTTCTCTGTTTGTTACTTTGGATGTAACTGAAGTACTGTGATGTACTACTCAAATGTACTACAGTAATATACAGTACAAGACAGTACAGTGCAGTAAAACAGAGGGAACTACACAGAACATGATTGTTCCATTTCATTGCAGACTAAATGACAAAATAACTGTTAATAAGCATTTTTACATCTAAATTCTTTCTGTTCTGAATGTAATGATTTACACTAACATCTTGTCAAGGTGTTTAAAAAGGAAAAAAATTGCATTTCTACAACTCTTATGTAAATATACCATGATTTTTAAGTACAGTTTAGTGTAAAAGTCATATAAATTGATCAAATCTAAGCTATATTTGACTTGAACCTCAAAGCAAACCACTTGTACTTCACTTGCACTTATGGGCCAGTGACTCGAGACTCAACTTGAACTTGCCTGTATTTGACTTGGGACTTGACTCGGACTTGAGGTCAAAGACTTGAGACTTGCAAAACAACAACTTGGTCCCACTTCTGGATGGAGATGGTATTGCTGTGCCTAGAAATTTCACAATATGACATCAAAGTATAAATATCTTGTATGTGTTCTATTAAAAAAAAAAAAGTCAGGCATTCTTACACTGCAAAAAGCTTAAGATATAAACACTTAAATCTTTCAGAAAATGAATTAAAAGTAGTGAAATTATCTTGCTGCGTGGACAGATCATTTCACTTGACAAGTTCTCTTAAAATAAACGACCTCTAGACTAGAATTAACAGTCTCAGAACTAGTAAGGAGGTCATAAATCTGAAAACAAGATGAATATCCTGATATAAGTTTTAAAATCTTGGCCAGATCAGAAATTTGGCCAGAAATTTGCAGTATACTGCGAGTAAACTCTCTTGTCTTGGTGTCCACACGTTTCCATGGAGATAAGTAAGTTTAATGTCTAGTTTGTTTGAAACAGTTTGCAGTGGTCCAGAGTTCTTCCTCACTTACCTCAATATCTGAAAATCTTTAAATCTGTGTATCATTCGTTCATTAGTTTTTTAATATAAAACTGTTTTCTTCATTATTTGTCTCCAAAACCAAAATGAGAAAGCAGATAACGATTAGTTTTTTTCAGTTTTTGATTTTGTGTTTAAATGAAGAATGGAAAAAAACAGATAACGGCCCGTTTACGTGACTTAAATTGTGATGCCGGACTTTTGCGACGCATACGGACTGAACCAGGACTAAACCAGGATCAGGACTGAGACCGGGACTGAGACTGGGAACAGGACCAGGACTGAGAACGGGAGTGAGACCGGGAACAGGACAAGGACTGAGACCGGAAACAGGACCAGGATTGACACCGGGACCAGACCGGGACTGAGACCGGGAACAGGACCAGAACTGAGACTGGGAACAGAACCAGGACTGAGACCGGGAGTGAGACCGGGACTGAGATCGGAAACAGGACAAGGACTGAGACCGGGACTGAGACTGGGAATAGGGCAAGGACTGAAACTGGGGCTGAGACCGGGAACAGGACCAGGACTGAGACCCGGACTAAGGCCGGGACCAGACCACGACCAGGCTGGGATTGAGACTGAGACTGGGACCAACACCGGGACCAGACCAGGACTGAAAACGGTTTAGTCCTGATTTAGTCCTGTTTTAGTCTGTATGCATTGCAAAAGAAAAACGAAAAAAGAGAAACAAATCATTATCCGTTTTTTTCATTTTGGTTTTGAAGACAAATAATGAAGAAAACAGGTTTTGTTTTTTGGTTTTTTTTTTCATTTTCTTATTTTTGGTTTTATATTGAAAAATGAATGAACAAATGACACAGAGATTGCTTTAGATTAGATGCAGAGTATTCGACAGTACAGCATGAAATATCTCCTGCTCTGTAACTACAACTCTACCTGACTCTAGATGACTTTTTCTTGTATTTCAAAATTTCAGATGTTCACTGGGCATCATTGTTATTAATGTGGGGATACTGTACAACATGGCTTCAGAGCTTAGATTTGACTTCTGTGAAAAGAAAACTCTACAAATCCAGAGGGGAAAAGAGTCTATCTGACTTTTTGCAGCTTCCAGTATTAAATATGTATGCAGTACAAGTAAAAGTAGTTCAGTATTAGACTTCTAGTGGGTTGTGCACTGAGGAGTGAAGCCATTTAGACAGGGCAGAGGTGCACTCCAGTCCTGGTGAAAGGGGCATGGACTTGAGACACGGCACGTGAATAGGAATTACACATCATAGCCCCACCCAGAGCCAGCCAAAATAATGCCCTCAGTTCTTCCATCTTTTTCAGGAAACACAAAAACTGTACCAACTTTAAACTTTACTAAATCATTAAACCAAAGATGTTCACTTTGTCTTCTTATGTACTTTAACTTGTTGGGTTATTTTTAAAGACAATACAGTAAAGTGTATTTACCTTGCTGACATGTTGCTGCTGCATCTTCAGAACTGTCACCGGTGTCGTATATCAGCTGTTGTTACTTCCTGTGGGCGTGGTCAGCCTGATGGAGCTGGCAGGTCGCTCAGACTGACCACGCCTCCTGTCGCTCGGTGTTCTCTGGAGGAGGGTAAGTAAGTAAGTAAGTCTTTATTTATATAGCGCTTTCACAGACATTTTCTGTCCCCAAAGACGCTTTACAGAACATTATTCAGCATCATTCATTCAGCATTATTCACTCTCTACCCTGGTGATGGTAAACTACTATTGTAGCCACAGCTGCCCTGGGGCACACTGACAGAAGCACGGCTGCCATGCCACTAGGTGCCATCGGTCCCTCTGACCACCACCATCACTCACACACACACACACACACACACACACACACACACACACACACACACACACACACACACACACACACACACACACACACACACACACACACCACTTTCATACTAGGCAATGTGGGTGAAGTGTCTTGCCTAAGGACACAGTGATTGAATTGATTGTATTTAACTGACCTTGACTCTAACTATGAAGATGCCGAACTTTTGCGCCATATATGGACTGAACCAGGACTAAACCAAAACTGAACCAGGACTGAACCAGGATTAAACCAGGACTGAACCGAGGCCTAAACCAAGACTAAACTAGGACTAAACTAGAACTGAACCAGGTCAGAGTGGAGTTCTGCGCCGGTCCTACAATACAATTGTATTGTTACTCACAATTGTACCGAGTAAAATATTACTATTTTGTAATTCCCTGTAATGCCGTAACATTACTGCGTTACAGCAAAAAGCAACGCATTACAGTAATTTGTTACTTTTATAACGTGTTCCTCCCAACACTGTTTATGTATGCATGGACAAATATTCTCTGTAGCATTTCACTGATGTCATAAATGCAGATGCAGAACTATACTTCACCCTTTACTTTGCGAAGCTCCTGACTACGGTAGTCGTAATGCTCCGACAATCCATCAAGCGGTGCGGCTTCGTATCTTACCAGTCGTACTAAACTATTTTGACAGATTTTTAGTGCCTTGTGCCACATAAAATCGGTTCGAGGTCAGTAAACACAACCAGAATTAATACATAAAGTGCACTGTTGATTTTTGAGAACATTAAAGGATTTTAAGTGTTTATGAATACATTTAAATCTAAGTTGTCCACTCTAAAACAGAACTTGCACATTTGACCGAAACATGAATCCAACATTTTATTCAGACTCCTGCAGTTTTCTTCTGTCAAGAAGTGTAAAAATCACCAGACCACATTGTGTTTTGAATCTGGCCTCAGCAGGTCACAGCTCGTCTGAAGGGCCAGAGCACGAGAGGAAGATCCACGGGACACGACGAAACCAGAGAACTGCCTCCATCTGCAGCTCGGGTCCTGGGGGAGAGGGGGGGCACTGGGCGAGAAGGAACTGGAGACTGGAGGGGCAGAGAGGGGGCAGAGAGAGGGCAGAGAGGGTGGGTGAGCTACAACTTCATGGACACATTCAGACTAAGTTAGAAAAGCAATCTCTCTAACAGTCCGAAACTCAGAATGAATGTTGTTTAAAGAGGGATTATTTTACTTCTATGGGGTAATTACTGCTAATATGCAACAATATTAGTGCTCTTAGTCCCCATTCACTTTTCCCGCTAATGAAACTACTGCTCATCACATCAGGTTTGTCAAGTCACTGTGTACGGTTTTGTATCATGTTTTTGTGTATTTATGGAGAATTGTACGGAAGCCGAGAGGGGTCGCAACAAACGCAACAAATACAAATGCGACAACGCAACAAAACGCCACAACAAACCAAAAAAAGCAACAAACACACCAAAAAAGCCACAACGGAAATGACCGCGGGACTCTATTTTAATGCAAATGCCACAACACATTAAAAAGCCACAACGGAAGTAAGCGCGGGACTCTATTTTCTGACGAATCGATCAAGCGGCAACTGAAGAAGAAGAACTACAACATGAAAAGTAAAGCAATGGAGAAGTTGGAAACGTAAGTAAAAGTAATTTATTGTTTTATCATTATACGTTGTAGTTCTTCTTCTTCACTTGCCGCTTGATCGATCCGTCGGAAAATAGAGTCCCGCGGTCTTTTTTTTTGTGTGTTGTGGCTTTTTTGGTGTGTTGTGGCTTTTTGTTGTGTTTTTTTGCATTTGTTGTGACCCTTCTCGGCTTCTGTAGGAATTGTCATGTGGGAGCATGGGTGACAATAATACCTCATCTTTAAAGCACTCATATTATCTATTTTTGTGGCTTTAATTCCCATTTAAACGTGCTTTTAGTCACCTTGGAATGAGTATTCCACAGTCTCTCGCATAAAACAATGTCTGCATTTGGAAAAAGTACTTCACCTCCATTTCCAAAGAGATATTTAGGTGTTGGAGCTCCCTCTGCTGTCAGCAATGAGAATGAGAAGAAGAAGAATGTGAAGATAAAGAATCCTAAGACCATGTGAATGCTTTGCTTATAGACCCATGTGTTTATTGTAAGCACTATTTGATGTCAAATATTGGTACATCTTTTATACTGTAGCAGTTTAGCGCTTGTCAAACCACATGCTGAACACTCTGAACCAATTGCAGAGTGGAACATTCGCTGAGCCAATGAAAAGCTTCGATACACTGAAGCGACTGACACGCAGAGTGAAGCAGTAGAGGGAGGGGCCGACACTTCCACACTTTGGTCACGTGAGCGGCTGCTGCGAGACGAGCTCCGAGGCAGTGCTTCAGAGCGATTTGTTTCAGAAAGAACGAGACGTGCTCCAGAGCTCCGTCTCATTTGCCCGTCACTAGTTATCGTACATATCGTTACAGAGTTAATGCAAAGATGAGCTTGAGTTGAGTCGTTTTATTTATGAATGAAAAAAAGGAAACATGTATTATTTCTTTTATTTTACAGTTAAATTATTATTTATGTAATCAAGGATTTCTCGTAATCTTAAATGTGGCAGAAGCACTTTGTTCCTACGTGAACTGCCAACCTCTTTGCACTTTAATTAAAAAAAAAGACATTGTGAAATTTGGCAGATTTGTTTTTGCTGTCATTTTTGGGGAGTTATTTTTCCTGTACAGATAAAGATATATATTGTATATCGAGATATAACAAAATATATCAAGATATATTTTTTGCTCCATATCGTTCAGCCCTAGTCTGTACTGTCGGGGTGAAAGCTGCAGCTGCTCCTCGTGTGACTGAACGGACAGCAACTCTGGGGAAATGCTGTTCCCTAAACGCTCATGTGAACCCCGGTTGGACGAGGATTCAAAATTTGATATGAAGATGAATTCTAACACATAGTTTCATTGTTAAAACTGACTCTTAATGAACACAAACAGAAAAGTGACACAGTAACGGTTGGTTATGTAGCGTTTGGATTCCCATTTGCCCGCGGTGGGTCACAGCAGGGCAGAGACGGACGGGGAGGGGGAGCGAGGGGAGCGCGGAGAGCCGGGGAGGTGGCGTGGTGACTGAAGACCCGGGGGAGGGGGTGTAAATGAGAAAGAGGATGTGCAAAAGGCCAGTGCTGCTCCAGCTGCTCCACAGTACAGGTGGGGTCAGGAGGTCCTCTGGTGACGGATTCTCAAAGGTCCAGTGTGACGCCTTATTCACATGTGTAATGGGGACTGCTCTTTTACACACTGCTATTCCATTATAGAGCATAAAGGTGCATTATGTAACTTTTCTGATGGAGGGTATGAACACTTGTCACCATAGAGATGTTAGTGCTTTGCCAGGAATGTTCCACAGTATGACATTTGGTCCTATATTACGCAAAATGGACTCTTGTCTTGAGCTTTAAGTCATGTTATAGTGTTGCTGCCTCCTCAGAAACAGAGCTGGAGTTGTGTTTTGTTTCATTCACACATGTTTGAGTAAATCTTTACGGTTGGTTTGTGTGGGGAAGCTGGCCAATGTGGTCTTAAGAAGGAGGCAGACTCAGAAAATGTTCCATAATCAGTGTGTCATTTGTTTTTTCAAAATACCCCCCCCCCAAAAAAAAAAAAAACAAACAAACAGAAACAAACAAACAGAAAAAAAAAAAAAAGTATTGTCTTCATTATTTGCCTCCAAAACCAAAATGAAAAGCGGATAAAGATTGTTTTTTTCAGCTTTCGATTTTGTGTTTAAATTAATAATGGAAAAAACAGATAACGATTGTTTCCCGTTTATGTGATTTAAACTGCAATGCCGGACTGAACCAGGACTAAACCAGTACTAAACCAGGACTGAACCAGGACTAAACCAGTACTAAACCAGGACTAAACCAGGACTAAACCAGGACTGAACTAGGACTGAACCAGGAGTGTCGAGACAGGCCTAGAGGTGTGCCCGTGTAGACTGTCAGGTGATTAGGACTGAAACCGGGACTCAGACCGGGACTGAGTTTAGTCCTGGTTTAGTCTGGTATTGCAGTTTAATGAAATGGGTAACGACCATCTTATTTTTGGTTTTATTTTGAAAAACAAATGAACAAATAATACACAGATTTTCCATTTCACCCAAAAAAATGTATTCATAAATTTATCATGGTATCATGGCAAAAGAACCAAAAAAACATATTTACAAAAAATAACTGTGCTCAAATTGGGCAAAAGCATCAAAAATTTATGAAACTAAGAAAAAAACCTGCTTACACATGTGACCCTCGAGAAGCTAAGCTGAACTGTTTTAATAGCGCCCCCTGCAGGAAGAACCTCCCTCCAGGTCAGGACAAAATCTCCTACAGGTCACTAAAGATAACTTCATTTTTCTCTAAAGTTAACCTTCAGATTTACTACATGCGCCTAAGTCCTCTTTACTTTTAAAGTGTTTAACAGAAACTATAAATACTGAAACACTGAATCAAATATACCAAATCCATAAAACAAAAGAACTGAAACCAATTCTTCCTCCACGTGGTCTGGCCCACAACCTCCCCCAGAGACTTTAAACATGTCCGTCCAAGGGAACTCCACAAAGCACCCGAAGCAAATCTATTATTACACCAGACTGTGAATGTCTGTGTTGATAAAATAATGTTAGAAGTAAAACCAACCTTGCATTTGAAGGATTTATGTCTGAGCAACAGCAGCGAGTTGTACTTCCTGATAGAAAGCTTGGCAGTGACTGATACCACCTAGCACATATCTTACAGGCAAAGTAAAATTCCTCTGCCGCTGAGAAAATAGTCCCTCAACTAGGCCTGTCACGATAACAAATTTTGCAGGACGATTAATTGACCAAGAATTTATTGCTATAAACGATAATATTGACATCTTGAGACCAATTTCAACTAATTTAATGACCATGGAATAAAAATGCAAATACATCCTTTCAAAGATCAATAAACTTTACTTTCTAAAGAACATTTAACACAGGAACTGTAAGACAAACAAAAACAACAGGCCTAAATAAAAGAGACTTAACACAGGACTCGCCTAATGTGTCTGACTCACAGCAAGGACTTGTTCACAAAAATGTACCTGAATAAATCACTGCTGAACCAAACACAACCAAAGCAATAATTAAAATTGATTACTAAGTCTCTGTAACAAAATTGTCCTTAAAAGTGATTTTAGTGATTGACTTACGTTGGAATATTATGTCTCGTTTCTGTGGCTGCTGCTGTGAGCCTCATCATTTTGGTCTTGAAGTGTTCGTATTAACCCGCGACACAGGAAGCTGTTTCACTATGAGGGAGCCTCTGTCCTGTCTGGTGTCGTGTCGGTTCAGTTTCGGGATTTTGGGTTCTCCCGGGCACTAGGCTAGTTCTGTCACTCAGGTTTGGGTTTATGTCGGCTGTTGGGGTTTGAGACATTTCTTCTCGTCGTTTGTGCGCTCGCTGCATTTGACGCATGTGGCTGTTGAGACGTGTCCCGTTCACTCGTGTTGATTCGGGATCGTGACTTGTTTTGTCACTCCGCGATGAACTGTTTTGGTTCTGACAGCGGCACTAGCTTGTGTTTCTGCACTCGGACAACGTGCGCATTTGGTTCAAGCGTCATTACGCGTGTTAAACGAGAGGAATCAGAGAGCGATAGAAGCTTCTAACATTCAGTCTCTTTGAGAGCGAGAGAGAGAGCGGAAAACAAACAAGTATGCAAATAGAATTTATCGTGGCTGGAAAAGTTATCAAGCTCGTTAAAAGTTATCATACGATTAATCGATTTATTGATTATGGTTACAGGCGATTCATGCGACGCAAGGTTAGTTTTATTTCACTCCACACGTCTCCAACGCTCTGGCTCACGAGGAAATTAGGTCCTATGTCCAAAATTCCAGACTGTCCCTTTTAAAGAGCACATTTTCAGAAGCCTGTGATCAGTACGAGCATTCGAGGTCCTGTTTAGGGCTCTGATTTTCAACAAAAAGGTGAGAGTGACAGCTCAGATCAGCTCTATTCACGCTTACGTCACAAACCAGGAAGACGTTTGGAAAAATGCAGTTACAACTTCCGGTGTAGTTCCCGACACTGGACTCACCAACCGACTGTAATCAAACCCGCTGAAGTAAATGTGATCAGCGGTAAAATGAAAACTGCAGACGTATGTGCTGTTTGGAATCATCTGGAAGTTGGCGACCTTTAAAAAAGCTCTTTGAATCGTATGTACCCAGTGCGCTTGGAGTTGTGTGTCAGTGGGGAAATTGATGAAAACTGAGGCATGGTTGGAATTGTTGATGAGCCGAAACATAACGGAACACTACAGTGACATGGAGATGAAGAAAACTCGGACATTTTCTCATTTTTCTACTGCGAACAGAGCCCACCGGAAGTTGTCATCGCATCTTTGGAACTCAGCCTTGTCAAAGAGTTTAAATACCTGGGACTGACGTTGGACCTGACATTGACATTTACGATACACATTAAACGCCTCACAAAAACTGCAAATTTTAACTTTGTGAATTTTAGACAAGTAAGATCTTTTATGACTTTATGCGGAACAAATGTTTTTACATTCCATGATTCTGTCTCATATAGAGTATTGTATAACCACATGGTCACTTGCTGCTGGCACAAATATAAAAGCCATAAAAATATTGGACAAGAAACCATTCTCATTTCACCGCTGCACTATCTTAGAAAAGTACAATCGGCGTAATTTTAGTAATTTTCTTGATTTAAAATATGGATGTTTTATCTATAAAGTTTTGCAAGGACTTGCCCACCTCTGTTACAGAATTTTATTAAAACAAAGACTGTCAGAGGGATGGGAACTAGGGCCAGGTCTCAGTCAGAGGCACTAAATTTTGGAACAGTCTCCCAATAAAAGAGACTCCAACACTTACCACTTTCAAATCCCATTTGAAACAGTGGCTAAAGGAAATCCAGACTTGTGGACACTTTTAATTTGGAACTGTCACTTTTTATTGTTTTTTTCTGTTAAATTTGTGGTGTTATCTGCCGAGGGACTACAGATGGAAATGAGCATTCTTGCTGTAATCTGGCATATTTACACTGCAGTGTTGTAGATGTTCATTAATATGCACTGTCCCTATTAAATACATAAATAAATACAAATCTTTCCAAACAATTTCCTGGTTTGTGACGTAAGCGTGAATAGAGCCTATTGTAGTTCCAGGTAAGTAAGGCTATGTTCAGACTGCAGGGCCTAATGCTCAATCCGATGTTTTTGTGAGGTCATTAAACATCCCAAAAGTGTCCCACATGTGACACTGGAGACACGACGACGTCAACCACAGCGAGCGTCTCTGTGTTTAAGGAAGTTGTCCAAACATGGACGCAGCATTGAGCACCTGGAGATTTTAAAGTTCCTCTCGTACCGGAGCCAGAACATGAACAACTTACTTGTTTTAAGGAGGAGATTGAGAAGGAGAAGGACGAGGTTTTTGGCCGTGGCGTTTTGTGGGACAGCGGCAGCAACGTCCGTTGAAAGGAACGTGTGGATGTAGCTAAGAGTGGTGAGTGGTGATGTTCTCGCTTCAGTGACATGGAGTTCATTAACAATTTTCACATGAGGAGAAAAACATTTGTGTACATTTGTGAGTGCCTACTTGTGCCACTCTCACGGGAGGAAATACATCTTCGGCGGCCTATTTCCGTGAGCAAATGCGTTGGCGTTGGGCTGTATTGGCTTGAAACAGGTGCTTGTTACCGAACAATAGCCAACCTCTTTGGCATAGCCAAGTCCACTGTGTGATAACATGTAGGTGGGATGAATGCGCTTTGGCCGTTCAGACTGAAGTCGCATGTCGAAAGATCAGATATGTATCGGTTTTAGGAGCACATATCCAAGTGGCCTGAGTCGCATTTGAAAAACTCTGATCTGTCGTTCAGACTGTCATTAAAAGATCAGATACAGGTCACATAGAGGCCAAAAAATCAGATTTGGGTCACTTCAGGCTGCAGTCTGAACGCAGCCTTTATGGTCTGATTGTGCTGAAAATAAACTCCAGTTAAAGTCTACCTTGACTCACAGAGCGTCAGACAGAGCAGGGCCTACAGTTAGCATCACACCTTCAAAGTTTCAGTGAAAGCAAGGGCGATCAAGTGTTGTTTTGAACAAAACGTCAATGGATCCGTTTCTATAAGTGTATGTTTGGATTAGAATTTAAAAAGGCTACCAGACCACTGCATTCTATTTAGTCTTAAAGTACAGACACTTAAAGTAAATACTGACCATATGTCACTATTACTAGCTCATTACATTAGCATAACTGTTTTATATTTGACCATTCATCTTATAAAGTGTACATTTCAAGTTGCTAAGTTGCCTCCATAAATAATACACCACTGTTCTTCTATGTGTGGGCTTTAAAGAGCGGGGCTTTAACTTCTCTGGGGTATTAACTGTAACACATCACCATGTTTCCTTTAACTGGTTTGAAAATGTCATATTCACCAAAAACAACATGTTTCACTTTCCCATTGCTCTCCACGCTAAGCCACTCCCCCTTCAGAGCACTATCAGTACACAGTCAGCGTGCATCTCGCTAATGAAACTACCACACATCGCATCAGGTTTGTCAGGTTGCTAAGTACAGTTTTGTATCATGTTTATGGGTCCGGTCAAGTGGTAACGGAGGGAAACGGGCAGATTTTTGACATTCAAATGTCTCTTATTGAGAAACTAGAGGGACTATTGAAATAAGTAAAGTATCAGAATGTAGGAAAGAGTTACACTCCAACAGGGTCAAGTTAAACCTGTGATATTCTTTCAAGTTGTTGACAAAAAAATAAAAAAACTCATGTCGGTAACGGAGGGAATGAAATATGCAGCACTTTTTGGGCAATAAATAACAAACTGGTTTGAATATTTGCTTCATATAGTTTTCTACCATATGGTACAAGATTAGGTTGAAAAACCTCTTACTTTTTGAATAATGAGATTTTTTATTAAGAAAGGTCATGGTAACGGAGGGAAAAGTAACAGAGGGAAAATTGTACAAGCAAGTAGAAGGTGCAGGATTTTGCATAATTTATCAGCTTTTTTCTTCCAAATACTTTAATATTACTTCAAAATGAAAGGAAACTATTTCTATAAAATATGTCAGTCCTTCCAAGCAAATTTTTATCATTTTAAATACTTTTTTTTTTTTTTTAAATCATGTACCTTCATCAACAGTTCAAAGATGGAATAACACAAGATATGATGAAATACATCCATTTATTTACATGATTTGCAGGTCTTTGAAATTTGGGAAATAATTTTTGTTCCATGTTTCATACATGGTCTGTTTAAAACATATGGAACTTTAGAACCAAAAATGGTACAGAAAAAAGGTCAACAGTTTCATAAACTAGAGTACATATGTATCTGTTCAATACATTTTTATATCAGATGCATTAACTTGCTTGACCGGACCCTAATACTAATATTACTACTACTACTACTAATAATAATAATACTAATACTACTTCTACTAGTACTACTACTGATAATAATAATACTAATACTACTTCTACTACTACTACTAATAATAATAATAATCAAGTTTGCTGGCCAGATTAAAAAGATTAAAGGGCCGCATATGGCCCCTGGGCCGTAGTTTGCCCACCCCTGGGTTAAATGATAAAAAGTACCCACCTACTGTCGAGTGAAAAGAATCCTAACACTACGAGGTCAGACGGTTTCTACAAAGTGAAACCGGCTGACGAATCAGGCTATTCAGCGGACCCTTCACCAGAAAAGTTGCGCAGTGATCTTTAAGTACAAACACTGTGAGTAAATAATTCTGCACTGGAGCAGAATGTGGTGATAAGCTGCAGGGAAGCCGCTGGTGCCACACTGGTCCAGTCCCAGGCACCGCTCCGCAGATGTTGATGTTACAAACTCACATTATAGTGGAGGGTTTTGTGTGAGCTCAGCACTGCTCCTCACGCTTTATTACTCCAGCCCGACTGCTCTGAGCCTCTCCAAACTCCAGGCACCATTTTAGCTCTGCGCAACTGGAATTTAGCAACGCTGCATCTGACGTGTATTCGAATTTGATGTGATAATTTGAGCTGAAGGGCAGAGGCCTTTATAACTCTACGGGAGATTCACCGTCTTTGAAAGAAATGCCCACAAAGGGAATCCACAAATGTTGAATTTTCTCATAAAAGCCACTGCAGCTGATGACAATGAGGACTTTGTGATTGAGCAATGGCACCAGTTTTAGCCTCAAAACCATGGCCAAGTTACTGGTCAGATCTGTGGAGAGGCAACCCCACTCACAGTGAGAATGTGTCAAGGTCAAGCTGTAAAGTATAGGTGACTTGAAAAAAAAAATAATAATAAATTAAAGAAAAAGAAACACACTAACTTATTGCCTCATCTTAATCAAGTAACTTTTTCAGCTTTACTACTTTATTTGGAGTAACATGTATTCAAACACTGCTTTTTTTGAAAATTTGCTGAAAAACAACATATTAACATGTTTGATGAATGTCACTTTTGTTTTTAGCGCTCTGAGTCTCCCCTCCCTTTGCTCCCCATGCTAAGTTAGGGGTCACTCCCCCTTCAGAGCGCTGGCACAACACAATCACCGTGCTGCACATTTCATCTGGTTTGAGAAGTTATTGTGTACAGTTCTGTATCATCTTTTTGTATATTTATAGAGAATTGTCGAGTGGAAGTATGGGTGATGTAGACTTGTGGGCGGAGCCTTGAACAGAATCTTACAGCTAAGGCTACATTTATATGATGACGGTCTGAACAGAAGACACAAAAGTGGTGTTGCGTCTTCACTTTTTATTCCGTGTTTAGACGAGTGGTTTCAGGAGGAAATCTGTGTGCGTGCGGTGATGCAAAAGTGTGTGAAATTGGATTGTGTATGCATGCCAGGCGGCAAGGCGGTGAAGCTTGGTGGTGATGTATGTGACGTAAACGTGTACGTGACCTGAGCAGATCTGACCAGAGTTTTGCGTCTTGGGCAGTGTAGATGGAAACTCTACGGTCTGAAGTATAAGGAGGGTTCGACTAGGGCCCAGGAGAGATTGATAAAACAGTCAAACATGCATGGATGGCATCTAAAATCCTCACCATGATTTTGATGTGGGAATATTATACTGTGGTGGAAAGCAAAAAAAAAAAAAAAAAAAAAAAAAGATTTTGCATAATACCCTGTCTTTAATCAGTTGCCATGCAGCCAAGCAAGTGGCTGCCTTCTCCCCAGAAAAGTTCCATAATGCACCTTTAACCCTTCCAGACCTAAGGGCATTTTTGGTACATTTGTCCTCGCCTGGATTTTTTTCCTAATTTTGCTATTAAAACTCCCCCTTTTATCCCCTAATGAAGTGCTATACATCCTTTTTTTCAGTACAACCTGTTCTTTCACAATCTGAATGCTGTAGTTGTGTCATATGGCTGTAATAAAAGCTATAGAACTAGAAATACAAAGGAAAAAAAAAAAAACGGAAAATAATATTCACACTCCTTTATTCAAAACACACAGCAAACATGTATAAACAACTTTTTAGACATAATAAATACTTAGTTTAGGGTCTTAGCTACAAAAGTGCAAAATATGAAGTTTGTAGGTATTCTAAAAATGTCATTTTTGCCCTCAAAACAAAAAAAAGTGCACTCGTCCAAGTCCTTCACTAGTGCCAATCATGGAAGCAGTTCCTATCAGGCACCAGGCATAGTGCCACATCACAGGCCTTGCATTTCCATGCAGTACACTGCCTCTTCCCCTGTGTTTGTCAGCAGTGCACACATGACAGCCTCCCATATGATCCTTGCCTGCTGCGGTCTTCCTGGTGTGGTGGTTAGTAAGTGTGGTGATGGAGATGAAGTACTGAGGAGTGGAGATCTGGATCTTCCATGTCCTCCATCCCTGCCCCTCCTCCTGCTCTCAGAGGAGATCGTAGGTGTTGAAGGTGTTGATGGTTCTGGACGGGTGGCTGGGGTTGTAGACACTGATGAAGCTGGGGAGACACCTGAAGTGAATGGCACAGGGGAATCTGGAGGAGCCTGAGGAACATCCTCTGACTCAGCACTAAACAAAAGAAAAGGAAAAAATGTTAGTTTGTGTAAAACTTGTGTATTACATATGTACTACAACAAGTCTAAGTCTAGTGCAGCAGGGGCAAACACAATGCACAACCCCATCCCCCACCCAAATGGTGTCAACAGATTATGACCTCACTAATTAGGACATCCACACCATCCCAAACCACTTCATCCACTTTACACATGTAGTTTGTAGCTCGTTATTACAAACAACAACATACATGTCATAAGTCTAGTGCAACACAGGTAAACAGTTGTCTGAAGTTCACAATCTCATCCCCCACCTAAATGATTATACCCCTCACGCATCAAATAAAACTGTATCCAAACAATGCGTAAATAGGCATTACGCATGCTACTATTATGTATTTACGCCCGTTTACTACAAGTGTTGCATGATGTTTGCTCTAAATAATTATGAAATATTTGCTACTTACTCTTCAATAGGGTCCAGATCCTCCAGGTAATCCAACTCTTCATCTGTATAAAAAGTGTCCACATCGGACTCGGCGTCACTGCCAGGCTCCGTTACCATCGCCACTGCTTCCAGCAAGGAAAGTGACGCTTTGCGTGCCATTTCTGTTCGTTCGTTCTTTCTTTCTTTCTTTCTTCTGATAGACTTCCTGGAGCTCTTTATCCTCTGTGCGCAAAACAACAAACGCCTTGGCACACGAATGTGTGTACGCCAAGCGCGCATCTGCGCGCACCTGCTCACACCCGCGCGCACCCGATTCATTGCTCGGCACTAGGCTGTTTACGTCCTGTTGGGTGTATTATGTATCATTTGCAAGTAAAAAAAAAAACATTTCAAATAAAAATAGTAAGGGATGCGCAATTACGCACACTGAGATGTGTAATTTGCCATTTACTTGAGAAATAATGGTACTTAGGCTTGCTTTATCAAATGCTATGAGCACAGACGCTCAGAGGAGTAACTATCTTGACTTACAACAATCTTTGGCAAAGTTTGGGCCAATGAAAATGGATGGAGCGCGTCACGCGCTGAAGAGCGAAGTTCCTATTGGACACCTGTTTTCACTACGTCACCACGCAGCGTGCGTGTGACGTAGGATGATGCCGGAAAGATGCTCGTAAAGCCACGGGTCTTATCTATACAAGGAAAAAAAATTAAGTCTCTATCTTTTATGGTTAAAAAGTTATGCGCGGTTATGTAAAACATGTCCGCCGGTATCGTATACGATACCGTCGGTCTGGAAGGGTTAAAGAGCCAATTTCGCTATTGATCCTGACCTTCCCCCAGTACAGACAGTTCACACTGTAGTGATGCGTCGTGAACCCGACCTATTTAAAACAGGCCTCCTCCATTAGCTGACGCGACTGTCTGTCAGCGGGGGCCCACTCCATGAGCCTAACTCAATCGAGCGGGGCTGGAGCTTTGTTAGATAGCGCCACATTGATCGGCCAGTGCTGTGTTCTAGCCCACAGTACGTTTGCCAGCCCACAGTACCTTTACAAATGGTTTAGTGCACAGCCCTGCCTCTGGCCTCTTAATGAGCCGGTGTCACACCGCCTGTCGATACGGTGCATACGTGCTGCTGACAAACTCACCAGCCGAGCACTCAAGTCTGCTGTCATGTGGAGGAGAGGGGGGGTATTGACCCGGGCCTGGGGGACGCAGAAAGGGGACAAAAGACATGGACAGGACACACAGGGACTGCGTCTTGTGAAGTGTTTTGTGACTTAAAGGTCGTATATAACGCCAAATTGACTTTTTTGGACCTTTTAACCATTTTTTGTGTTGTTTATGCGTCAAAAACATTTCTGGAGTTTTGTGTTTCGTTCACTCAATTGCAAAAATCAATTGGCCTAAAGCACTTACTGTGTGTGGTTTTTTTTTTTTTTGAGTTTTTTTATATTTCTACAATCACTACTGAACCTGTGTCTCCAGAGCTTTAACCTGCAGATGGAGGACACGTCCTGCATTTGTCTCATTCTCAGTTTATGGACAGACCATGACTCTTGTGAAGCTCAGAACCTCCAGAATTGCCTCCCTAAGCTGCAGAGGCTGCACTAGTGTCATATGGGACCTTTAATAATAAGTTTATCAGACTTTGTGTTGCTTAAAATATCCACTTTATTTTAGGGTAATACACTCCTTATTACTGCTTATTAATATGATACTAAGCCATTTTTGTCCATGAATTATGATTCTAATAAGCATTTGGGACTAGTTGCACAAGAAATGTAGTTTTTACTTATTATTATTATTATTATTATTATTATTATTATTATTATTATTATTATTATTAATTTATTTTTTTTTATTGTCAGTGATAGCATTATAGAGATGCAGCAGCCTTGGAATTATGATGACCAAAAAAAAAAAAAGAATTAAAATCCATCAACTGTGGACGTGGTGGGGCCAGATAAACATCAGCCAATAGATAAAGAGGCTACATTTTTATCTATTGGCTGTTAGGTTGTCAATCAAACTCCCTATGTTTCAAGAGTAACTGACTCGCCAATGCGCTGAGATTATGTGGTTTATGTTCACCTCTGATGCGTTCCACACACGCAAGACGCTGTTTACTCGACCAACGCAGCAGTTCTTAGCGGGTTTTTTGAACTGTAGCTTCCTTGCAGTTTGCGCAAAGTTTGTTGCGATGGCAGACGAGAATCCACGACCAGTTCCCCGCAAAAGAAAGTTTTTGACGTCAGTGAAAGACAAAGAGAAGGAAAAAAGGAGCGAAGCCAAACTAAGGTGATGCTTGGAGATTTCTTCCAGCGATGGCGAGGCTGAAGCAGACAAAAGGTCTAAAGACTGACGCGTCGGTCACTAAATTACTTCTGGACAGGAAACTTTAACAGCGATTCTGAACGCACACCGGCTGTAAACAAGCGTGATTTCTAGTGTAAGGACGAGGCAGAAGGAGGCGTATCTACTTAGGGAGCTGCAGAGTCACTGTATTTTTCTTTCCTTAAAAATCTTCTATACAACCTTTAACTCATGGTTAGTTGGACTCTAGTAAGTAAGTAAGTAAGATAAATGTATTAAGTGCAAATAAGTAAAAACTACATTTCTTGTGCAACTAGTCATTAACAACACGTTTAATACCAAAAGCTTATTAGAATCATAATTCATGGAGAAAAATGACCTATTATCATACTGATAAGTGGTAATAAGTAGTGTGTGAATAGGAAAGTGTTTGTAAAAGTCTAACTAATTGCAGAATAAGCTTATGGGGACTTAGACATTAAAGAGACAGTTGAGAATTTTGGACATAGGGCCTCATTTCCTAGTAAGCCAGAGTACTGTAGATATGTGGAGACAGTTTTGGAAATAATCCATCCAGTCCTTGTATTTGCAGAGGTCGTTGGTGCTAAGCTAGTGCATGTCAATGGCCACAGTTAGCCTGCCACTAAAAACGGTCTTATCTACTCCACAAAACACCCGAAACAAATCTATTATTACATCAGACTGTCAATGTGAATGTCTGTGTCAATAGAATAATTTTAGAAGTAAAATTAACCTTGTATCACATGAATCGTCACACACTGAGGGACTATTTTCTGAGCAGCAGCAGAATTTTACTCTGCTCTAGTTAGTTGTGATGATATGGACGTGGCTGTATCTGGAACAGGTTTCTTCATGTGCGCTATGTGTCGCTATGGCAACTGCAGGTAAACAAACTATTACAGAGCCAGTTGGTACCAGGTGATATCGGTCCGCCGCTGCTGAGCTTTCTATCAGGAAGTACAACTCACTGCTGCTGCTCAGACAGAAATCCTTCAATTGCAAGGTTGGTTTTACTTCTAAAATTATTCTGTCAGACATTAACAATGACAGTCTGGTGTAATAATAGATTTGTTTCAGGTGTTTTGTGGCGTGGGTAAGACTGTTTTTAGTGGCAGGCTAACTATGGCCATTGACTTGCACTAGCCTAGCACCAGTGACCTCTGCAAATACAAGGACTGGATGGATTATTTCAAAAACTGTCTCCACACATCTACAGTAGTCTGGCTCACTAGGAAATGAGGCCCTGTGTCCAAAATTCCAAACTGTCCCTTTAAGAAGAGCTGAATAAACACTAATTAATGACAAATTAACCATCTACAACTATGCAAATTAGCAGTTAGTTACATGTTAATAAGTGTAACCTAAAATAAAGTGTTACCCAAAATATATAGAGAAAAAATACTGTCCTTATATCTGTTATTGGACTTTAAGCATTCCCCAAAATATTATTATTATTATTGGTTTCAGCCTAAAACGTCCATATCGGTGCATTCGGCCCATTATATATTTGCGAATGAAGCTTTACGTAGCCCTACTACAACTCCAGACGTGTTTTTGACGAGAAAACAACTCTGTATTGGTAAACAGTAAAATAGTCGATTCTGCCCCACTTCCCCCTCCACAGCGTGACCCACTTCCAACTGTCCACGCGCTGCAAAATTACGCTCGACTTCTAGAATTTGTTGCGTGTGAACGTGACCCCGGCGCGACCCCGAACAGGACTGTACCTCGGAGCGCGGGAGTCATCGCTACGTGCTTTGTGTCCGCTCGCCTGACGACACGAGATGGATGGTCCGGTAATGAAAATTCTAGTGAGGGGCCGCTATTGTGTTGCTATGTTATTTGTACAGCGCCGTGAAGGCTCTGTCCACTCCAGCTCCAGCTATAACTCTCCCGAAGACAAACACAGCCGCTGGATCAAATGAAAGGTAGGTCCGAGCAACGGGGTATTACAAAAACAACGGATGAGCTAGGTTTCATTGTGGCGTATTCTCGTTCCCGTGTTGTCCCTCTCACTCACTGGAGCTAATGGTTATTTACCTTGTCGAGAAAGGGCTCCGCGTTCTCACCGCCCCGGAGAAGAAAAACCGCAGACACATACCAGGAATCATCACTCAAGTGCGTTTCCCGGGTGACGCTACTCACAACTCACCACTCACTCCGCAAGAAAGATACTCAGAAGTTGTAGTAGTTTGTAGAGTAACTTTGTAGAGATGCATCGAGCAACTTTTCTGGTGGAGAGTCTGTTACCTCCTTGTCAGCACGGAGATGTCATTGCTTTGCCTGGAATGTAGCTTGTTTTCTTGAGGGTCCGTCACCTTCTTGTCTCCGTGGAGATGTGCCTAGAATGTTCCACAGTATGGCCTTAAACTTATGAATCTCCACGAAGACTCACAAGCCAAATTATAGGTTAAATTTGTGTAGAGACAACCACACTCATAGTAAGAATGGATGTTATTTAAGATATTTTTGATTAGTTTAATACCATATAAATTAGACATGTCAAACTCAGGCCCAGGGTCCAAATTTGACCCATGATATAATTATTTTTGGCCCGTGAGATCATATCAAATATGTATTAGAGTTGCCCGCCTGCTATAGATAGGCTTTAGAGAGATTATTTATTTAAAATTGTGTTATTATTTTATATTATGGTTGTTCTGGATTCAATGTTTAAGCAAAACTATTATTTGAATAAGAAAAGGTTTTACATTACATATCTCAAAAGAAGAGAAAACATGCAGATGTTTTTAATCATTTTTAAGTAAATATTTTTGTTTAGCCCATGACCAGTTTTTAATTTTGGCTTGGAATATCTCCATAGAGCCAGAAAAGTTACACAGTGCACCTTTTAACATATCCCTCTAGCATTTATTCATTTCGGGTGTTTCTGTTACTCAAAAATACTATAATTTCTTCTGTGAATAGGGGCGACTCTCCACTCCAACTGCAACTTGTAACTGCTGTAACCTGCTAATTTCATCTGTACTGTGAAACCTTCTCAACAAAATCTGATACTAAACTAGTACTGAATCTACATACTCATAGACAGGACAGAAATGAAGCTTTCCTGAATGTCTTTAGAATGTTCTTGAGCTGTATCAGAACAAGTAGAAGAGCACATAGACTAGTGCACAGCCATGGACCACTGAGGGATTACACATGAGAGAGGCCAGATGGGAATAGAAAAGAAACTACAACCATTTAATGTTGAAAATCACATTCTATCTGTCTAAAGAAAGAGTGTTTTTTATTATCATCATGATATCAGAACCAGTGTTACATGCTGCTAGTTTGAAATGACACTATTTAAACATTCAGAGTTCAAAAGTTCAAAAAAGTTTATTGTCAATTCTTCATACGAATAACATTTAAAGAATTGAAAATGACTTTCTCACTCCCATGTGTATAAATAAATAATAAATGTAAATAGTGCAAAAGGCATATAGTGCGAGACAGACTTAGTAGAAGACAGACTTTTTGGGGGAGTCTGAGTCCAAGTGTTCTTAGGGGAGTTCTGTTCTTGGGGAGATGCAGATGCTTCCTGACCACCTGGTGGATGAAGCTGTTAGTGAGTCTGGTGGTGCAGGAACGGACCTGTACCTCCTCCAAGAGGGCGGGAGGCTGAACAGATAGTGTGCAGGGTGACATGTGTGGATGAGGCGGGTGGTGAGATGGGTGGGGTATATGCAGGTGGTGTATATGCAAGTGAGGCGGGTGGTGTACATGGGGATGAGGCGGGTGGTGTATATGTGGGTGGTGTATGTGCGGGTGATGTACATGCGGGTGAGACAGGTGGTGTATGTGTGGGTGATGTGGTGAGGTGGGTGGTGTACATGTGGCTGAGGTGGGTGGTGTACATGCGGGTGGTGTATACGTGGGTGAGGTGGGTGGTGTATATGCAATCGAGGTGAGTGGTGTACATGCGGGTGAGTTGGGTGGTGTAAGTGCGAGTAAGGCGGGTGGTGGTGTATGGGCAGGTGAGACTGGTGGTGTATATGTGGATGAGGTGGGCAGTGTATATGCGGGTGAGGCGGGTGGTGTACGTGCAGGTGAGGTGGGTGGTGTACGTGTGGGTGAGGCGGGTGGTGTAAGTGCGGGTGAGGCGGGTGGTGTATATACGGGTGAGGCAGGTGGTGTACATGCGGGTGAGGCGGGTGGTGTACGTGCGGGTGAGGCGGGTGGTGTACGTGCGGGTGAGGCGGGCGGTGTACGTGCGGGTGAGGCGGGTGGTGTATATACGGGTGAGGCAGGTGGTGTACGTGTGGGTGAGGCAGGTGGTGTATATGCGGGTGAGGAGAGTGGTGTATATGTGGGTGAGGCGGGTGGAGTATATGTAGGTGAGGTGGGTGGTGTATATGTGGGTGAGGTGGGTGGAGTATATGTAGGTGAGGTGGGTGGTGTATATGTGGGTGAGGCATATATTGTATATGAGTTGGTGTATATGCACGTGAGGCAGGTGGTGTACGTGCGGGTGAGGCGGGCGGTGTACGTGTGGGTGAAGGGAGTGGTGTATATGTGGGTGAGGCATATATTGTATATGAGTTGGTGTATATGCAGGTGAGGCAGGTGGAGTATATGCGGGTGAGGGGAGTGGTGTATATGTGGGTGAGGGGGGTGGTGTATATGTGGGTGGTGTATATGCGGGTGAGGTGGGTGGTGTACATGCGAGTGAGGCAGGTGGTGTATGTGCAGGTGATGTACGTGCGGGCAAGATGGGTGGTGTAAGTGCGGGTGAGGAGGGTGGTGTATATGTGGGTGTAGTGGGTGGTGTACATGCGGTGAGACCTGTGGTGTATATGCGGGTGAGGCAGGTGGTGTACATGCAGGTGGTGTACATGTGGATGAGGCGGGTGGTGTACACATGGGTGGTGTACATGTGAATGAGGCGGGTGGTGTACACATGGGTGGTGTACACATGGGTGGTGTACATGTGGGTGAGGCGGGTGGTGTACACATGGGTGGTGTACATGTGGATGAGGCGGGTGGTGTACACATGGGTGGTGTACATACGGGTGAGGCGGGTGGTGTACACATGGGTGGTGTACACATGGGTGGTGTACATGTGGATGAGGCGGGTGGTGTACACATGGGTGGTGTACATGTGGATGAGGCGGGTGGTGTACACATGGGTGGTGTACATACGGGTGAGGCGGGTGGTGTACACATGGGTGGTGTACATGCGGGTGAGGCAGGTGGTGTGTATGTAGATGAGGCAGGTGGTGTTGTATATGTGTGGTGTGGTGAGGCGGGTGGTGTACACATGGGTGGTGTATGCGGGTGAGGCGGGTGGTGTGTATGTAGATGAGGCAGGTGGTGTGTATATGTGGGTGGTGTATATGCGGGTGAGGCGGGTGCAGTACTTTTATTTGAGTCATTTTTGGACCACGTCTTTCTACATCTACTTGTGTAATATTATTTTGAAGTTTAACTCGAGTACAACTATTGGATCCTCGACCACCTCTGCTCAGGACAAGAAAAACTGCCGACAGACACTAGAAACCTATCACTCAAGTGCGTTACCGCGGCGACACTGCTCCCCACTCACTACGGCAATGAACGCCACGGCTGCAAAGAAAGAAAGAAGTCAATATTTGTTCCCGGTGGCTTCCTGGACAAAGTAGATACATTACACTGGCTGCTCCCGGGAGCCTATTGCAAAGCCGTACCTTTTATACGAGCGCCCCGAGGAAGAGACGGGACAGGCCGAGGTGCGCTGATGGACGTTAGCAAACACGCCGAGACAGAGGACAGTGGACATTTCCCAGAGCCGTTCTTCAGCGCGTAAACACTGAGCCTCCTCTTCGTCTCATTAACGAGAGGCTGCGTCATCAGATTGGAAGGTATTGCTCCGCCGCCGGTAAATACATCATTCACCGTCCTCGGCCCGGAGAGGGACACGAGGAGCAGGTTTCAAACTGTGACATGAGTAATCTGCAGGTGGTGTCATCAACGTTCTCTGGCTAACTGGAGGCACCGCTCTGTCTGAAGCTCTGTTAGTTTCTTAGACTTAAATCTGAGCACAGTCTGACCCTGAAGACCTGATTTAGCTGGACCGGCATTGTGCTTTTAAACAAGTCTCTCTTAAATAACATTACAGAAACAAGTTAGCCAACAGTTTTTCAGTAAAGTTCTGAGCTGTTTTTTCACTTTCCACTGTTTTTGGGATCGGCCTGAATTTTCACTAAGGTTACGTTTACACTGAAACGAATCACCGAAACAATTTGCTTCCAGACAAGTAGTTTCTGTGTCTGCAATCAAAGCCTTCCTTATCCACACAGTAACGCAAAACCGCCTGAAATGCTAGTCACATAACTAGGCTGGCGTCACGCTGTCACGACGTCACAAGGACGGTAAAAACAAGGAAGCGGAACACTGTGTCTGAAGTTGCAGCAGCCGATTTGGAGCCGAGGAAGATGGCAAGTGTGAAATCTTTTTGCGGACCAAAGACATGATTCAGTTGTTACTGAATGCAACATTGGATTTGAAGAAGGGCATGGCTACACAGTTTCCCATTTGTTTCTGGTTTGTTTAAACTTTTCCTCAATAGCGTCACATGACCGAGGTCACGGACCCAGCGAATCAGGAAGGCACAAGTCACAGTGACGTGATCCAATATGGACGCAACTAGAGCTCCTTCGTCAGAGTATCAGTGTTTTCAGGCGTCCACACAGTGTAAAGATCTGTACTCAGATGAATTCATGTGAGCCGGCGGCACCAGATCGTTCCGTCTCTTGAGCCGTTTTCCATCAGATTAGTGTGAACGAACACTGCATCCACAACGAAAACGACTCAAATATGTACTAGTGTGGGTGGGGCCTTAATCGTGTGTCGTGCTTCATGTATTCCCCAATCACAGGTCGCAAGAATATCAAACCTGTTTGAAATCTAGTCGCCTCTCGTGAGGGTTTCGCTTTGTTGAAGTCGTTCGTATATTGTGAGCACATGAATCGTGAGCTGTGAACTTTAAACCCTGAGATTTGATCGCACAGTTTGAGCTGGGGCGATGGCGATGGAAAATATTGCACAGCGTATGTCCGGCATTAATCACTCTCATGTATTATTCGTTTTTCCATTCTTCATTTAAAGAGACAGTCTGGAATTTTCCTAGTGAGCCTAGTGAGGATGGGCAAAGACAAGAGTAGGAGGGCCTTGGTCGAGAGTGAGAAAATGAAAAAAATTAGGTTAGTTTTATTTCAAACATTATTCTATCAACACAGACACATGGACAGTCTGGTGTAATAACAGTTTTGTTTCGGGTGTTTTGTGGAGTGGGAAAGACTGTTTTTAGTGGCAGTATAACTATGGCCATTGACATGCACTAGCCTAGCACCAGCGACCTCTGCAAATACAAGGACTGGATGGAATATTTTAAAAAGTGTCTCTACACGTCTCCAACACTTTGGCTCACTAGGAAATGAGGTTCTATGTCTAAAATTCCAAACTGTCCCTTTAAACACAAAATTGAAAAAAAAAAAAAACACGTTACTGTTTTTGCAGACAAATAATGAAGAAAATTGTTGTTTTTTTCATTTTCTCACTCTCAACCCCCGTGTCTTCGCCCTTCCTTCAGTCCGAAGTTGTCATCTTTAAGGAGGGGGGTTCTGAATCAGCCGGTTTACCATTTTGGATTGGACATTGTACCCCCACCCTGAGCCGTCACATCTATCCACTGTCACATAAACATCTTTAACGTATTCCATTGTCGTGGTGTGGTCCTCGCTAGTGAATTTTATTTACACCAACCATCCCAAACCAAACAAAGGGTGTGTCCCGGTTTAGAATTTTGTAAATCTAGTGGCCCTGCTCTACATAGGTCTGGAACACTGTTGGGCAAGTGACTTTAAAACTGTAATGTGTTATTTTTGACTTGTTACTGTCATTTCAAAGTTACTTGTTACATTACGATATTACTGTATTTAAAATGTAAAACATTACATTACTATTGCAGCACTTTTAAATTACTCTCACCAGAATAACTGTGAAGATGCTGAACTTTTGCGCTGTATATGGACTGAACCAGAACTAAACCAGGTCTAAACCAGGACTAAACCAGAACTGAACCAGGACTGAACCAGGACTAAACCAGGTGAACCAGGACTGAACCAAAACCAGGACTGAACCAGGACTAAACCAGGACTAAACCAGACTGAACCAGGACTAAACCAGGACTAAACCAGGACTAACCAGGACTAAACCAGGTCTAAACCAGGACCAGTCCAAACCAGGACTGAACCAGGAAACCAGACTAAACCAGGACTAAACCAGGACTAAACCAGACTGAACCAGGTCTAAACCAGGACTAAACCAGACTGAACCAGAACCAAACTGAACCAGGACTAAACCAGGACTAAACCAGGACTAAACCAGAACTAAACCAGAACTGACCCAGGTCTAAACCAGGACTAAACCAGAACTAAACTAGAACTGAACCAGGACTAAACCAGGTCTAAACCAGAACTGAACCAGAACTAAACCAGGTCTAAACCAGAACTGAACCAGAACTAAACCAGAACTGACCCAGGTCTAAACCAGAACTGAACCGAGGACTAAACCAGGACTAATCTTGGGCTACAACTTGGAATCTAGTTCCGCCCCTGAGAGAACCCTGTGCCCGTGGAACAGGGCGTCTGCAAGGCGCGATCGGGCGTCAGCTGTGGTTCGCCTCGTGGAGCGTGGAGTTCTGCATCGGTCCTTTCGCTCGCTGTCACCTGACGGTCTACGTGGGCGCGTTTCCGGCGTTTCACCGCTGCTGATATCGCGGTGCTTTTAGCGAATTTGTATGAAGAAAAACCCACCACTTCAATCCAGGTTTTCCCTGCCACATTACTGCATTACTGCAAAAAGCAACGCATTACAGTAATTCATTACTTTTATAAGACGTTACTCCCCACACTGGTCGGGAGTCGTGTGGACGTTCGGACGCAGCCTGTGATTGTTGCGTGATTGACAGTCGGCTGGAACAAAATGGCAGCCGCTGTTCCATCTCTGAGAGGAAGTGAAGAGTGAATGAAAAATGCACCTTAAGAGACTTGGAGTGTTACAAAAGGGTTATATAAGCATTATTATTGCATGTCTATCTCCATGGCGACAGGTTCCACACTCAGATGCACAAAAGCATTAAGACACCATCAATCATCTGCTCTCCACACCTCCTTCCCTCACTCTATCCATCCCGCTCTCTCTTTCATCACCATGTCCTTTCTCTTGATCTCTCCGTACTTCTCCGACGTCCCACTAGAGATGTTGTTCTTTCAGTCTGGATTCTACCTTCTCCTCATCAGTCCATTCTTTTTTCTTTTTTTTTGTCTTCACATCTCCTCTACATGACCTCTCTTTTACTCCATCCGTCCTCTTCTTCTCCTCCATCTCCATCACCTCTTTCCGTCACTCCTCTCTTTATCTATTCTCTGACTTTTTTTCTTACTCCACCCTTCTTTCTCTCCTCCACCTACTCCCTTACTCCGTCCATTCTTCCGTCCATCGCCCTCCACTTTCTCCCGTTTCGTCTTTCTCTCCTCCACCTCTTTCTGCTTTACTCCAGCCATTCGTTTTTCACCTTCTTTACTCCATCCATCTTTCCCTCCTCCACCTCCTCCATCGTTCCTCTACCCCATCACCACCTCTCCACTTCTCCTACTCTATCTATCTTCTCTCCTCCATTACCACCTCCCTTACTCCTTCTATCTTTTTCTCCTCCATCACCAACTCGTTTACTCCTTTCATCTTTCTCTCCTCCATCACCAACTCGTTTACTCCTTTCATCTTTCTCTCCTCCATCATCAACTCTTTCACTGTGTCTGTCTTTCTCTCTTCCATCGCCAACTCCTTTATTCTGTCCATCTTTCTCTCCACCATCACCAGCTTTTACTCCGTCCATCTTTCTCTCCTCCATCACCACCTCCGTTCTCCATCTGTCTTTTTCTCCTCATCACAAACTGTTTTACTCTGTCCATCTTTCTCTCCTCCACCACCACTGCCTTTACTTTGTCCATCTTTTTCTCCTCCATCACCACCTCCGTTCTCCATCCATCTTTCTCTCTCCTCCACCAACTCGTTTACCCTGTCTATCTTTTGCTCCTCCATCACCAACTTTTATTTGGTCCATGTTTCTCTCTTCCATCGCCAACTCCCTTACTCTATCCATCTTTCTACCCTCCACCACCACTGCGTTTACTTCGTCCATCTTTCTCTCCTCCCTCATCAGCTCTTTCACTGTGTCTGTCTTTCTCTCTTCCATCGCCAACTCATTTATTCCATCCATCTTTCTCTCCTCCATCACCACCTCTCCCACTCTATCCATCTTTCTCTCCTCCATTACTCCGTCCATCTTTCTTTCCTCCATCACCAACTTTTATTTGGTCCATGTTTCTCTCCTCCATCTCCACCTCCTTTACTCTATCCATCTTTTTCTCCTCCATCACCAGCTTTTACTCTGTCCATCTTTCTCTCCTCCATCACCACCTCCCTCACTCCTTTTATCTTTCTTTCCTCCATCACCAACTTTTATTTGGTCCATGTTTCTCTCTTCCATCTCCACCTCCTTTACTCTATCCATCTTTTTCTCCTCCATCACCAGCTTTTACACCATCCATCTTTCTCTCCTCCATCACCACTTCCCTCACTCCGTTCATCTTTCTCTCCTCCATCATCAGCTCTTTCACTGTGTCTGTCTTTCTCTCTTCCATCGCCAACTCGTTTATTCGATCCTTCTTTCTTTCCTCCATCACCGACTTTTATTTGGTCCATGTTTCTCTCCTCCATCTCCACCTCCCTTACTCCTTTCATCTTTCTCTCCTCCATCACCAACTCTTTTACTCTATCCACCTCTCTCATTTCCATCACTTCTCCCACTCTATCTCGATCTATTTTTCTCTTCTCCATCTCTGCCTCCATTATTCCATCCGTCTTTCTTTCCACAATTACCAACTCGTTTACTCTGTCCATCTTTTTCTCCTCCATCACAAACTGTTTTACTCTGTACATCTTTCACTCTACCATCGCCATCTTTCACTCCTCCATCACCACCTCCCTTACTCCTTCTGTCTTTCTCTCCTCCATCATCCACTCTTTCACTGTGTCTGTCTTTGTCTCTTCCATCGCCAACTCGTTTATTCGATCCTTCTTTCTTTCCTCCATCACCGACTTTTATTTGTCCATGTCAACTTTTATTCTGTTTCTCTCCTCCATAACACCTCCCTTACTCCTTTCATCTTTCTCTCCACCATCACCAAATTTTACTCCCTCCATCTAGACCAGGACTAAACCAGGACTAAACCAGGACTAAACCAGGACTAAACTAGGACTAAACCAGGACTGGACCAGGCCTAGACCAGGACTAAACCAGGACTGAACCAGGTCTAAATTAGGACTAAACCAGGACTGAACCAGGCCTAGACCAGGACTAAACCAGGACTGAACCAGGTCTAAATTAGGACTAAACCAGGACTAAACCAGGACTAAACCAGGACTGAACCAGGACTAAACCAGGACTAAACCAGGACTAAACCAGGACTAAACCAGGACTAAACCAGGACTAAACCAGGACCGAACCAGGACTAAACCAGGACCGAACCAGGACTAAACCAGGACCGAACCAGGACTAAACCAGGACTAAACCAGGACTAAACCAGGACTAAACCAGGACTAAACCAGGACCGAACCAGGACTAAACCAGGACTAAACCAAACCAGGACTAAACCAGGACCGAACCAGGACTAAACAGGACCGAACCAGGACTAAACCAGGACTAAACCAGGACCGAACCAGGACTAAACCAGGACTGAACCAGGACTAAACCAGGACCGAACCAGGACTAAACCAGGACTAAACTTAACCAGGTCTCAGTGCAGGACTCGGACTCATTACCAGACAAAACAACGTGAGAATTGTTTTTTTGTCGCATCTTAAAACACATCAAAACTGAATCGAGATCGTGATCCGTGTATTGAGATCTTCTCCGTCTTTCTCTCCTCCGCCCATCACCACCTTCCTCACGTTTTCTCCTCCACCTTCTCCGTTCTACCCCTCCGTCTGTCCACCTGCCCCCTCCTTCACCCCCGTGTCTCGCTGCGGCTACTTTCTTTCCAGCCCAAACACACTCTTTCTCACTTGATGAACTTCATGAATAATTGATTGAATAATTGAAAAATGGAATGAGCAAGATGTTCCCAAATCAAACACGGGGCCGGTGGTGCACTCCGGCTCTTCTGCGGGGCCGTGCGAGGCGACGGGCGGAGGCGGGGCTTGTCGTCATGGGATACGAGAATTCTGAATTTTGTTTAAATAGCACGAAATGACACGGCATTGCTTCAGAAGAGTGTGTTTTACTTCTGCCAACGCATCGCATGTTTCCATCACCAAGTTAAGTTTTATTGTTTTGAAAATGATTTATTCACCCAGATAGGGTGACCAAACGTCCGTTTTTCCCCGGACATGTCCGTATTTTGCGTCATGTCCGGGGCGTCCGAGTTTTTTTTTTATTAAGTGATGCAAATGTCCGGGTTTTCAGTACCGTTCATTGGGGGCATTAAACTGAGCGTCTCTTGTAGCTCTGTGACTCAGAAGGAGGCCACGTGCACAGGTTGGAGGTGAGAGGACAGTGTCCCTCGTTTATCGCGGGGGTTACGTTCTAAAAATAACCCGTGATAGGTGAAATTCGTGAAGTAGTCAACTTTATATTTTACAATTATTCTATCTGTGTTAAGGCTGTAAAACCCCTCAGCACAAACTTTATACACTTTTCTCAGACAGGACAGGTGCAACCCTTTTTACTTCCTTCTTAAAACTTGTTGCTGCTGTCGTCCTTTTGTTATTTTCCTTCTTCTTTATGTAACAAACTGAAGATTCATTTATTCCATAATGGAGCCTACAGCGCAGAGTCCTGCACGGGTCCATTTTTGGAGACTCCCAGTACAACACCGCACCCGCGCAGGACAGGACCGCACCTGCCCGTTAACCTGAGTTTATATCAAACTTTAGCGCTGCCTATGCCACGGACTGAACCAAGACTAAACCAGGACTAACCCAGGACTGATTCCAGGACTGAAGAGGAGGACTAATCCATGACTGAACTAGGACTAAAACAGGAGTAAACCAGGACTAAACCAGAACTGAAACAGGACTCATCGTCAGGACGGGCTCGGAGGTGACCACCAAATGAAAGGACCGGCTCAGCTCCGCACCTCACGGAGTTAAACGCGGCAATTGCCCGATCGCGCTTTGCAGACAAACTGCTGGGCGTTTTCTCTCTTAAATCCAAGATTAATCCTGGTTTAGACCTGGTTTAGTCCTGACCCACCCCTGTGTAATTACTATCCGCCTGTAATACACAATACACGTTCATACACACCCCCCCATGCCCGTGATAAATCCGGGTCAGATCATTAGTCTGACAGCCCAGTAGTCCAGGACTAAACCAGGACTAAACCAGAACTGAAACAGGATTTAAAAAGATCTAAACCAGGACTGAACCAGATCTGAACCAGGACTAAACCAGAACTGAACAAGGACTAAACCAGGTCTAAACCAGGACTAAACCAGGTCTAAACCAGGACTGAACTAGGAGTGAAAAAGGACTAAATCGGGACTAAACCAGGACTGAACCAGATCTAAACCAGGACTAAACCAGGATTAAACCAGGACTGAACTAGAAGTGAACAAGGACTAAATCGGGACTAAAACAGGACTAAATCAGAACTGAACCAAATCTAAACCAGGAATAAACCAGGATTAAACCAGGACTAAACCAGGACTGAATCAGGACTAAACCAGGACTAAACCAGGACTGAACCAGATCTAAACCAGGACTAAACCAGGACTGAATCAGGACTAAACCAGGACTAAACCAGGACTGAACTAGAAGTGAACAAGGACTAAATCGGGACTAAAACAGAACTAAATCAGAACTGAACCAGATCTAAACCAGGACTAAACCAGGACTGAATCAGGAGAAGCGCTTTCTGCTACGTCAAACGCGTCTTAGGTGTATCTGCCACGTCATCGTTGTAGCAGTTTTAGTTCGTTGTCACGTGGGAGGGTGGCAGAAATACACTGCAATTTGATAAAAAAAAAATTTTTTAAAAGCCGAATCAATCTCAGAACCACTTCAGTGACATATACAAGGCCCACACATCACTCTTAGAAGGTAGAAAGCTCTGAAAAGTTGATTTTGCATGAGAAAGACCCTTTAATTACAAAGCCTGTAATTTTATTTTATTATTATTTTTTTTTTATCCCTCCCCTAGTTTATAGTTTTACGTCCTGGATGGACAAGGGCAGCTGAGGTTTTAGACAAAGTAAATTTCATAACCTTCTGTAATCACTAAGCACATGCACTGTTCCACTCACATCAGTTAGTCTTGATGTTTCTGTGCACTCATCTTTCTCTCGAGCTCTTTAGCACTTAAATGTTCTGTTAACACCAACGCTGGGCTCACATTTCACTTCAAATAAACAGAATCATTCAAACACATCACATATGACATGTCGTTTGTCCGTGTGTGTGTTGCTGTACGAAGTGTCAAGTGTTTGTGCAGAAGTGTCATGTGCAGATCACATTGAGACACAAATACACTTCTGACTCAGACTGGGGAATGACAGAGTCTCTGCAGCACAGAACTGTCAGAAACTCTGGAAAGTGAAAACAAGATGGCGTCTCACTGCTTTCAATGGCCTGTGCTTATTTGCATATCGTGCCAAAAAACATTTTTACTTCCTCATGACTTCCTGAATACTGGCCTTTCACCGCAGAAATGTGCAGTTCTGAGCAGTTGGAGTGAGAGCTCTAGAGCAGAGTTAGCGTGATCTCAGAGCGGGGTTAGGCGAAGTCTAACAAAGACGACTTTTAAGTGCTCTAATCATTTTAATATAATATAATAATTTTAAAAATACAAGAGTCCGTATAACATCCGACCTTTCTGAAACTTGTGGATGCTCTGTCAGCAGTTTGATTTGACAAAAAATACATTGTGCTCTTTGGGAGAATTCAGCGCTGCAGCACCTATAGAGCGACTCTAATCGATCTCACTCAGACAGAGAGGAGTGTCTTATCCAGGTCTTATTATAGATCCAGGTTCTGCAGGGATATATACTAATGTAGCTACAGCATACACACAGAACCAACGTCAACAGAAGCACAAACTCACTCTCAAACTGGCTTAATTAACTGTTCAGATAGTAAAAAGTTATTGATTGAACTTAACTGGATCCATATTTTGACTGATTAAGCATTTACAGATGTTTTTGTTATTTTTATTTAAATATATATATATTTTTCACTGTAATATTTGTATTATTCTGAGATCTGAGGTTTGACAACTGGAACGCTGCTGCATAAGCTGCATATGCTACATAGGCTAGCAACCATATATACCATGCACGTGTAGTCTGTGCAGGAGTTTAGTTTGACAAATCTAAATCAATATTGGCATCTTTGTTTTGTCAAAAGGTTTAGACTTGCAGAAAAAAATACTTTGTAAAACTTTCCTGTAATTGTCTTCTTTCTTCAAACTGTCACTTAACTGATGTAAAACTATGATAAATACTGACCACAGGTCAGTCCCCTAAACCAAGTCATAAGAGCTTTAACCCAAACCCTGGAAGTGTTCATGAATACTTGTTAAAGCGAACCTCTTCTGCAAAATTGCATTTTAACTGTTGCATGTACGGGAGGGGGGGGGTCCATGCGGCGTATGGGAGGGGGAGTTTGCACTTTCGAGCTACTGAACGACCCAAGGCCAAGTACCGATCCACGTCTCAGGGGTTGGGGACCCCTGACCTACTGAACATAAATCACAGACTACAACACATGAACCAGGACTGAACCAGGACTGAACCAGAACTAACCCAGGACTAAACCAGGACTGAACCAGGACTAAACTAGAACTGAACCAGGACTAAACCAGGACTGAACCAGGACTAAACCAGAAGTGAACCAGGACTGAACCGGAATTGAACCAGAACTAAAACAGGACTAAAACAGGACTAAACCAGGTCTAAACCATGACAGTCGAGCAGAGTGTTTGCAAAGCGCGATCGGGCGACGGCTGCACTTTAGCCCCATGGGGCGTGAAGCTCTGCACTGGTCCTTTCTGGTGCGGTCACCCGACGGTCTACACAGGCGCACCTCTTGGCCCGTCCAGACACTCAGTCCTGGTCCAGTCCTGGTTCAGTCCTGGTTCAGTCCTGGTCCCTCATGTCTCAGGTCACTAGGGCAGTCATGCAGATATCTTGAGCCTATGCAGGTTGTGTTCATCATTACCAGTCACTCTGGTTTGACATTTAAGTTGTAGCTATTTTATATTTGTGATTTTTTTATATCTCACATCGGGAGAAGTGGGTGGACGGTGTACCCCCGTGTACCCTGATTATAACAGAATGATCCATGGATGTCATAGATTATACTGCGCTCTTAAGCCTCCAACTCCATCAAAAAACGTCTGCGCGCCCCACTATCCAGAGCGCCCTATACACCAATCCACTCAGGTGTCCCAGCACGACTTCAGTAAACTAAAAAGCCACACCACCCACAGAACACGCAAACACACACGGAGCAGACAGCGACCGCACAGCGACAAACACCCACAGACACACTCATCACTCCACCCCGACGAGGAACAGAAAGGAGGAACGAACCGAAAAAGCGAGTGCAATGTGCCACTTCTAGACACAACTGAACAACTGAGTCACTGCGAACACGACAACAATCCGTTGGTCCCAGACACACCCTCCCTACACGCCACAACTGAACAAAGCCCAGAGTCACCGTGAACGCCACAAACAAACAAAACCACTCACCCATCCAAGTGTTGTGTTTCATTTAAAATTCGGTGAGAAAAGTTCAAAAATAGACCATTCAACGATAGTGCGCCTTATAATCCAGAGCGCCTTATAGTGCGGAAAATACGGTAACTATAGCGCACGCATAAACACTGTAGAGTTAGTATCCTGGCACACTATAGGGCCCAAAGTGACGCACTCTATTACATACTATTATTCACTCACTGAGCATCCTTTTCAGTTCCTTCTAAGAGCAGCTATTAGTTTTATTTTTTTAACCTTAAAAAGTACAAGTATGAAATCTGTGCTCTTTTTAACTGTCTGCTCTCCTTAAAACAGTTACACTTGTAATTTGTGATGTTATTTAGAGCTCAAAGGCAATCATTTTTCTACGATCTGTGGTGTTAATTTCCCAACTTGGATTCACACGCTGTTTTAAAAAGGAATTAAGATCAAGGCTCGCAGCAAAACACTCATGAAAAAGATTTTGTTTGCTTCTCAACAAAAATTAAGACCGTCTTCACACTTTCGAACACACCAAGCTAGGACTTAACTCCACACTAAACCTCAAGCACGATTTCTTCAGTCTTTTTAAACTGCCAATGATATTTTGTGAGTTAAATCAGTTTGGATCCAGTAAAGGAGAATTTGAAATGGCCCCGCTGTGCTGTTTTTACTACTGTTATTACAAGCGTGTTTCTGAAAGAGGAACGGTGCCAGCCCCACACTGCCAGCTCACTCACTGCTGGCTCTGGCCTTGCTATCTTAGCCTATATCATCAGGTGTATAATACTCCCTACAACTGAAGCATAGCCAGACTGGATAAAACTTAACTAGACTGGACAGTACGAGATAGGACTGAACTTGATTAGACTAGACTGGACTGTACTAGATTAGACTGAACTAGACAAGACTAAACTATACTAGACTTGACTGAACTTGATTAGACTAGACTGGACCGGACTGGACTGTACTAGAATAGACTGAATTATCTTAGGCTAGGCTGTACAGTAGTGGACAAAATTAGAATAGACTGGTCTGTACTAGACTAGAGTAGATTAGACTAGACAGGACTGAACGAGACTGGACTGTTCTATACTAGATAGAACTAGATTAGACAGGATTTTCTAGACCAGGGGTCGGCAACCCGAGGCTCCAGAGCCGCATGCGGCTAGTGGCTCCCTGGAGCTTTTTCAAAAATGAGTGAATTGGAAAAGGAATGATTTTTTTGTTGTTGTTGTTTTAATCTGGTTTCTTTAGGGGTAAAACCCTCGTTCATCTCTGCTCATGGATCTGATCCATCAGCTGTGTGCAAATGCAAACGCATGAAAAGTGTTTCAGCAGAACAAATAGATGATCTGAAGCGGGGGGTGGTGTCCACCTCCACCTGAGAAGCGTTTTCCCCCAAAAAACAAACAAACAAAAAAACACGTGCGCAGACGGAGGCTCAGAACAACATATAATGAACCAAACTGGATTCATGCTTCTGTCCGGATGCTTTGCACCACCTCGGAACCAGGCCGCGGTAGAGCGTGGAGGACCGGAGCAGCCCGCCCGGACCTGTAGTCCACAGCGCATTCTCGCTTTTCCTGCACAGAACCAGCGCACAGATGACGGCACTGAAGCACTCGGACCCAGTCCTTTGCACGCTGGTCTTGCTCGCCCCCATCTGGAACCAGGACATGGAGGACGAAAGCCTCCGGACAATCTGACCAACACTGGACCCCCAGCCCCGTCTTGAGGAGCTGCGCGCTGACTGCTCCCGTGTGTTTGGCGATGCTGCTGAGCTCAGAGCTTCTGCTCTGGGCTGATGTTGCGCACAAAGTTCTACATGCTGCTGTTTGATGAGTGCTCCTATGCACGATCAGAAGAAATGCGACTGCTGCTCTGAATACTTCCATCATCGTCGTCAAAGCAACAGGTAAACGTCGGTCGCACTTTCAGCGCGTCAGCTCAGTTTACACGCAAACGTGAAACCGGAGTTTTCCAAAATCTCCACTTTAGCCGGAGTTTTTAGAAAGATTCATTTTCAGAGGCGAATTCTTCGTTTGCGTGTAAACAATGTGTACAAACGAAGGGAAATGTCTCCATTTTTAAAAATACCCGTGTACCTGTAAACGGGGCCTAAATGACAAAAGAATAAACACTAACCACCTGATTTCAGTGGCTACAGACGGCGCATCGAGTATGAGAGGGTCACAAAAGGGGTTTGTGTAATCATGAATGTTCATTTTGTATTTGTAGCCGACTTAGTCATTTTAATAGTCGGCTTATAGGGCTAATATACTGACAGCCTATGTTGTCTTCATATTAGGCTTATATAAGGCTTTTCATTTTTTGTGGCTCCAGGCAGGTATGGTTTTTGTTTTTTGGGGCCAATATGGCTCTTTGAACATTTTGGGTTCCCGACCCCTGTTCTAGACTGTACTGTACTAGAGTAGACTGAACTAGATTAGACTAGACTGGACTATACTATACTAGACTAGACTACATTAGACTAGACTGGATTGAACTAGATTAAACTAGACTGGACTGTACTAGACAGAACTAGATTATACTGGATTGGACAGAACTAGACAGGACAGAACTATACTGGACTTGACTGAACCAGATCAAACTAGACTGGACTGTACTAGACTAGACTAGACTGAATTAGATTAGACTAGACTGTACTGTACTAGATGAGATTAGACTAGACTGATCTGTACTAGACTAAAATAGATTAGTATAAACTGGACTGTACTAGACTAGACTAGACTAGACTGAATTAATTAGACTAGACTGGTCTGTACTAGATTAGATTAGACTGGACTGAACTACACTGGACTGAACTAGTTTAGACTAGACTGGACTGTACTAGACTAGACTAGATTCGACTGGATTGAACTAGACTACTAGAGACTAGACTAACTAGACTAGACTAGATTAGACTAGACTGAACTAGACTGGATAGAACTAGATTAGACTAGAATGTACTGAGCCTGATTAGACTAGACTGGTCTGAACTAGACTGGACTGTACTAGACTGGATTGAACTAGATTAGACTGAACTAGATTGGACTAGACTGAACTGGACTGGACTAAACAAGGCTAAACTAGATTGGACTAGACTGGACTGTTCTAGACTGAACCAGGTTAGACTAGACTGGACTGAACTTGACAGGACTGAACTAGACTTGACTGGACTCGACTATACTAGATTGGACTAGACTGGACTGTAGTAGACAAAACTATACAAGATACTATACTGTAACTATAGTAACTATAGTATACTACTGTAACTATACTAGACTAGACTGAACTAGACTAGACTGGACCGGCTCTAGATAGAATGTACGCCTCCGTCACAGTGTCCTGAAGGTTCATGTCTCTGTGTTGGGTCTGTTCTGATGTAAATAAACTTCTCCTGTTATAATTCCAGCCTCATGTGTCTTCTTCCAGCTCACTTCAGTTTACATTTTTGTTTCCAGGCTCAGTGCTCAGCTCCAGGTCCAGGTCCAAGTCCAGGTCCAGGTCCAGGTCCAGGGGCAGTGTTACTATGGGAGCTCCTGTAGTTATTCCAAACATAACAAATGTCTCTTGATAATAAATATATACACCACTAGTGTCACAAGTTTGGACACACTTTTTAGTTTATGTTTCTTCTTTATTTTCATGATTATAGATTCTCACTAAAGGCATCCCAACTATGAATGACACATGTGGAATGTAGTAAACTAAAGTACACTCAAAATAACTCCAGGCTTCTTTTAGATTTTTTAAATAGCTTTTTTGACCCCTGATTTTTAGCGTTTCTTGAAATGAAAACCAGACTTGGACTTGGTATGGTAACAATAATAAAGCTCCACAGTGACCGTACATCCCCCAGTTCCAGAAGTACATTTCTCATTCTGAAAAAAAAGTCATATTAAAAGTTCAAGGTTAATCTGCTATGTGTTAAGTAATGACCACAAATGAAACAGAAAACACACACCAAAGTTCTTGTAGAGGTGCAAATGCAAAGAGCAGCAAGATAAAAGTAAAAAAATTAAATAAAAATCATAGCTCACTCATTACATTTTTAAATAATGTTTAGGTGGAAAAAGCATCTGTCAGATATTTTTCTTCTTTTTTTTTTTTTTTTTGCCTTGGACCACATACACACCTACAGGGGTATATGAGCACCTGGGCTGGTGGCCATTTTGTGTACTGTGGTCCAAGGCAAAAAAAATATCTGATGAAGGCTTTTTTTGAAACGTCATTTATAGCTTTTGGACGTCGGTCATCTGAATGTGCTATGCATTTTTTTAAGTAATGAACATAAGACATATTTAAAATCGGTTTCTGAAGTTTTATAAACCGCCAAGTTATTCAAACTTTTCTTTCACTTCCTTTTTACTGAAAACAGCTATGTTATGGATATTAGTTAGTACGTAGCTGGTTAAACTTTGTGCTGTCTTTATTCTTCCATCCATCCATTTTCTTCCACTTATCCAGGGTCAGGTCGCAGGGGCATCAGTCTAAGCAGGGACAGCCAGACTTCCTTCGCCCAGGACACTTCCTTCAGCTCCTTGGGTGGTACCTCAAGGTGTTCCCAGGACAGTCGAGAGTCATAGTCCCTCCAGCTCCTCCGGGGGACCTCCAGCGTTTCCTGGGTGCCCGAGCCACCTCGTCTGCTCCTCTCAATGTGGAGGAGTAGCGGCTCTACTCCGAGCTCCTCCCATGTGACTGAGCTCCTCACCCTATCTCTAAGGGAGCGCCCAGACATCCTGCGAAGGAAACTCATTTCAGCAGCTTGTATCCGCGATCTCATCCTTTCGGTCACTACCCAGAGCTCATGACCATAGGTGAAGGGAGGAACGGAGACTGACGGTAAATCGAGAGCTTTGCCTTTCAGCTCAGCTCGCTCTTCACCACAACGGTCTGATACAGCGACCGCATCACTGCCGACGCTGCACCGATCCACCTGTCAATCTCACGCTCCGTCCTCCCCTCACTCGAGAACAAGACCCCGAGAACTCCTCCACTTGAGGCAGGGACTCTCCACCCACCCGGAGAGGGCAAGACACCTTTTTATGGTCGAGAACCACGGCCTCAGATTTGGAGGAGCTGATCTTCATCCCAGCCGCTTCGCATTCGGCTGCAAATATTTGAAATATTTACTTTTGAAACCGGAGCGCGCGGTCACTGTTGAGTGTTTAATATGATATTGTGAAGCATCTGTGCAAAGCAATATCGTCTCCATGGAAACAACGAGGGGGCATACCTTTGTCCGGAAAAGTTTCACATTTTAATTTTCTTTTCATGTATTGACTACTATTCTTGGCAATGACCTGGTCCTGACTCACCTGCCGTGCTCACAGTTCAGCCCCTGTCGAAGCTCCTCCTCTTCAGTGTAATCTGCAGTGACACTGTGGTCGCTCCTGTCCGCCGCCCGCCGAGATGATGCCCACCTCACCAAGGGGAGACACACTCAAACAGTACTCGGGCTGGTGGAAAAGAAGGGTACATTCAGTGCATTATGTGTGGCCCTGTGACGTGATGGTCAGCAGAGCGGTCAGCAGTACAAGCCTCTGTGTGTGTGTGTGTGTGTGTGTGTGTGTGTGTGTGTGTGTGTGTGTGTGTGTTACTACGTGTGTGTGACTGTGACCTCGAGATGACGCTCGGGCTCATGTCTGAAAATTGAGCAGAACACAGTAGAACAATGAACATGACTATTATTTTTATGACAATCGCAGCAAAAATAATGATTTGTTTCATTTTCTATTATACGTTGTTTTGATTTTAGATTTCAGTAAAAAACAGGAGTGAAAAAAGAGGTGGTAGAATAACCAAATGTTGTACTCAAGTAAGAGTAATGTTATTTCAGATTAATATTACTCAAGTAAAAGTACAAAGTAGTGCTCAGAGAAATTACTCAAGAATTAAATAGTATTACTCTAACTCGCCATAACTTAAAGGGCCCGTCTCACGCAAAATCACTCTTTTCACGTTGTATCTTCTGCACTTAAACAATCACTATTTGGGTTTTGGAACATCCATTACACAATAGTTCTGAAATCTTACTGATTTCTTGGAGACAGTCACAGACCAGGAACTATGAAAGTCCGACTATTGCTCATCCCCCAGAAAGCACAGGCTCCGCCCTCCAAACGTGACGTAGGCGACGAGTGAGCCGCCCTTCCTCCGCCCATCTCAGGGAGGGAGGGGGAGACAGAAGATACAGCGCGTTCAGCCGCATGTGTTGGACCTGGAATCGGACGAGGACTTTGAGGTGCACGAAGCTCAAGCACCGCGTCCACATCAGCTGAACATTACTGATTGGTAAAGTATTAATAAACACTAGTAGATCAACTTATTATATCGTGTTCACTGCAGTGTAGAACAATGAGCTTATGCTGTCGCTTTTGTTTAGGTGTTCATGTGGGAATTGTCAGACGATGCGGGGTGGAGGCGGGGCAGAGGCGGTGGAGTGGGGAGGGGGGCGGGTTCTACTACTTCAAACGCGTCATAGGTGTTTCTGCCGTGTCATCGTTGTAGCAGCTTTAGTTCATTGTCACGTGGGAGGGGGGCAGAAATATGCTGCAATTTGTTAAAAAAAACACAGAATCAATCTAAAAACCACTTCAGCAACATATACAAGGCCCACACATCATTCTTAGAAGGTAGAAAGCTCTGAAAAGTTGAGTTTGCATGAGATGATCCCTTTAAAGAGTAAATCTCTTTTGTTGTTTTTTTTCAAACGATAGACACAGAAATGAAAATGAAACAAAATCAGATCTGAAGGAGCTGCAAGAAACACCAAATGTTTAAATCGTTTCATATTGTCACATAAAACTTTTGTCACTTTAGACTCACTCACAGTGGGAGGAGGAACCACAACTTGTACTGTACCCAAGAGAGATCACTAAATTACTCAAACATGCATGGACGACATGTGAAACCTCTTCAGGCAGGTTTCTGATCATTACATGGAGGGTCAATTTAGATCTTTATAGTAAGGAATACCTGCTAATCATTTATAAATGTTTATTAACCATTAACTAATCATTAACTACAAATTTTAAGTATGTCTTTATTAATACATGAGTAGTTAATGATTAATAAACAATTGTAAATTTTTGTAGATATTTCTCATTAAACATTTACAAATGCTTTATTAATTAGTAATAACATTTACATAATTAGTTGTAACTAAGGCTGGGCATGTTAACGCATTCATTTTGTGTTAACTAATTAATTGAGTATCACCGACAATTATTTTAATGCTGTTAACACAGTTTTTATTTTTATTTATTTATTTATTTTTTTATTGTAAACATCTGTTGCTCACTAGCTTTTATTTTGAAAAAGTCACCACTTTAAGTTTGACGTCTTTTCTTTATACTTTTTTCACTTTTTTCTGACCATGTGAGACGCAACGTGTCCGAGCCTCCGCGAGCCGCAGGGCTCGGCCGCGGGCTCTGGCTCCCGCCGAGCCGGACCAGCCGTGGGCTCTGAGCTTCTGCGGGCTCCTAGGTCCGACCGCTCTTCCAGACGCCCTGAGGCGTCCAGATAGAGGTGTCCAGTGCAGTTTCCGTAGCTGCGGTCTCGTTTATATAATGCTATTACAGATGTCGTGATATGATCCCACTCATAACTCAGTGAAATATGATTGGCTCAGACAACTGTCAATCTCAAACTTCGTTCCAGCCGCTGAGGGTCCTGCAGGTGTTTGTTTAGTTCAGTGCTGCAGGGGGAGTCACTGATTTACCCAGAAACCACTGGAAGAAAAACTGTGATTGGTCCATTTCTGCTCCATTATATTAACCCTTTGTTTCCCAAGAAATATCAGTCCAAGATTATAACAATGATCTAGAAATTATTACTAGTGTTGTGTTTATTACTCACTGAATAAAAATATTGAAAAAAAATATATTAGTAGTACAAAAATTCATTCAATATTTTTTCTTGAGCCTTCAGAAAACCTTGAAAACTCTGAGGGTTCAACTCTGAAACAAATGCTGTTTGTACAACAAATGTACGACTCTTTCATTTACATTTCCAATAAAAGTCACTATACTCTACTTTTTAATTCATTCATTGGTTTTGCGTATAACATGTGATTAATCACGATTAATCACACTCAAACTCATGCGATTAATATTTTTTTTTTTTGCCCAGCTCTAGTAATAAAATTGTATAAATTAGTAATAACATTTAGTCAATTAGTAATAACATGTAAATAACTATTAATAAAGTTTAAATAATTACTGAAAACATTTAGATAATTAGTAAGAACATTAAGTCAATTAGTTATAACATTTAAATAACTAGTAATTACATGTAAATCATTTTTAATAACATTTGTAAATCGTTTGTAAATTATTATTAAACACTTGTTAATGAGTAGCAATTTATTTATTTTTTTAAATAATGATGAGTTAATGGTTAATAAACATTTATCAATGATTTGTAGGAATGCATTATTATAAAGTGTTACTGATTTTGCATAATATTCCAGCTTTAATGACCAACACAAATGCTCTGACTGACGGGCCGCGCCGTTTCTGTTTGTCTTTAAGGTTATCCACGGGTTCGATGAAAAATGGGTCAGGGGGCAAAGGTCAAATCTAATCCAAACATGTGTTGCTTTAGCTCTTCTCTCGCAGCAGTGCTTCTCCAGCTGCAGCGGAGTCAGTGACAGAAGTGAGGGGGACAGACACGAGCGCAGAACAAACCCGGGTTATTCTGAGCTCTCGTCTCACACCTGACTATTATTTTGGGACGCGCAGGAGCGGAGATGTACTGGCATATCGTCCAGGCAACGGGGGCGGAGTTTGAACAAGTAGTTTTGATATTTTTAGTTTGAGTGTAGCAGAGTGGATGGGACCAACTGCAGCGAGTGGGAAAACAGTAAAAGAGAGAGTACAGTGAGTCAGTTATGATTGCGCGTCATTTTTAGAAAGATAATGTTCTATGGTGGGCAGCTGTAACTGTTAATGCTCCTGGATTACACTAAATGGACTCTTGTGAACGCTAAGTAAAGTAAAGTACTGTATCAAAAATGAACGGACTGATGTTCTAGTCCCAACTTTCAGCAAATTAAAAAAAAGTACAAAAATGTATTTATTAGATTTTTCAGACTATAAGTGGCACTTTTTTCATGGTTTGGGTGTTTCCTGTGACTTATAGGCGAGTTTCAGCTGACGTCATTGTTATTAAAAGCCCGCGTTGCATGCTGGGAAATATTTTGGTCGGAGGCAAGAAACACGGTAGCGTCAAACACAGTGTGTAACCTCGCGTATTTATCCCCGATAATGGTAAATTCCTGCTGCATTATCAGACGCACAAATAGAAGCACGGAAGAAGGAAAATGTCTTTTTCGTATTCTGAGTGAAAAGAACCACTAACGGTGAATTAAACGACTTTCAAACATTCACAGAGCAAACGTAGAAGATCCTAACAAACCGTGGACTCCAACAAGTTCAACAACACATCGAGACTCTTGGAGGTTTTCATCTTTTCTGCTGTGAATGGCCCAGGAGTTTCCACCAAGTCATTGTGGATATCGCCCAAGTGAATATTTGTCCAGGTAGTTGGTGATTCTGACCAGAAATTTGGTTTGGTCCACTTTTTGTCGGGGTTGAAAAGGGTGATTTGGCTCCGTCGATGCTTATGACCAATTTCTGGTCAAATGGTCTTGGGTCCTCTGCCGTTAGAGTGGATAAATAACCGGGATCAATACCCTTTACGTGCTTTCTCGCTCCGTCCATCATGTTGAATTAGGCTACGTTCAGACTGCAGGGCTTAATGCTCAATTCCGATTTTTTTGTGAAAGCCGATGTTTTTGTGAGGTCGTTCACATTTCCAATTAAATGCGACTTGTCTGTGACTCCAGTGTGAACGGTAAACGGCCCGAAAGTGTCCCGCATGTGCACTGGAGACACGATGACGTCAACCCCGTGCGTCAACCGCAGCGAGCGTGCTCTGTGTTTACAGAAGTTGTCCAAACATGGACGCGAGCATTGAGCACCTGCAGATTTTACAGTTCCGGTTTCCGCCTGCTTCAGCGCAGAATAGTGACGTTTGTGGCTTGTTGATAACGTGTAGGTGGATGAATGCGCTTTGGCCGTTCAGACTGAAGTCACATGTCAAAAGATCAGATATGTATCAGTTTCAGGAGCACATATCCAAGTGTCCTGGGTCACATTTGAAAAAATCGGATCTGTGTGGTTCAGACTGTCATTAAAAGATCAGATACAGGAACATAGGGGCCAAAAAATCGGATTTGGGTCACTTCAGGCAGCAGCCTTAGTGTTTCTTGCCGCTTTTGTCAACAATGAAACTCGCCTATACTCCGGTGCGACTTATATATTAAAATGTTTACATTGAAGCGGTCAGTGTGTGAGTATCTGCTGCTCCTGTTCCTCCTGTACCACTGTTACTTCACTCTACTGCACATGTCTCCTGCAGAAAGAGCTTCTGTCCTGTCTGTATCATGTCAGTCGATCTCACCATTACTTCTGTACCACTGAAAATTTTACATTTAAACAAACTTATAAAGACGACTGAGAAGACTGAACACAAACGCCCCCAAAAACTAAATCATATTCTGCAGATTACAAACTGCAAGTCGTGAAATCTGCAGCTGAAAACGGAAATCGAGCAGCAGAAAGAAAGTTTGGAGTGAGCGAGAAACTTGTGACACCAGGAGGATGCACCATGAAACTTTCCTGAAGTCACTGGATGGATGGACAAAGTCTGGACTTCAGTGACACTGAAACCATCCTGTCGGGATTCAGAAAGACCAGAATAATTACCCGGTCCTCGAAGGGTTGACCAGGTTTTGTATTCACCCTGTGTCTGTGTGTTTGTGTGTGTGTGTCTGTGTGTGTGTGTGTGTCCACCCACGATAATTCCGCCATTTATGGACCAATTGTCACCAAATTTGGTACATGGGTCAAGCCGCCGTGCCTGATGCCGCAAAAAAAGTTTGGTGATGATCCGAGGTCATTTGAGGTCACACGGGTCAATTGAAATGTTACTCCTTTATAAAGGATCGGCAATTTCGGCAATTTCTGAACCATCTGTGGCCTAAAATATTCACCCAATCATCACACAAGTTGGCACACACATAACTGGGGTACACTGAATGTTACAGGTTGAAACCGGTCAAGGTCACTTGAAGGTCAAGGTAACCAAGGTCAAATATGCCTTTTTGGTCATAACTCAATGAAGGATGGAGCTCGAGCAACGGGAGTGTCTCAAAATCTCAGAAAAATTATTAGCTATTTATAATTCTGTGCATTTGTATAGTCAAATATTCATAGTTTTTGAGATAATCACTAATTATTATAATAGTTCCTTTCTCTTTCAGTGTTTGCTGTTAAAATTCTAATAATTAGCATTTGTTTTCCTGGTGATACACAACACATTGATCTACAGTCACACAACTAACATGTACACAACTCATGAAAAATGACATTTTGGTTCCACACTAGTAAACACAGACATTCTCATGTGTGACCAATATCACACTAATGTTCATGGGCCTGTACAGATACACACATTGTATTGTGGATATAATGATCATGTCATATGGGCTGGACTCCTCAAAAACTGCTTCTGTGGTGATGAACTGACCCACCGACGCCTCGTGGGGACCAGGTTGATGTCTCTCATTGTGCTCGTTCTAACTGGAACTGATGCTGAGTCTGACGACAGCGACACAGAAGAGGAAGTGGCGCTCTGTTTACCTCCAGAGGTCAAAGCCGAGTTACTCAGAAGTGACTCCGAGGATGAAGAATTGAATGGATTTAGTGATTTGGAGTGAGATGGAGAGTTTGGTAAACTTGTTCTGTTCTGTTGTTTATGTTATAGTTTATCTGAAGAACTGTTCATATGTGACGTTAACAGTCTGTTGTTCTCTCTTCTATTGTTTTTACTACAACTTGACTTTACACAGGAAATGTTGGGTCCTAGTCTCTGATTTTATCAAATAAATTTCCCCCAAAAAGTGCAACTTATAGTCCGGTGCAACTTATATATGTTTTTTCTTCATCGTGATGCATTTTTGGGCTGGTGGAGCAACTTATAGTCCGAAAAATACAGTAATTATTTCTTATGATGGGTGAATTTGAGGTGAAGAGTAGAAAAGACAAGTAAAGAAAAGAAAAGATGAACCAAAAATGAACTGACTAATGGTTTGGGTTTTCAAAATTTTCTAGTCCCAACTTTGAGCAAATAAAAAAAAAAAAGTATTTATTAAGATTTTTGCCTTTAATAGTTCTCAAAGTTTGTCTAAAATGGTTTAAAGAAATCTTAAAAATAACACATTTCACTCTCCAACAAAATGCATTTAAAATTTTTTACACATTCTTACATGGATAATGACATTTTTTTGTTGTTGTTTTTTTTTTTTCACTTCCAGTAGCGAGATTCAAACATGAACCCTCTGGTTAGTGGGCGACCTCCCCGGGATGACAGCGCGCGTCTTCAGAACAGCAGTTCAAACTTCCCCTTAAATGGAGCGTCGGGGAGTCTGGAGGCACCAGGAGGGCTGAGAGACGGTCCTGCCCACAGCCGAGCGTCGTCTCTGGGCCGAGGAGTGGACCATTAGCCCGTCTGCTGGAGCCACAGATACTGAAGGGCCCTTTGATAGTGATCTCTGTCAGCACGTCTGCGCCAAACCAAACAAAACACAAGCATTAAGCATTCCGGATATGGATTGATATGGATGTTTTATTCATATTCATTAGACCTGAGCCCTTCTGTGACCGGCCGACTGCAGGGGAAGCTTCAAAAGAGCGGAAAGACTTGACTTAGATGTTAAAAGGTCCGTGTTAATGGTGCGATATTACACTAAAAGGATTCTAGTGAGCTTTCGTATCGTATTTCAAGATTTGGAGATGAGGACAGATGAACAAACTCCAGATTATGTTTTGGATGAGGTAACAGCATTAGAACATGGCTTAAACTCTGGTGGTGCGCCCCGTAGACCGTTGTGTAAGCGCGGGCGAAAAGACTCCACGCTCCGAGGGACGAAGTGCAGCCGAAGTCCAATCAAACTGAGCGGACGCCCTGCTCCACAGGCTCGGGGTTCCCTCAGGGGCGCTCCTAGATTCCAAGTCCTAGTCCAAGATTATTCCTAGTTTAGTACTGGTTTAATCCTGGTTTAGACCTGGGTTAGTCCTGGTTTAGACCTGGTTTAGTCCTGGTTTAGACCTGGTTTAGTCCTGGTCTAGACCTGGTTTAATCCTGGTTTAGTCCTGGTTTAGACCTGGTTTAGACCTGGTTTACACCTGGTTTAGACCTGTTTGGCGGTTCTTGAGGCCCTCAGCTCACCTCAGCCGTTTGCTAAAGCCAAAAGGCGGGTCCCCCCAATAAAGAGTGGGACAGGGCAGGGCAGAGCAAGGGGGAGGGGCAGATCGAGGGGGAGGGGCAGATCAGGGGGGCGGGGCAAATTGGCAGCAGAACATCTTTTGACGTATGAAATGTCAGAGTCAATACAAACTTTGTTCTTGTTCTTTTCACCTCAAGAACAAGAGCTAAATTCTTCTGTTCTTATAAAGTATGAATAGGCCTTTACAGTTATATGGATGGTTTGAATAGGGCCCGGGAGAGATCACTAGATTACTCAAACATGCACGGATGTTTAAATCATCTTCAGGCGTGTTTTAGAAGAACAAACAATGTTAAAACACAGTAGAAAGCCTCAAAAAGTCACTTTAGTGTAACATCTGCTCTTAAATCTGCTCTAAAAACAAAATATCTAAATAATACAAATAAAAAGTGTGTGTGGGATTGGTTCTAGGATGCTTCTCCTGCCTTATAGAGTTAATGAAGTCTACACAATACAATTAACCGAGCTCGTCTCTCTGGCGCCGCACTCTTGTGTTACCTGCGCTCAGACAGGTGTGTGCGTGACAGACACACACACACACACACACACAGAGAGAGAGAGAGGGGGGGGGCGCGGGGTGACGAGGCGTATCCATGGAAACCAGCGCGGGCCCTTCGTTAGCTCGGCAGGTGCTAATGGAGATAACGAGAGGGAGGGGGAAGGGGGAAGGAAGGCCGCTCACCCACCCTCCGTCTCTCCTTCCCCACCTCCACCTCCTCCCTCCCTCCCTCTCTCCCTCTCTCCACACTCTCATTTGGGGCTGATTTTTTTCTATTTTTTTTTCTTTTTCCATCGTCGCCGGCTGCAATCACCGGCCCATTGAGCTGGCCGCCGTGGGAGGTAAATGCGGCAGGCGAAGGGTCCGCAATCAGATCGGGGCCCGTGGGTCTCTGGCTGACTCTGACTCTGCATACAGCCTGGGCTTCGCTCGTCCAGAGATTACGCTTAAAGTCCAAGCACAAGACAATAACTTAAAAGTGCATTGTGTAACTTTTCCGTCAAATGCTTTTCTCCATGGAGATGTTATTGGTTTATCTGGAATGTTTCACATAGATAGTCTGTTGTAAAAGCGGATTGAAGAGCAGATATTATGCTAAATTGACTTTTGCGGTCTTTCTACCATGTTTTAACGTTGTTCCCTCATTAAAACCATGCCTGAAGAAGAAGTAAGTACGTTTTTATTTATATAGTGCTTTTCACAGACATTTTTTGTCACGAAGACACTTTACAGAGCATTATTCATTCACTCTGTACCTGGTGATGGTAAACTACTATTGTAGCCACAGCTGTCCTGGGGCAGACTGACAGAAGCACGGCTGCCATGCCAATCTGTGGCATCAGTCCCTCCAACCACCACCATCACTCACACACACACCACTTTCATACTAGGCAATGTGGGCGAAGTGCCATTGCCACACAATGATTGAAGTGATTGTATTTAACTCAACTGTTCCTCGAGATGGAGCATGTGTATGGAGCATGTTTTGGGTTGATGGGGGAAACTGGAGCACCCAGAAGAAACCCATCCAGACACACAGAAAGGCCTGGGCAACCCAGGGATCGAACCCAGAACCTTCTTGCTGTGAGGCATGAGTGCTAGCCACTCAGCCACCATGCCAACAAGATTCAGATGTCACTCATCTAGTGATCTCTCCTGAGCCCTATTCAAACCCTCGTTATGTTTGCTGTAAGATTCTGTTAGGATACAAAACAACAGTGATGGAATGTAACAAAAGTAGCAAAAAAGTAAAGCACAATACTTACGCCGTATTTTTTGGAATATAAGTCACACTTTTTTTCATGGTTTGGGTGTTTCCTGTGACTTATACTCCGGTGCGATTTATATATTAAAATGTTCACAGTAACAGTTGTGAGAGGTTCTAGTCTTGTGTGTGAGTATCTGCTGCTCCTGTTCCTCCTGTACCACTGTCACTTCACTCTACTGCACATGTCTCCTGCAGAAAGAGCCTCTGTCCTGTCTGTATCATGTCAGTTGATCGCACCATTACTTCTGCACCACTGAACAATTTAACATTTAAACAAACTTATAAAGACGACTGAGAAGACTGAACACAAATGCCCCCAAAAACTAAATCATATTTTGCAGATTACAAGCTGCAAGTAGCAAAATCTGCAGCTGAAAACGATTTTAATCGAGCAGCAGAAAGAAAGTTTGGAGTGAGGGAGAAACTTGAGACACCAGGAAGATGCACCATGAAACTTTCCTGAAGTCACTGGATGAACAAAGTCTGGACTTCAGCGACACTGAAATCATCCTGTCGGGATTCAGAAAGGCCCAAATAATTCTGTCTGGAACTGATGTTGAGTCTGACGACAGCAACACAGAAGAGGAAGTGGCGCTCTGTTTACCTCCGGACGTCACAGAGTTGTTCAGAAGTGACAGAGGATGAAGAATTGAATGGATTTAGTGATTTGGAGTGAGATGGAGAGTTTGTTAAACTTGTTCTGTTCTGTTGTTTATGTTATAGTTTATCTGAAGAACTGTTCATATGTGACGTTAACAGTCTGTTGTTCTCTCTTCTATTGTTTTTACTACAACTTGACTTTACACAGGAAATGTCTGTTTCTGGTCTCTGATTTTATCAAATATAAACATTTCCACACTAAAGTGCAACTTATATATGTTTATTTCTTTGTTGTTTTTTTCCTTATACATTTTTTGGCTGGTGTAACTTATACTCCGGAGTGACTTATAGTCTGAAAAATACAGTAAGTACATTTCTTATGTATCTGTACTTTACTTAAGTACATTTTAAAGTGAATACTTTTTACTTTTACTTCACTATGTTTGACCACATTTATCTGTACTTTCTACTCCACTACATTTAAGATCTGGACTGAAAAGTAAAAAGTACTTTTCTTTCTTCAAAGCTTTGGGATGCAGGAGTGCTACTTGGATGTACAAAAATGTGCTGAATTGTCCTTTTGGTGTCTTCAGTGTAGGACCAGTCTCACATACAAAGTAGGAAAAAACTGAGGCACTCAAAAAGTACAAAATAATTCAAAGCCTTTAATACCACATGGCAGATTTGAACTTTATCTGCCATGTGGTATTAAAGGCTTTTAATTATTTTGTACTTTTTAAGTGCCTCAGTTTTTTCCTACTTTGTACTTTTCTTTCTTGTTTGAGACCCACTGAAATGCCTGAGACTTATTTTTAGCACATTTCATTTAGTTTATTTTCCAACTTTGAACAAAATAAATACACAAAAACATAAAAATAAATCAAATAAATCAAATAAAATAAGAATTTGATGGTATCCCTTAAAATCAGCTGAATTCTTGGTCACATTTGGTCACATTTTTATACAGCGCTTTCCCACCTTCAAAGCTCTTTACATCAAGGAACCACTTATCCATTCACACAGCTTTTTATCTTCATGGAGACCAAACCAGAGCAAGTTACAGGTCAGATCTGTGGAGAGGCGACCCCGCTCACAGTCAGAATGTTGGTTTTCTTGGAATTTTTGAGCTATAAAACGTAAAGTAGAACTGTTTAAAGTCATATTATGGAACATTAGAAGCAGCGCAATGACATCTCCATGGAAACAAGAAGGTGACAGACCCTCCACCAGTGCATATGACACATTCTGATGATCGTCTAATTTGGATTTGTTGGCAGGATAATACTTGTTGTAAATCTAAATTTTTTATTTATTTTTTTTTTTTCACAAATCAAGAAGTAATTTTTGAAGAAAAGTTGAAAATATGTTGGAAACTACGGGGAGAAGAGAATTCTGTTTTAGAAAGTTCTATATTGATGATATCACACTGGGAGCATGTCCAAAATTCTGCACAGTTTACAAAAAATAAAAAAAAAAAAAAATCACAAATTTTTTAAGCAAACATATTTATTTTGTATTTGTCATAATCATAATCTCTGTGCACAGGAGAGGAGTTTTGGCAGAGTGTTATAAAAGTTCAGTTTGACAAATATTGCAGTGTGTTCCTCCCACCATGTGTCCAGTGTGAACCAGTGTGAACAGTTGTGTGTGGAGCTGCCTCTTCTCTCGCAAAGTTCCTCTGTGTGTCATTTATTTTGAGTTTAGCCAAAGAATAATGACTCATGACTTACATATTTTATCACACAATACTGAAACAGAAGCTCAGATGAGGAGAATGAAGCTCCTGCTGATACTTCGCAGCTGATGTCATCTTCATTCTCTTGGGGTGTGATGCTACTAAGGCTACGTTCAGACTGCAGGGCTTAACGCTCAATTCCGATTTTTTTGTGAAATCCGATGTTTTTGCGAGGTCGTTCACATTTCTAATTAAATGTGACTTGTATGTGTCTCCAGTGTGAACATTAAACGGCCCGAAAGTGTCCCGCATGTGACACTGGAGACACGACGACGTCAACCGCAGCGAGCGTCTCTGTGTTTACAGAAGTTGTCCAAACATGGACGCAGCATCGAGCACCTGGAGATTTTAAAGTTCCTCTCGTACCGGAGCCAGAACATGAACAACGCACTTGTTTTAAGGAGGAGATTGAGAAGGACGAGGTTTTTGGTCGTGGTGTTTTGTGGGGCAGCGGCAGTGACGTCCGTTGAAAGGAACGTGTGGATGTGGAGACGGAGCCAAGAGTGGTGAGTGGTGATGTGCTTCACTTCAGTGACACAGAGTTCATTAACAATTTTCACCTACTTCAGCGCAGAATAGTGACGTTTGTGGCTTGTTGATAACGTGTAGATCAAATCAATGCACTTTGGCCGTTCAGACTGAAGTCGCATGTCAAAAGATCAGATATGTATCGGTTTCAGGAGCACATATCCAAGTGTCCTGGGTCACATTTGAAATCTGTGTTGAATCTGTGTGGTTCAGACTGTCATTAAAAGATCAGATACAGGAACATAGAAGCCAAAAAATTTGATTTGGGTCACTTCAGGCTGCAGTCTGAACACAGCCACAGACTTTCATCTGAGCCTTATTTTGACACAATCTGACCAGAAAGACCTGAATTAGCTTGAACCACATCAGACGAGATGATTCTGTGGTGTTAAGTCCCTTTCAAATAACATTACCCCTAATTAGCCTGACACATGAAATAATTTCTTGATATTTAACTCATTATTGGACTTTTGAACAAAATGTAAAAAAAAAAAGATAACTTTGACCATTTTAGAAATAAAAAAATAAATATATTTGATACGTTGGGCCTTCATGGCCATTTTATAGAACCCAACCATGTTTATTTTAGGACCAACCAAAATTCTCTTTGATGCATTTAGAACTCAGAAAAACCTTTCTGAACATTTCCTTTTATGTTTTCAAATGTTTGAACAGGATGATTTTTATTTCACCATGTGGAGGCGAGAAATCAGTTTGGGTCCTTGTTCAAGTGCAGATGTACATTATATTTCCCACTGTACAGGTGTGTGAAATTATTATAAATATATGTTAAAATAAATAAATAAATAAATGAGTGAATCCTCTAAATCCTCTGAACCAGTAAAATATAGATTATTAGTGATTTTGTGTGTGAAAATTGAAGAAACAGGACAGTTACAACCAAATAGACCATCGCACCTTTCACTTATATACAAGTCATGTAAAGATCAATATTCCACCATTATGCAATAATAATAATAATAATAATAATAATAATAACAATTGAAAATATATTTTAAGGTGATATCTTAGTTATGGAATACTAAAAACTGTGGTGTTAAATTTGCATGGAATTAAATGAATTTTGAAGATTTCATCATAAAATGTGATACAGTGATGATGAGGAACAGAATCACAAATACCTGCTGATACAGACAATTTTAACCAGATTTTTCTACAAAATGAAAATAAAAATATGAACACCAAAGATTTTCATTTTGTCTTCTTATATACTTTAACTTCTTGGGTTCTTGGGGCTCGGGTCATTGGATCGGAAAACAACAAGTTCAAACGCTGGATCAAGGAGGCCGTCGAAATCAGGAAACGAGGCACGGACAGCATTAACCGTGATGATGAAACGTTCCTCCTTTCACACACCTGGGACACCCTCCTCCAGAGAACACCGGGCGACGGGAGGCGTGGTCAGTCTGAGCGACCTGCAGGTCCATCAGGCTGACCACGCCTACAGGAAGTAACAACAGCTGATATACGACACGTCACCACCAACACCGGTGACAGTTCTGAAGATGCAGCAGCAGCCGAAACATGTCAACAAGGTAAACACACTTTACTGCATTGTCTTTAAAAAGAACCCAACAAGTTAAAAAATATGAAGACTTCATAGATTAATCTAAGAAAGTTGTTCAAATGTTCATATTGAAGAATCACTAACAATATTTAGGCAATTCTTACACTAACCTTTTTTACATTTACAAAGTTGTTCCTCCAAAAACAGAGAAAGTCACGCCCACCAATTTGAAAATGTCTCCTCTGAGCCTGTTATTTGCCCACTAAGGGACATCTGACAAGTATTTAATAGGAGGGTTTCAGTCACGTGATCACGATGATGCGCGAATTTCAGGTGGAGGGCAGGAAGTGAAGACAAACACGACAAACACGGCTCTGGAGAACACAGATATGGAGAAGAGTTCTTATTGTAAGGATTTAGAGCCAGTAGCAAGGCAAAAGTACGAGCAGTTAGTCGACAAATATATTGGGCTTGACCCTGATCTTATTGAAAATGAGAGAATTTTCAACCAAAGTAAAAGATTTGCCGACAATCGAGGCAGAGGAGATCACGAACTATTTAGCTCTTCAGACATCGTTCTACACCAGACAACAGATGAAGGCAAAGTACAAAAGTTTGGAGGCATAGAACTTTTTTTTGTCAGTGGATGGATCCTCAACCTTGGTGCAAAACGCCTAAATGATGATTATGGTTTGGTCTTCGCCGGGGTGAAGTGTTTCTCTTATTTTATGTGTATAGACTGTTATAGGAAAAACTGCAGTGTATCAGCAGTGACCTCTATCTGAACTATTTAATGTCAACAAACGTCGTTAGCCGTTAGTCGTTAATGATTCGTTTATGTTTAGGTAAACCACAAAAAACAATTTAGCTTTGTAACAAACCTTTGTCGACGTGTTCACTGCAGACACGAGCATTAGGTTTGTAATCCACTTTTTACGGTGTTGTTCTGTCAACTTTTCCCATTTCTGACCTTTGTGGACAATTATATTCGTTACTCAAAAAAAATTGCTTTTCCTTCTCTCGGTTAGAACAATTGGCACAGCCGTAAACTACACAACACATCGGCATTTTCCTCCAGTCAGTTCACTTCCTGCTCTCCATCTGATTTTGCGCGCTGACAAACGTCGCCCTGTGACGTCACGTGAAACCCAGATATTGGATACAACAGGTTTTTCAGGAAAAAATATTGATTATGTGGTTGGGCAGAATGTTGTGTATCAATGATGATACAAACGGCTTTATAGGGTGACAGTCACAAGCTACAGCTTTAGCCACCAGTTTTTCATTTAGTCACTCCCACCTTTTTGTTGAAAATCAAAGACGTGACAGATTACATTACTTACTTTAAGTCATTTAATGGATTACGTTACAAACTACATTTTGGGGTGTGTAATCTGTAATCTGTAGGGGAATACGTTTTAAAGTAACCTTCCCAACACTGACCACCGAGCAAATGAATCCTAATGCTGCGAGGTCAATGTTTGTAAGGTTGACAGAATTGAATTTATTTTGTTTTGCTGTGGATCACACCTGGAGGACTGACAGATTACATGACTTGTACAGAACGTGTACAGAAGGACATTTTCTTCTGCTCTATCAGGGCTGGATCGTGGAGGCAGTAGTCAGAGCAGAGAGGTGCACATTTCCCTCTCCACAGACATTTCCTCCAGCTCCTCCGGGGGGATCCCGAGGCGTTCCCAGGCCGGCAAAGAGACAAAGCCCCTCCAGTGTGTCCTGGCTCTTCCCCGGGGCCTCCTCCCTGTAGGACACACCCCCACACCTCATCCAGAACAGATACTGAGAATTTCCATCCATGAAAACTGGATGCCAGAGAAAAGTGCGTTACAGTCGTCTAAATGAGAGAGGATAAAAGCACGCAAACAATATCTAGGTAAGTTAAAATGACTTAAATTAAGAACATTTGACTTTATTTGAGTCGATTCAACTTGACAAGTCAAATGATCCACCAATGGAATAAGTCTGTTTTTCATCATTCAAGCAAAATTCGATTTTGTTTCTTATTTTAAGTGCAAAAAGTTGTTGTTTTTCTTATTTTAAGTGTAGCAGGATGTATTTTCATGTTTTAAATACAAAAAGTCTTGTTCCACTGGCAGATCATTTTACTTGTCAAGTGAAATTGAGTCAAATCATGATCAAACTTTCTTAATTCAAGTCATCTTAACCTGACTAGATTTTGTTTTTTGGAGTGTGGTAGAAATTATCTACCAATGGAAAAAGTGTTTCTTATTTTAAGTGCAAAAAGTTGTTGTTTTTCTTATTTTAAGTGTAGCCAGATGTATTTTCATGTTTTAAATACAAAAAGTCTTGTTCCACTGGCAGATCATTTTATTTGTCAAGTGAAATCTTGATAAAACTTTCTGAATTCAAGTCATCTTAACTTCGTTAGGTTTTAGTATACGTTTATATGATAACGGTATGAACAGAAGACGCAAAAGTGGCGTCGCGTCTTCACTTTTTATTCCGTGTTTAGACGAGTGTTTGTAATCTGTAATCTGTAGGGGAATACGTTTTAAAGTAACCTTCCCAACACTGACCACCGAGCAAATGAATCCTAATGCTGCGAGGTCAATGTTTGTAAGGTTGACAGAATTGAATTTATTTTGTTTTGCTGTGGATCACACCTGGAGGACTGACAGATTACACAACTCTAATGTGTACAGAAGGACATTTTCTTCTGCTCTATCAGGGCTGGATCGTGGAGGCAGTAGTTAGAGCAGAGAGGTGCACATTTCCCTCTCCACAGACATTTCCTCCAGCTCCTCCAGGGGGATCCCGAGGCGTTCCCAGGCCGGCAAAGAGACAAAGCCCCTCCAGTGTGTCCTGGCTCTTCCCCGGGGCCTCCTCCCTGTAGGACACACCCGCAACACCTCATCCAGAACAGATACTGAGAATTTCCGTCCGTGAAAACAAAGAAAAACATAAAACACAACTGAATAGACACAATATTATTACAAGTTTGAAAGCTGGGATCAGTCTCTTTAACCATTTCTTTATGTTCAAATAAATGATATTTCACAGACGAGAGCAGAACCACCTGGGCTTCTGCCAGGAGCCCGTGTTCTTTGAGTCCCCGCACGATCTCAGCGTGAACGCTACATGATCAATACGCTCTGAGTGAAGCTTTGTGATCCCATTTCTCTTCTGTGCATAAGAAAACGCCGCGCCGAAGTGGACCGCGCTGCGCCCTGCAGGCTCAGACGCGGCCACAGGGGGCTCCCTTTCAGAGCCGGTGATTGACGGCTGCTCGTGTGTGACCGGGAGGGGTGGACAAGCAGCTGGAGGTAGGTGGGGCTTTGAAGCAGACGAAAGCTAAAAACACCAACTGTGAAAGTCAATAAGGCCCACAGCCTGACACGGAGGAACAGCCAACGGAGCTCCACACTGACGCCCGCTCTGCTCCCGGAAGTACATTTGCCATTCGTTTTTTCCATAGACTTTTCCAAAAATGAAGAGTTCAAAGACATCACGGAAGTTAACCAGCTACGTTGTAATGTTACCTCATCAAAAACCTGGAGTTGTGTTTCGTTTCACATGTTTCAGTAATCTTTTATGTAGAACTGGGCTGGACTAATAAATTAAATCAGCATTAAAATCGGAATAAACCGCCCACCTACTTTAGAATTAAGTTTAATTCCAAATAATCATTTTCATTATTTAAGTGTTTACATACAAACATAGTCTTTTTAGGCAAGGCAAGTTTATTTGTATAGCACAATTCGTACACAAAGTAATTCAAAGTGCTTTACAGAATAAGAAATACATTAAAATCATAAATAAAAACAAATCAAAACATAAATAATCATAAAGATTAAAATTTAAAAAAAGAGAGACATAAATTGGAGAGAAGAGTGCGGAATGAAAACCTTTCAGTTATTTGCACAGTTAAACAGAAATGTTTTGAGTCTGGATTTAAACAGCGTCACAGAAGAGTCTGTCTCACATGTTCAGACTGTTCCAGGTTTTAGCTGCATGAACCTGAAACTCTGACTCCCCTTGTTTAGTCGTGACTCTGGGCACCAGCAGGAGGCTGGTCCCTGAGGTCCTCAGAGTGTGAGATGGTTCATATGACACTAACATGTCACAGATGGACTTTGGTGCTCGGCCATGGAGACACTTGTACACAAACAGAGCTGCTTTAAAGTCTCTGAGCCACAGGAGCCAGTGCAGAGACCTGAGCACAGGACTTATGTGCTCGTACTTCCTAGTTCGAGTCAGGACCCGAGCTGCAGCGTTCTGGATGTTCTGCAGCGTCTCACAGCTCGTTTGGAGAGACCAGTGAGCAGAACATTACAGTATCTAACCTACTGGAGACAAACGCATGGATAAGTTTCTCCAAGTCTGATTTAGACAGTAAACCTTTGATTTTTGCTATGTTTTTTAGATGGTAAAAGGCTGCAGATGTTATTGATTTGATGTGGCTGTTAAAGTTCAAGTCTGAGTCCATTATTACCCCTAGATTTCTTGCCTGATTTGAAGGTTTTAGAGCGAGAGACTGGAGGTGACTGCTGACACTGTCCCTTTGTTTCTGTGGACCAAACACTATGACTTCAGTCTTGTCAGAGTTTAGCTGGAGAAAGTTGTTTTGCATCCACACACTGATCTGTTGGATGCAGTGACCAAGTGAGTCCACTGGTCCATAGTCTCCTGCTGCCAGAGAGACGTAGATCTGAGTGTCGTCTGCATAATTGTGGTAGGACACGTTATTGCTGCTTATTAACTGGCCTAATGGCAGCATGTAGAGATTGAACAACAGGGGGCCCAGGATTGACCCCTGAGGCACCCCACAGGTCAGGGCCATGTGATCTGAGACACAGTTTCCAATTTCTACAAAGTACTTCCTGTCTTCTAGATAGTCTTTTTAAAGTGGTTTTGAAGAGGCTGATATAATTGTAGATAAGACACTTTTTTGCTTTTAAAAAACCTTGACAAGATTTTGGTGTGAATTAATTCTGTTATAATCCCAAGAATTCAAGTCAAAAACATGATTCTTCATGTTGTTTGCACTGAAATGAATCATGGGATATGTAGTTTCCGATGTTCGTAAGCTGTTGCTACTATAAAACAATGCATTTAAGCAAAGGAACTTCTGATTCGATATATTGTGACAGTCCACGATATTATTATGACACTTTTGACGATACGATATCACGATATTTCAGTTACTGTTCCATTCCTACTTAATAATCATATTTACTGTTTACCAGGTTCTTACAATATTGACTTTTAATCTAAAAAATGTAATCCTCTACATGTATAATTCAGTTTCATCTCTTCCCCGTTCACACAGAGTAGCTCAGATGCCCTCCCCAGTCATCAGACGTGTTGGCGTTTTCAGGCTGAGCGCTAACAGCTGCGGGGATGGCAGCCCAGCGGGGGGCACTGCTGGCATTTCCACAGTTATGCTAACACAGGTGAACACAAATCACACTCTTCACGAGAATTAACTGTACGCCGCTAATTACCAAAAATGTCACCAAACACCTGCACTTCATCTGCAGAGCGAACGGAACCAGCACGGGGAAACCGCACTGCAAAAAAAGACACATAAAGCTAAATTAATATGACTTAAATTGACTTTATTTGAGTAGATTCAGCTTGAAAAAAACAAAAAATCCAAATCCACATTTTAGAATCAAAGTAGTTTCCAAAGTGCTGCACAAAGATCAGAAAACAAAGACAACAAAAAGGTCATTTGCTAAAATTTGGTCACATCAGTCCTAAAACAATAAAACCAGTCAAATCAAACCAGAGCAAAACCGTAAAAATCATAAAACAGCAGTAAATAAGTCAAATAAATAAAGACTCAGGTGTTAAAAGCCAGAGAATAAAAGTGCGTTTTAAGATGAGACTTAAAACTCATGGAGGGAAGAGTGTTCCAGAGTTTGAGGCCGACCACAGAGAAGGTCCCGTCCTCCTGGATTTAAGTCTCGTTTTAGGCCCCACGAGCTGGAGCTGGACCTGGACCTCACAACACACTGGAGAGGAAATTTAGATGAGGTTCTGTGGGACGAGAACATTCAAAGGTTTAAAAACAAACAATAAAATCTTTAAATCAACTCTAAGACGAAGTGGAAGTCAGCGCAATGTCGCTAAAATCGGGGGAATGTGCTCACGTTTTTTTGGTTCCAGGTAAAAGTCGCGCAGCAGAATTTTGGACCAACTGTAAATGAGAAAGTGCAGCAGGCTAATGAAAAAGAAAAATGAAAAGAGTATTACAGTCATTTAAAGGTTGTATGGAGGATTTATTTATTTTTTTTTGTTTCAAATTGTCAATGATAGATTATAGAGGTGCAGTAGCCTTGTAATTATGATGACCAAAAAAAAGAGAATAAAAATTCATCAACTCTAGACGTGGTGGGGCTAAACATTTGCCAATAGATAACGACACTGCCTCGTTATCTGTGAGCTGACAGGCTGTCAATCAAACTCCCTACGTTTCTAGCGTAACTGACTTGCCTGCGCGCCGCCGGTACGTGGTTTACGTACGCCTGTCACGCAGTCCACAGACGCAAGCCGCACAGACGCTGTTTACTCCACCAACGCAACAGTTCTTAGCGGCTTTTTTTACCTATATCTTCCTCGCAGTTCGCACAAAGTTTGTTGCAATGGCGACAAGAATCCAGGAGCAGTTCGCCGCAAAAAAAGTCAGTTTTTGAGGTCGCTGAAAGAAGAAGACAAGGGGAAAAGCAGCGAAGCCAAACTAAGGTGATTCTTGAAGATTCATTCCAGCGATGGCGCGACTGAAGCAGACGCAGGGTCTAAAGACTGACGCACTGGTCGCCAAATTACTCCTGGACAGGAAACTTCTGCTTATTATGAAAACGTACTTTATTTCCAAGAGCTAGTCAAAACGTTTTTCAGGACACGAAAGCGATATCCTATGTCTGAAAACGTAATTTTCAAGGCAAAGAAAGAGTCCGCTTGCTGCTGCGTGTTGTAGCTAGTTCATTCACACTGAATCTCAGCACAACCTTCTCTGTAGTTTAGTTGTTTACAAGTCATGTGCAGCACCGGCTGTAAACAAACCTGTTTCTGGCGTAAGGAGGAGGCGGGAGGAGACGTTTCTACGTAGGAGCTGTAGGGGAGGGGGGGTGGTTTCACGCATGCGCAACATTTGAAAAAGGACAAACAGTCGCTGGATTTCTCGTTCCTTGGAAAATCCTCTATACAACCTTTAAATGAGAGGAGATAAAAGTGTGCACCGGAAAAAAAACAATATCTAGGTAAGTTAAAATGACTTAAATTAAAAACATTTGACTTTATTTGAGTCGATTTAACTTAACAAGTAAAATGATCCACCAATGGAATAAGTCTGTTTTTCTTCATTCAAGCAACATTCGATATTGTTTCTTATTTTAAGTACAAAAAGTTGTTTTTCTGAAGTGGTAAGTGTTTTTATGTGTAGCAAGATGTATTTTCATATTTTAAATACAAAAAGTGTTGTTCTATTTGCAGATCATTTTACTTGTCATGATCAAACTTTCTGAATTCAAGTCATCTTAACTTCGTTAGAGTTTAGTATACGTTTATATGATGACGGTATGAACAGGAGACACTAAAGCTGCGTCGCGTCTTCATTTTTTATTCCGTGTTTAGACGAGTGTTTTCAGGAGGAAATCTTCGCTCATACTGTGACACAAAAGTGTGTGGAATTCGATTGAGTATGTGTTACAGTCGTCTAAACGAGAGAAGATAAAAGTGTGACCTGGAAAAAAACAAACAATATCTAGGTAAGTTAAAATGACTTAAATGAAGAATATTTGACTTTATTTGAGTCGATTCAACTTGACAAGTCAAATGATCCACCAATGGTACAAGTGTGTTTTTCTTAATTCAAGCAACATTACATTTTGTTTTTTATTACCTCGGCCAAGGAGGTTATGTTTTTGCCGGCGTTTGTCTGTTTGTTTGTTTGTTTGTTTGTTTGTCTGTTAGCAACATAACTCAAAAAGTTATGGACCGATTTTGATGAAATTTTCAGGATTTGTTGGAAATGTGAAAAGGAAGAACTGATTTCATTTTGGGGGTGATCTGGAAGAAATCCTGGATTCTGGATCACTTTGAAATTTTAGTTAACATTGTGGTAAATGGGGCCAAAAAATTTTGTTTCTCAATATCTGGGTTAATTATTGACCAAACCCCATGAAATTTGACTCAGGGATGGACAATGGGATCCTCTTTCATATTCCAAAGGCTGATCCGGATCTGATCCAGAAGACTGATTTTATCGCAATTGATATAAAAAATGGGGGTAGTCCTTGGCGGAGGTCTGCGCTCTCTGAGTGCTTTTCTAGTTTTAACTGCAAAAAGTTGTTGTTTGTCTTATTTTGTGTACCAAGATGTATTTTCATGTTTTAAATACAAAAAGTCTTGTTCTATAAATTTGCTTTTAGGCTACGTTTATATGATGACGGTCTGAACAGAAGACACAAAAAGGAAATCTGTGTGCATGTGGTGACGCAAAAGTGTGTGGACTTTGATTGAGTATGTGTTACAGTCTAAACGAGAGAAGGTAAATGGCAAAGGAGAGAAATTAGTTTGTCGACTGGACAAAAATTTTGTTTGGTTGAATATATTTCGCAGCTCATCCAAACGTATTCGACCAAACAAAATTTTTGTCCAGTCGACAAACTGATTTCTCTCCTTTGTCATGGATTCTACCTGGACGACTGAGGGATTTTTCACACATCGAGAGAAGATAAAAGCATGCACCAGAAAAAAAAACAACAACAATATCTAAGTAAGTTAAAATGACTTAAATGAAGAATATTTGACTTTATTTGAGTCGATTCAACTTGACAAGTGAAATGATCCACCAGTGGAACAAGTCTGTTTTTCTTAATTCAAGCAACATTTGATTTTGTTTCTTATTTTACGTGCATAAAGTTGTTGTTTTTCTCATTTTAAGTGTAGCAAGATGTATTTTCATATTTTAAGTATAAAAAGTTTTGTTCCACTGGCAGATCATTTTACTTGTCAAGTGAAATTTACTCAAATCATGATCAAACTTTCTGAATTCAAGTCGTCTTAACGTCGTCAGATTTTAGTCTACGTTTATACGATGATGGTCTGAACAGAAGACGCAAAAGTGTGCACCTGAAAACAACAATATCTAAGTAAGTTAAAATGACTTCAATTAAGAACA